>NC_080680.1:8990654-9293684 GCF_030445035.2 Dasypus novemcinctus | reverse complement strand
TCTTTGATGAGATGTTTTCTTTGCATCTTTTGCCCACATGTTTTTCACCTTTGAGTTTTCAGTGTTGGTTATGCATTCTAATTTAAAGTTCTTTGTTGATGCTGGGGATTGCATCTTTGCCCACACAAAAGACATGTTCAAGCCCTAACCCCGGTCCTGTGAGTATGAGCCCATATGTAAAGAGGACCTTTGAAGATGTTATTAAAGTACGTCCGAACTGAATAAGGGTAGGCCTAACCCTAATACAACTGAAGTTCTTATAGGCAAAGGACACTGGAAACAGAACAGAATCTATGGGGAGCAGTCAGAGGCTAGAAGTCAACAGCACTCAGAAGACAAAGGAGAAAATGTACATTGCTGTATGACAGAAAAGTCAAGGAAACTCAAAGATTTCTGGCCAGCCAGAGGATTTTGACCCTGGGTAGAAACAAGACTTCCAGTTGCTGAAACTGTGAGCCAGTAAGTTCCTGCTCTTAAGCCAACCCATGTATGGTATTTGTTTCAGCAACCAGGAAATTAAAACAGTTTGATATATGGTTTGCAAATACTTCCTCCCAATTTGTTGCCCATCTAGCAATCCTCTTTCACTTGGGCTTTCACAAAGCGAAGTTTTTTGTATTTTTTTTAAGATTTATTTTTTATTTATTTGTCTGCCCTTCCCCACGCTGCCCCCCCTCCCAGTTGTCTGCTCTCTGTGTCCATTCGCTGTGTGCTCTTCTGTGTCCACTTCTATTCTTGTCAGCGGCACCAGGAATCTGTGTCTCTTTTTGTTGCATCATCTTGCTGTGTCAACTCTACATGTGTGCAGCGCCACTCCTGGGCAGGCTGCACTTTTTTTGTGTTGGGTGGCTCTCCTTTCATCACACAGTCCTTGCACATGGGGCTCCCCTACACAGGGGACACCCCTGCATGGCACAGCACTCCTTGCGCACGTCAGTACTTTGTGCGCCAGCTCATCACACAGGTCAGGAGGCCCTGGGTTTGAACGCTGGACCTCTCATGTGGTAGGCGGATGCTCTATCCGTTGAGCCAAATCTGCTTCCCTGTATTTTTTTTTTTTTTAATTTTGATGTGATCCAAATGATTGTGGTTTTTTGGTCGTTGTTCAGAAAAGGCTAATTAGATGGTAATGAAATCTTAAACCATGTCATATAAAGATCAATAGCACAGACGTGAAACAAAAAGAAGAGACATGGTGAAGGCATAATTATAACTTTTACATTTGTCAAGTGTTGAGGGTTTAGACTTGCTTTACATGATGCCTCAGGACAGATTTGGGACAGGAGGCAGAAGTTGCAGGGCAACTTTTGGCAAGATTTGGGTGGACTTAAAGATAGAATTTTCTCATATTGACAACTTTTCATTAATAGAATGAACTGCTTCAAGAGAAAATGAGGTTTGGATCATTTGAGGCTTTCTTTTTACTTTTACAGAGTTTTTGACGTCACGTCTGAAAACTCACCATTTGCCCCTAGATTCCAAATATTTTAGCCTATGTTTTATAAAAGCTTTATACTGTATGTTTTACATTTAAGTCCATGTTTCATTTTGAGTTCATTATTTCATATGATATAAGGTTTAAATAAAGATTCATTTCTTTGCCTGTGTGTGTCCAGTTGTTCCAGTTCCATTTTTTGTAAAGACTATAATTTCTCCATTGAGTTGCTTTTGGACCTTTGCCAAGAATCAATTGAGCATAAATGTGGATTTATTTCTGTATTCTCTATTTTATTCTATTGATATGTGTGTCTATTCTTATACCAATACCACACTGTCTTAATTATTACAGCTACCTCATAAACCATAATATTGGGCACCATTAACATCTTTACTATGCTGAGTTTTCCAATCCATGCTCATGATATGTCTCTCCATGTATCTCCTGCTTTATTTAATCAGCATTTTGTAATTTTCAGCATAAAAATCCTGCACGTTTTGTTATGTACATATCTAAGTATCTAATCATGTTTGAAGTTATTGTAAATGACATTGGTTTTTTTTATTCATTATTGGTTTCAGTTTGCTAATATTTTATTGAACATTTTTATGTATAAGTTCATGGTAGATATTGATTGGTCTGTACTTTTTCTGGTTTTGTACTTTTTTTTAATCAAAGTAATTCTTGCTTTATAAATGAGATGAAATATTGTCCTTCCTTTCCTATTTTATGAAATAGGTTACAGATTGGTGTTAATTCTTCTTATATGTTTGGTAAAGCTCTCATGTGAAATTACCTGCGCTAGGAGATCTAAGTATATTCTGCTCACTGGAGGCACACATTAGATTTAAAGAGAAAAAGATTGAAAGTAAAAGGATTGAAAAGGGAGACATCATAAAATCTGCAGTCATACAATAACTGGAGTGGTTATGCTAATATCATACAACATAAACTTTAAAACAAAAAATTTTACTAGTGATAAAGACAGACATTTTGTAACACACAAGTATCACTCCATCAGAAACACATATCAATTATAAACATATAAGTACCTAATAACAAAGCTCCAAAATGCATGAAGCAAAACTGACAGAATTGAAGAGTGAAAAGAAAATTCACAATAAAAGTTGGAGACTGCTATAGCCAGCATTTAATAATGGATAGGACAGTCAGGCATAAGATCAACAAGAAAATAGAAGAGTTGAACAACACTGTAAGAAAAATTAGACCTAAAAGACATCTATACAATACACCACCCATCAATAGTAGAATGCACATTTTTACCAAGTGCACACTAAACATTCTCCAGGATAGACAATATGGTAGACCATGCCACAAGCACAATAAATTTAAAAGGAATGAAACCATACAAAGCATGTTCTCAGACATCAGTGGATTGAAATTAGATATTAATAATATAGTTTTGGTCATTCCACAAATATGTGCAAATGAAACATCATTCCTACATAATCAATACCTCAAAAAGAAATCACAAGAGGCATTAGAGAACATTTTGGGATAAATGAAACAAAAATACAACATATGGAAACATATGGGAAATTGCTAGATCAAAACTTGAATGGAAATTTATAACTGTAAGCACCTCTTTTATTATAAAAGAAGAAAGATCTCAATCAATAGCATACATTGAATAAAGAAAAGCAAACCAAACCTAAAGGAAACATGAAGAAGGAATTTTAAAAGATTAGAGCATAATGTATTGAAAATGAGAATTGAAAACCAATAGAGAAAAATCACTGAAACCAAACTTTTGTTCTTTGAAAAGATCAACAAAACTGGCAAACCTTTAGTTGCACTGACCATGTGAAAATATAGAGAACTTAAATTATTGAAATCTAGAGTGAAAAAGTAGACATTACTACTAACCTTAACAAAGAATACTATAAACAAATATAGGCCAATAAATTATATTCTATAAATAAATATATGTCAATACATTATATAAATTAGATGAAATAGAAAAATTCCTAAGAACATGCAAACTACCAAATTAAGGAAAAAGAAATGTAAAATATGAATAGACCTCTAAAAAGTGAGGAATTTTAATTAGTACTTTTAAAACATCCCACAAAGAAAAGATCAGGCCAAGATGGCTTTACTGCTGAATTTACCAAACACTTAAAGAAGAATTAATACCAGTTCTTCACAAACATTCAAAAAATAGAAAATGAGAGAGCACTTTCCCAGTCATTTTGGGAGACCTGTATTACCATACTAGGAAAAAATATATATATATCACAAGGAAAAACACTACAGACCACTATCTTTTATGAATATAAATGCAAAACTCTTCAACCAAATACTAGCAAACCAAATTCAGAAACATATAAAGGGAATAAACAACATGACAAATTGATATTTATGCCAGAATATAGGGATGGTTTACCATTAGAAAATCAATTAATGTAATAAACCATATCAATACAATAAAGGGCAAAAACAACATGATAATCTCAACAGATGCAGATAAAGCATTTGAAAAATCCAGCATTCCTTCCTGGTAAAAACACCCAACAAATTAGTAATAGAAAGGAACTTCCTAAATCTTTTAAAGGGCATCTGTGAAAAACTCACAGCTGATATCAGAATTACTGATGCTGAAAGCTAAGATTAGAAACAAGGAAACTAAATCCACTGATGCCACTTCTTTTCAACATTGTACTAAAGTTAATAGCCAGGGAAATTAGGCAAGAAAATGAAATAAATGACAGCCAATTGGAAATGTAGAAGTTAAGCCATCTGTATGTGCAGATGACATGATTTTGGATAATGAAAAAATATGTAATGATATACATAGGAATCATTTTTAAAAAGAACTAGAAATAATAAACTGGTTCAGTACATTTGCAGAGTACAAGATCAATACCTAAAAATCAAATGTATTTCTGTACAGTAGCAATGAACAATCTAAAATGAAATAAAGAAAACAATTTCATTTAAAATAGCATCAAGGGTAGTGGACATGGCTCAAGCAACCGGGCTCCTGTCTACTATATAGTAGGTCCAGGGTTCGATACCCAGGGCCTCCTGGTGAAGGCAAGCTGGCACATGTGGTGAGCTGGCCCACACAGAGTGCTGGATCACATGGAATGCAGGAGTGCTGCCCCATGCAGGAGTGCTGGCCCACATGGAAAGCAGGCACAGCAAGATGATGCAACAAAAAAAGAGACACAGAAGAGAGATAATAAGAGATGCAGCAGACCAAGGGAACTGAGGTGGCACAAGAGAATGACCACCTCTCTCCCACTCCAGAAGGTTACAAGATCAATTCCCAGAGCTGCCTAATTAGAATACAAGCAGACACAGAAGAATACACAGCAAATGGACACAGAGAGCAGACGATGGAGGGAAGGGGGAGAAATAAATAAATAAATCTTTAAAAAAATAGCACCATAAAATGTAAAATACCTAGGAATAAATTTAACAAAAAAATATGTCTTAAACCCTGAAAAATACAACACTTTGTTCAAAGAAATTAAAGAATACTTAAACAAAAGGATATACAACTCATGCCCATGGACTAGAAGATTTAAACTTTAAGGTGATAATACCCATGAAATTGATCCAAAGATTCATCATAATTGCTATCAAAATTTTAGTTGGCTTCTTTGCAGAAATTAGCAAGATGATTTTAAATTTAATATGAAAATCAAAGAGACCTAGAATATCCAGTAAAATCTTGAGAAAAGAACAAAGTTGGAGGACTTACACTTCCCAACTCCCAAACTTATTACAAAGTAACAATTACCAAAATTGTTATCTTAAAAACAGGTTTACTAGGTTAAGTTTCAATTTCACAAGAAAAGGTTCATAAGTAAAATCATCAATATCAAGGGCCTGGCATAATGGTCTGTCTTCCTTCACTAGGCATTGCCCATGTACTCAGTGGATTCTTGCTATTCTATTAGAGAATGTAGCAGGATTCCCCAGGATGGGAATTCAATATTCTTTCAGTTACTGTGTGGAACTACATAATATTTTGCTCAAGAGTTATCTCCTGAAAGCCCTTGTTGCTCAAATGTGGCCTGTGTCTAAGCCAAACTCAGTATATAAACACCCTACCTTCCCACCAGCATGGGAAATGACTCCTGGGGATGAGCTTCTCTGGCACCAAAGGATAATTACCAAACACCAACTAGCAATGCAGCTTGAAAAAGGCCTTAACCAAAAAGGAGAAATATTAAATACAAATGAGTTTTTATGGTTAAGAGATTTCAAAGTGAGTCAGGAGGTCATTCCTGAGATTACACTTATGCATGTCACAGCAGGATCTCATTGACTGCTGCAGTAAACAGTGCCTCAAACATTGGCGCTCCTGAGGGCTCTAGAAACATCTGGACACTATATTCAGGGCAGACAAGCACAGAAATTCTGCATCCTATCAGTGGGCCTTCAGAATTTATGCTCCCCAGTGTAACAATTAGACTCATTTTTAGTGTCCTAACACGTGACTCTTCTGCCCCTTTTGTTAGAACCTGTAACTATCACTATACTTGTTAAATATATGCTCCAGAGGCTTAAATCTTTCATCTTTTCAAGTGCTGGCAGAGTCCTGAATCTCAGCAGAGTTACAATACCTACTCTCCAGTTCATTGGATTCACCCAGAACAACTAAAAATGAGATTATGATGGACAACACTCATCCTAAAAAACAGAGAGTGTCTGCAACTGCAAGCAAATAGTTCTATCTACCTGCCCCATGGGATCTAAGCCCCCTCTCAATTAAAAACAGAGTAGACATCACCATCCCCAAATTGTCAAGATTGAGAAAAGAACAATGGACGAAAGTGGACTTATTATTATTCTATTATAGACATTACTATTCTGGTAGTAGAAGAACTTTTATAATTGATATAAAGGCCGGGGCCACCAGAGGTTCTGAGGTGAGGGAGAGAGAAGAACACATATTGATGCACTGTTACTAACCATGGGCTATAGCTCATGTTATAGATTATGCTCTGCCCCGGACAATTTTATAGGTTATGACAAAAAGTCCACTGGCCAGTATCTGTCATTGCAATGTCATGCAGTACAATTCCAATGTCCCCAAAGTACCCCATATTACACTTCTTCTTTCCTCTCAGGCAAGAAGAGCCTGAGGTTGCAGTCATGGTTGGATATTGCATATTCCTAACCAATGCCGCAGGTATAACAGCAGAGACCAGACAGGGCCCAAGATATTAATACACTCTTGACTGACACACATGAGGATAAGAGCATAGGATCATAGGGTTTCAGGAAAAGTAAAAGGTGGGCAGACATGAAAATCACTCAAACTTTGAAACATTCCTCTAACTACAAGTCATCCGTTAACAGAGAATGGCAACCTTACTGGCTGGATGAGTTTGGGTACAACCTTTGGTGGACTGCTACGCCAGCCTGACTCAAGAGTGAACCCCAGGAACACAGGCTTACAAAAGAATTAAAAAAAAAAAAAAAAACCAGAGATATCAGTGACTACACACCACTAGAAAGATTTATTTAGCCAAAGCAAGTTACAACCTTCAGGGGGAAAAACAATCAGAATCTGCAGTTGCTACAAAATGTTATCTAATATGTCCAGTTTCTAAAAAACTTATTTATAAGGCAAGCAAAGGAACAGAAATGTGTGACCCATACTGAAAGAAAAAAAATGCAGTCAACAGAAACTGTCTCTCAGTGGTTCCAGATATTGGATTTAGTAGAAAAAGATTTCAAAGTATCTATTATAAATATGTTCATAGAACTAAAGAAAATCAAATTTAAAGAATTAAAAGAAAGTATGACAACAATGTGCCAGCAAATGGAGATTCTCAATAAATATAGAGAAATTATAAATAAAAAGAACTGAATGGAAATAATGGGAGCTCTGTAGTTGTAAAGTAAAATAATAAGTAGTTAATAAAAGTAAATAAAAAGAAAAATATGCTAGAAGGGCTCAACAGAAGATGTAAGATGGCAGAAGAAAGAATCATTCAACTTACAGATAGATTAATGGAAATTATTCAATTTACAGAACAGAGAAACAATGAAAAAATGAAGAGTCTCAGAAACTTGTGGGGCAACATCAAAAGTGTATCAATATAAGTATAAAGGGAGTTACAGAAGGATAGGGGAGATAAAAGAGCAGAAAAATTATTTGAAGAACTAGTAACTAAATATTTTACAAATTTGCTGGAAACATTAATCAAAATTGAGAAGCTCAATGAATCTCAGCAAAAAAAAAAGGCAGACGCAAATGAGTTATTGAATAGACATTTATATGAAATGTCTATGAAAGGCAAATTTATTGAGAAAAGGCAAATCAGTGATTTCTTTAGGCTGCGGTGTGAGCAGAGATTGACTGTAAGTGGGTAGAAGGGAAACTTTTGGAGTGACAGAAATGTTCTGAAACTAGGTTTGGTGATGATTCCAAAACTCAAAGCAACCAAAATCACTGGCTTGTAAACTTAACGATGGGTTGGTTTTTGCATATAAACTGTACCAAAATAGATCTGTTAAAATATATATGTATATTTTTAAAGATTTATTTATTTATTCATTTATCTAATTCCCCCCCCTCCCCCGGTTGTCTGTTCTCTGTGTCTATTTGCTGCGTCTTGTTTCTTTGTCTGCTTCTATTGTCGTCAGCGGCACAGGAAGTGTGGGCGGCGCCATTCCTGGGCAGGCTGCACTTTCTTTCGCGCTGGGCGGCTCTCCTTACGGGGCGCACTTCTTTCGCGTGGGGCTCCCCTATGCAGGGGACATCCCTGTGTGGCGCGGCACTCCTTGCGTGCATCAGCACTGTGCATGGGCCAGCTCCACACGGGTCAAGGAGGCCCGGGGTTTGAACCGTGGACCTCCCATGTGGTAGACGGACGCCCTAACCACTGGGCCAAGTCCGTTTCCCTGTTAAAGTATTTTAAGTTAAAAAAATTAACACAGGAAAACTCCAATTATTGCAGACAAAAAGAAGATGCATTAGAGCTTTCCAAGTCCATCTATAGAAATTTATGAATTCCAAGTAGGAAGAGATGCATGACTACTACAGCAGTTAGGGGTATTCATGGGCACGTGCATCCCTGGAGAAATCTATTCTTTTTGGTAGTACCTGATGTATTGTGGTATGACTTGAGTATTATTTAAGGGTTTAATTAAATGTTTTTGTGTACAAACCTTTTTCCTATCTTCCTGGACATGAAGGTCTCTAACATTAGGGACCATGGTCTCCAATATTACTCACGGTGATTAGCAAGGAGCAGCCAAACAAATAGGTGGGGAGACAGTATTGATACTTTAAATCATCGATTAATCTGTTTTCTTTATAACTTTGGATTTCATATCTAGGAGGAGAAGGTTCTTCTCCATGTGTGTTCCTGATCAATCCAACGAAATACAAATTTGTGCCCTCTCACAAGTAGAAGGAGGTCAGTATCTGCCTTTTTCTTTGTGGCTCTTTATTTCTCCTAATGGGAAGATTGGCATGAGTCCACTGGGTCAGAATCTCCTGGCTTATCCAGTCCCTTCTCTATGGGGTTCCAGTACACACGATGAAGAATTCTTTGGTCTGCTTTCAGCGAACGTGGCCAGCTCACTGGCAGTATATATGTTTTTTTAATACCATTTCTGATGGAAAATCTCATTCTTATTGGATCCAAGATGCTCAGTTTCATCAGCAGTGGAGGAGGTATTTTAATTACTGATTTCTGCACATATTTGTTAACTTGTTAGAATCTGCAAGGTAGAAGTGAGTAATGAACTCCAAACCATGCAATAGAATTTTTCAAAACATCTTGATTGCAGTAGAACAATTAGGCATTATCTTGAGAATACATGTAATGATATTTAGTCCTTAAAGCTTGGAATTCTGTACTGTTCTTCTTTGGCATAAACCACCACCTGAATAGCTATTTTTGAACCTGTAGTTGGAATGAGGCAATTTTCTATTCTAATATGTAATAGATGCTGATCTTCTGCTTTTATATCTTAACTAATCATGAAATGTTATTGCTAATTGCACAGACACAGCTCCTCATGTGCACACAATTTAGTTTCCATATGATGTTAGACTCAAGATTAGCTGGCCTTTGTTGGATTCATGGCAAAACAGAAAAAAAAAAATAGTGGCTATGGCAAAACAGAAAAAAAAAAAATAGTGGCTTTAAGTTGAAGAAATGCCCTTTCAAGAATATGTCTCACTTTAAATTTTCTATATTTCTGACACACAGACTGTGGATTTTGAAAATCCCTGCTGAATGTGGAAATGTACTATGTTAGATCAGAGCTCTGTTTCTCTAGCTGCCTGGACATTCCAGATTCTAACTGAAGCGTTGTCATTCTGGCTTTGATGAATGTCCTTTTGATTAGTAGACTGATTTATTAGGGTCATGTCTCTAGAAATACTTCTTGGTTCAGGAGATTTGAGGTATAGCAATTCCATACAAGTCTTTCTTGGGAAGTGTATCATTGGGTTATAATGAAACTAACATGGATTTGAATCCAAGCTCTGCTACTTATTATTTTGTGGCCTTGAGCAAATTATATATCCTCTCTGCTTCAACAGCTTCACCTTGAAAATGGGAAAATAAAATAAACTTTGTATTTTTTCTCTGAAAATTAAAACACTTAATACCTTGCATACTTTGCATATTAAATAAATAATAGGTTTTTTCCTACTCTTGTCACTGTTACTGTTTTTGTTTTTGTTCTTGTTCTTGTAATGAAATCCTTTTTCAGAAATTCATATCCTTTGACAATTTTCTAAATAAACACTTCCCAAATATTCACTGACCCTTTTAATTCATCGTTTATGTTGACTTGAAATTATTCTCTTATTCTTATTTATAGAAGCCATGATAATGACAAATAATCCACAAATCATTATTGTGATTGTGGAAAATTGTATTACTCTAAGTTATATTTTAATATTTGAATTACAGTTGTTATTAATAAATCATACCAGTTACCAAATTTTCTTTACCATCAGCTTCACTGTGTTATAAGACTGTATGGCAGAATATCTTAGTTTGCCAGGCTCCTACCACAAATACCACATAGTGAGTTGGTTTAAACAACAATCACTTATTGGCTCACAGTTCTGAAGCTATAAAAAGATACTTGGTTGCTCCCTGAGTCTGAACCATTCCAATGCTGGCTGCTGACAAAGCATGCAGTGCCTTGACTTATACCTCTGCCTCCTGCCACATGACAAGCTCTGACTTCTTGTGAAGTCCTTCTGATTTCCACTGTTTTTCTGACTTATTCTTGTGTACCCTTTTCTAAATTCTGACTTCTGGTTTCTCTTCTTTCTATGGCCTCCATAAATATAAGACCCACCCTCACTCAGTTGAGTCATACCTAACTGAAAACAATATTTCCAAAGGGTCATATTTACAAAAGATTCATACCCACAGGAATTCAGGTTAAGAACATATGTTTATTGGGGTGTATAATTCAATCTACCATACAGAGGAATCCATAAATATCATGGAAAGCTATAACGGTGCTGAATAATAGGGACTTATGGTCAACCTTGATGGTAGTGTAGGACACTCCAGGGTTCTTCTGCTCCCCCAGAGAACGTTTGAACCAACTAGCAAACATTGGCAGATTCATCTTTTCAAAACTTTGGAAAAATGTTAAGGAGTTTAGGTAAGTGGGCAAATGCCGTATCAACAAAACACCACTTAAAACTGGTAGGGAAGCTTGTGGTGTCCTTGGCAGCCCTCTCCACTTCCTCTGTAGTGCAGTGTAGAGCTCTTCTACTCTCCAACTGTAGGTTCCTGATCATGTTCTAGAGGGAGTAGTAACCACTATGCCCATAGTGGGGTGCCTATAGGTAAGTATCATTTAACAGTAGCAGATTGGTAGACTAAACCAGGAATCTCATCTCTAGCTCATCTTCAAAGAATGTATCTTGCAGACAGAAGCAGCTTGCAGCCACTAAAGCAATGCAAGAAACAATTAATCAAAATGGCCTAGGAGAAAAGATTACTGGTTTTAAGACATACAATAGAGCATGTGGGAGAGGGAAAGGTCAGTTTCACAGAGCATTCAGATTTCCGTAAGTGGGGGCATTCCTAAGGTTACAAGTCCAGCCCAGGATAAGATAGAGGCTCAGGAACCACAGAGAAGAACCTGCATTTTCATTTCTGGTTGATTATCTTGATGTTGGATAAACTCTGAAGAAGAGCACCAGCCAATACTGGGTCAATTGACAAAGACTGAGAAAACTGTTTATTGCATTGATTTCTATGTTAGCTCCTGTACTCACAGAAATCTTTCACATGTCATTAGTTGAGTAAAAACTTAGAAGCAGATGCCTCAGGGACTAACTCAGAGACTTAACACTTTAAAATATTAAAATGCATAGTAGAATGCACAAAAGATTACAAAACACACACAAAGAAATGATGACTTGTCCAAAGAAACAAGATAAATCTTCAGAAATACCAAAGAAAAACTTTTAAAAACAATGACCTTTAGTATGTTCAAAGAGAGAAAGGAAAAGAAAAAAGAAAAAGAACCAAAGAATATCAGCAAAATGATAAGTAAACAATTTGAGAATATAAAGAAAGATAAAAATTTTAAAGAGGAACTGAATGGACATAGTAGAGTTGAAGACCAAAACAAATGAAATAAAAATTTCCCTAGAGGATTTCATTAGAAGATTAAATCCAGCAGAAGAAAGAATCAGTGAATACAGAAATAAAAACAATCAAAATTATTTAGACTGAGGAGTAAAATGAAAAAAAGAGTGACAAAAAAAGGTGAACAGAGCCTAAAAGCCTGTGGGACACATTTAATCATACCAATATATCCATTATGGGAATCCCAGAAGGAGAAGAAAGAGAGAATGGGGCAGCAGGAATATTCAAAGAAAAAATGGCAGAAAATGTACCAAATTTAACAAAAGACAGGAATACATACATTCAAGACACACAAAAATGGATAAATAAACCATGTCCTGACATACAATAGTCAAATGATGGTTACCAAGGAAAAGAAGAGAGTTCTGAAAGCTGCAAGAACAAACACTCTGTTATATAAAAGGAAGCCCCAATAAGATTAAATGCTGATTTCTCATCAGAAACCCTGGAGGCAGGAAGGCAATGAGACAAAATGATTAAAGGCTGAAAGAAGGGGCTGAGGGAGTTTGTCACCACGAGGCCTGACTCACAAGCACTGCTAAAGGGTGTTCTTCAGACTGTGAACAAAGAAAAGTATATAGTAGATTGAATGGCATAAATAAATAAAGACCTCCAGCAAAGGTAACCACATGGCTATGTATAAATGCCAGTACTATTGTAGTGTAATTTTTGGCATATAAGTCCACTTTTCACTTCTTACAGGATCTAAATGAAAATGCATAAAAAGTAATGTAATGATAAGTCTACAGTTTTGGGGCATCCAATATATAAAGATATAATTTGCACCAAGTACAACGAATCAGTGATGGGATAGAAGGGTGCTTGTGTATGCTATTGAAATTAAGTTTGTATCAAATCAAACATGATTGCTGTAGATTTAAGAAGTTAAATTTAAGCTCCATGGTAACCACAAAGAAATGATCCTCTCACTTGATGAAGAAGAGACATTTGACAAAATGCAGCACCCCTTCTTAATAAAAATACTCAGAAAACAAGGAATTGAAGGAAACTTCCTCAATATGATAAAGAGTATATATGAAAAACCCTCAGCTAATATTATCCTCAATGTTGAAAGACAGGAAGCTTTCCCTCTAAAATCTGGAACAAGAGAGGGATGCCCACTGTCACCACAGACCACAGTTATTCTTGTACTGACAGTTCTAGCCAGATAAATTAGGCAAGGAATAGAAATAAAAGGCATCCAAATTGGAACAGAAGCAGTAAAACTCTCTTTATTTGCAGAGTGCATGACCCTACCTATAGAAAATTCTGAAAAAAACCGCATCAAATCTACTAGAACTAATAAATAAATCCAGCAAAGTGGTTAGGTGCAGGATGAACACGCAAAATTCAGCAGTGTTTCTATACATTAATAATGAAAACTCTGAAGAGGAAATGAAGAAAAAAATGTCATTTTCAATAGTAACTAAAATACTTAAATATCTGGGAATATATTTAACCAAGGTATAAAGGACTTATACATGGAACACTACAAAACATTGCTGAATGAAATCAAAGAAGACCTAAATAAATGGAAAGCTATTATGTGTTCATGGATTGGTAGAGTAAATATTGATAAGATATCAATTCTGCCCAAAGAGATTTATAGATTCAATGAGCTCTGATCAAAATTCCAACAGTCTTTTTTGCAGAAAGGTAAAAGCCAATCATCAAATTTTATATGGAAGACTGATGCTTATTTTGTACAGAATTTCTAATTAGGTTGATTGTAAATGTTTGGAAATAGTTGGAGGTGACTGACGCACAGAACTTAAGTATTATTAATGGCACTGAACTGCACGTGAATGTGGTTGAAAGGGGAAGCTTATGGTCAGGTGTGTCCCTAGAATGAAAGCTAGAAGATTAAACATGGGACTTTATAGTACAGTGAACGCTGTTGGAGATGATGACTGTGGTTAATAGTACAAGTATAAGAAGGTTCTTCCATGAACTATAACAAATGTGTGCCACTATTACAAGGTGTTAATAAAAGAGTGGTATACGGGAAAAATTCACCTAATGCAAACCATGGGCCATAGTTAACAGTACTGTTTTAGCATTCTTTCATCATTTGTAATGGAGGTACTACACTCATGCCAGGTGTCAGCAATAGGGGCTATAGCTGTATAGGGCTTCTCCTTTTGGAGTTATGAGAATGATCTCGAATTGATTGTGGTAATGAGTGTGCAACTCTTCAATTATACTGAGAGCCATTGATTGTGCAATTTGTATAGATTGTACGGAGTGTGAATATACCTCAATAAAAATGCTTAAGCAAAAAATAATATGGAAGGGTAAAGCACTCCAAGAAGTCAAAACCATCTTGAAGCATATTCCAAATCCACAGTAATCAAAAAACAAGATAGTGGCACAAGGACAGACATATAGTCCAATGGAATTAAAATTACTGTTCACAAATAAACTGCCACATCCAAGGCCAAATGATTTTGGGCAAGTGTGCCAAGTCCACTCATTGGAGAAGAATAGTCCTTTCTTTACGTGCTCCTGAGAAAACGGTATCCGTATGCAAATGAATGAAGGTGGACTCCTATCTCACATCAAATGCAAAAATTAACTCAAAATGGATAAAAGAGCTAAATATAAGAACCCAAACTATGCAAATCTTTTACGAAAACATAGTGAGACATCTACACGATGATTTTTCAGACTTTACACCCAAAGTATGAGCTACAAAAGGAAAAAATAGTTAAATGGGTTATCACCAAAGTTAAAAGCTTTTGTGCATCAAAGTACTTCATCATGAGAGAATAAAGACAACTTACAGAATGGCAGAAAATATTTGGAAACTACATATCTGATAAGAGTTTACTAACTAGAATATATAAAGAATTCCTACAACTCAACAGATAAAAGACAAACAACATCATTAAAAAATAGGTAAAAGACTTGAATAGACATTTCTCCAAAGAATATATACAAATGGCCACAAAGGACACGAAAAGATGCTCAACATCATTAGCCAACAGAGAAATGCAATCACAGCCACAATGAGATACTATTTCACACCCACTGGAATGGCACCTCTTTTAAAAAATGGAAAATTTTAAGTGCTGGGGAAGATTTGGAGAAACAATGTTGGTGGGACGGTAAAATGGAGCAGCCACTGTGGAAGACTATGGTGGTTCCTCAGAAAGTTAAGTGTAGAATTACCATGACCCAACGATCTCACTTCTAGATATATCCCCAGAGGAATTAAAAGCCAGGGCTTGAACGGATATTTGAACACTGGTGTTCATAGTCACAATATTCACAATTGCCAAAAGGTGGAAGCAACACAAGTGTCCACCAACTGATGAATGGATGAATAAAATGTGGTATATATATATATAGGAATATTATTCAGCCATGAAAAGGAATGAGGTCCTGATGCATGCAACAAAATGGATGAACTGCGAAGACAGCATGTTGAATGAAATAAGGCAGACACAAAACGACAATATTGTATGATCTCATTGATTTGAAACATTTAGAGTAAACAAATTCACAGAGTCAGACTAGCCTTTAGGTTACCAGGGATGGGGTGGGAACAGGGAATGGGAAATTAAGGCTTAAAATGTAGAGAGTTCCTGTTTGGAATGATGGAAATGTTTTGTTAATGAGTGGTGATGATGGTAGCACAACAGTGTGAATGCAATTGAAAGCACTGAAATATTATATCTGAATATGATTAAAAGGGAAAATGTTAGACTGCATGCATAATAACAAAATAAATATTTTGAAAAATCCAGGAAACTATACCACACAAATGGTGAACTTCAATGGAAATCATGGACTTTAATTAATAGTACAATAATAAAAATGTGCTATCATCAACGGTAACAAATGTTCCATACCAATGCAAGGTGGTGGTGGGGTAGTATATGGGAATCCTGTATTTTATGCATGTTTGTTCTGTGAACTTGCAACTCCTCTAATAAAAGAGACAAAAGTAGAACAAGTTCAATCAATGTGTATTGTTTCTGAAAGTAGACTTTTGCGCCCTCCCTCTTTGAGATCAATAGTTTTGCAGATAAAGAGAAAGCTAGATGGAGCTCGTCCCTTTTCATTTGGAATTTCTTATTATGCCCAATTTATAGAAGCAGCCAGTTCTTTTGTTGGAAGCTTTATGTGCATTTCAGGGAGATATTTATAATTATCCAGTGTTCAGCAACAGCAGCTCATTCTGCATCG
This sequence comes from Dasypus novemcinctus, assembly GCF_030445035.2. NCBI lineage: Eukaryota > Metazoa > Chordata > Mammalia > Cingulata > Dasypodidae > Dasypus > Dasypus novemcinctus. The sequence continues at coordinate 9,277,427 of NC_080680.1, read as the reverse complement.
TGATAGTTTATTGGGGCCAAGGTTTTATCAGGCTTCAGTATTTTAGGCAGACTTCAATTTAGAACACTGAGAAATGACTTTCCTCCTCTTGTGATTAAGTTTATTTCCTGAATTAACAAATATTTGTCAGTGAAAATTACATAGGTTTAATAAGATATAGCTTTTGCACTTCAGTCTTTTATTTGCATTTCCCATATAAAAATACTTCATATTACAATGAACCTCATTCTTTCTCAAAACATGTTTTCCTTACTGAAATATTAAAAATTAAATGACAAACATATGAATGAGGGAAAGTCAGTGAGGGACAATAATTAGAGCTGGGTACTAAAATAAAGTTCTGATCCATGTAATTGTACTACCAATACTGTTCTAAAAAAACAAACAAAATCTCTTTCAACCATTGGCTCCCAGCTCTGGTTGGCCACCAGAATTAACTGGGGATTCTTTATTCTTGCTTCAAACCATCTGAATTAGAACTTCGGTGTGCTGGGGCTAGAAGTCTTTATTTTCAGTATGCTCTGAAGGTGATCTCAGTAATAGTGAGGTTTGGCAGTAATTCTAAACCTTGGTTCTCACCTGGAGACCCAGGTATCCAGACTATGCACCAAATAAATCAGAATCCCTGGGGATGGAACCTAGGCATCAGAATTTTCTAAAGTTCTTCAGAACTTGTAAAACAAAGATTGAGAACCATTGTTTAGATTAGGGCTATTGGTTTAAAGTCATCTTTAAAACACCCAACTATCATTTGGGTAGCAACAGTAAGAAAGTTTACCTGTTTCCAAAAGCAGACTAAATGAACATCTGAAACAAAAGTGTCTAAACATAAGTGTCTAATATATATATATATATATTTATATATATTTAGGAGGTATCAGGGATTGAAACTGGGACCCTGTACCTGTGAAACACATGCTTAACCACTGAACTACACATGCTCCATTTGAAATTATCTTTTAAAAACATATTTTTCAACTTTATAGTCTATCTATTTATCCCACCATTTCTGCCACTTCTTGTTTAGTTGATAAGGACAGCCATTTAAAGAGCTACCACTTCTTTTCTTTTAGAAGCACATTTGTAACAATATAGGCTCAATAATCCGGCTTCTCCTGGGATCAATGAAATATTGTGTACTTTTTCACTAAACAGTTATGCTTCAGCTAAAATAATAAATCACTAAAATAGTTAACTACTATCTGAGCATTTGTAAAATCTTTTTAAGTGAAAATTTTTAGTGAGATTCAGACAAACGAAAAGTGTAGGTACAATTTGATTCATGTTAAAATGCAACTTTCAAAAGTTAAAAATAATTGGCCCTCATACAAATATGAAATGGATGTATTTCAAATATTGTATTCAACTTGTTAATTAATGAGGGAACCAGTAAGACTGAAAGGCTGGTTCAAAGATTATTTGCAGAGGTATGCATTTAAAAGAAATTTAACAAAGGAATGTTAGAATAAGGTTGCTAGGCTATATACAAAACTGGTTACTATCTCAATGGGCAAGTAAGCTGTAATTTAAGAGTTATCTTCTTTACCAGACAAGTACTATTTGCATCTCTATGGGTGAAAAATATGCAAGTTAACATGTAACTTTATTAAGTTTAGGACTTTTAGTTAACTGAGAGCCAAGTAAAGTCCATTTCTTCAGAAGAATCCTGGTTTAAGTTGGGAATTGAATCGTGTCTCCCATGCAAGATGTGTTTAGATCTTAATCTGCATTCATGTAGGTATGAACTCATTTGTAAATAGGACATTTGGGAGATGTTATTATTACTTAAGATGTGGCCAAATTGAATCAGGATGGGTCTTAATACGTATGACTGAAGGCCTTATAAAGAGAAGATATTTCGGGGCAAAGGAACCAGAAGCCAAGAGAAGCCAGAGGTCAGAGAAAGTCACAGGAGGAGACCAGAGAGCCGGCCATGCAATGGAGGACTGACATCACCAGCACAGACTGTCCCCAGGAGAAACACAACCTTGCCGACATCTGGATTCTAGACTTTTATTCCTCAAAATCATGAGACAATAAATCCTTGTTGATTTAGCCACCCCATTATGTCACATTTGCTGTAGCAGCTCTGGCAAACTATGACAGTTGGGCCTATCAAAAACTGCCCCCAAAGGATATTAAAAGTTTTGTATTATGCTTAAGTTTAAAATTATTTTTCTTATACTCCCTATATGTATTTATCAGCCTCAACTTAATTTTATTTTCCTTGTGCTAATTTAAAGGGAAATATTCTACAAAATTAAAATTAAAATGCAGCTGTGTTGGCACTAATTACCTCAAACTCATGACAGAGAGTGTCATCTAGACCTTGGCTTGATTTGAACTTCTCAAGGCTCAGAAGTAGCTCAAGGCTACTACTACCTACCAACTAATCAGACTTGGTACAAGTGAAAAAAACCTCTTTTCTATGTGAGTTTCAAGATGTACTTTTACTTCTGGTCTTTTAACTATTCAGGCTTCTAGAAGAGTTAGCACTGACCAATGTTACATGGAGTAACAGCGTTATCTATTCAGCTTTCTTTTTGTTTTCTCCTCAATTTGAAGAAGCTTGAATCTGTAAGTGCTTAATTCAGGAAAGCCAGTCTCCATGCTTAATTCCAAATTCTTTCCCTGAGCTGCCTCCTGCTTTATGTGGCTCAAATGACAGAAGAAAGGGTAAGAGAAAAGGCAAGTGCATAAACACATTTTCTTGTGGCCCGTGTTCCATTATCTGCTATCACGATTCTCGGCAAACTAGGCTGCAAGCTAAGGATGACTGAAAAGTCTCAAACAATGAAGTATCCCAAGTAACATTTTATCACTTTATTAATTAAGTTGGTTATACTTTTTTACATCTCTTATAAATTAAAGGCAGTCAGAGACTGGGTTGAGGGTGTGCATCTCTTGCTAAGAGTTATGCCACGCTCTCTTCTATTTCCTGGCACCCTTTGGTATGCACCCACCACAGCTCGTGTTCAGCCCTGGGTCTCTGTGGACTTGGTCCTGCTGTGAGTGGCTCTGTGCTCTGCATTAGCAGGAGCTCTCCAGGCCATGTTGCCTTGGTAGGACTCTTAAGAGTATTTAGTAGGACTCTTAAGAGGTCTAGACTGGCAGGTCAGGGTCTAAGATCTCCTTTCTTTTATTTTGGAGGGTTTCTTTTCCCCTCTTTCTTTGATTCATTGTTTGTGGAGTCCTCCAGTCACTACTCTCCTCCAGAGTTCCAAGCAAGTGGGATTTTCTATTTTAATTAATTATTTCTTAGGGAACTTTTTTCCAGGGGATGTCTTACATCACCGTGTTGATTATGTCACCACAAGCACTCATCTTTTGAATCACAAAGATGTCTTTAAAAATGTGCCGGTGGTGATATCAACAAAACTGTTGGAGAAGTAAGCTCCTCTGGCCCATCTCTGGAGGTCTTGGGAGCCATGGTGTCTTTGTTCTTTACAGGAATATCAGTTTCAGTGGGAATTGATTCTTCTTGGAATGTGTGGTAAAATTCAGCGGTGAGGTCATTTGGTCCTGGGCTTTTAGTTTTGGGGAAGTTTTTGATGACTGATTTTATCTCTTGATTTGTTATTGGTTTTTGAGATATTTTGTTTTGTCTTGAGTCAGGGCTGGTAGTTTGTGTGTTTATAGGAATTTGCCCATTTCCTCTAGATTTCTAGTTTGTTGGTGAACAATTATTCAGTATTATCTTATAATCCATTTTATTTCTGTGAGGTTGGTAAGTAATGCTCCTCTTCATTTCTTATTTTAGTTATTTGCATTATCTCTCCTTTTTTTTGTTAGTACAGTTAAAGATTTGTGGATTTTGTTCATCTTTTCAAAGATAGAACTTTTGGTTTCATTGATTCTCTATGTCATTTATCTCCATTCTAATCTTAGTATTTATTTCCTTCTGCTCACTTTGGATTTAGTTTGCTCTTCTTTCCTAGATCCTTCCAGTTTCGAAGTCAGGTTTCTGGTTTTAGATATTTATTTTTTAATATAAGCATTTAGAGCTATAGATTTCCCTCTCAGCACTGCCTTTATTGCATCCCATAAGTTTGTGTATGGCAATTTTTTTGTTTTCTTTCACCTCAAGATACTTCCTAACTTCACTCGTGATTTCTTATTATTTACATTGGTTTTTTAAGAGTGTGTTGTTTAATTTCCACCTATTTGTGACTTTTCCAGTTCTTTTGTTATTTTTTTCTAATTGCATTTTTATTGGATAGTTTACTCAATTTACATTTAAATTAAATACTGATAATACAGGACTTTCTTCTGCCATTTTGCCATTTAGTCTTTGTAAGTCATAACTTTTTGTCCCACAATTCTTCTGTTAACGCCTACTCTCATATTAATTTGATTTTTTGGTGTATCTTTTTGAGTTCCTTCTCATTTTTTTTGTATATGTTTTCAGATATTTTCTTTGTAGTGATCACCATGCTTAAACCTAACATCCTAAATCTATAATAATCACATTTTATTTGAGACCAACTTAATTTATACCACACATAATCACTGTTCCTATACCCCACTATCTGCCCCACCTTTTATGTTGTACTTGGTACAAATTAGTTCTTTATATGTTGCATGTCTAGAAATATAGATTTATAATTACTTTTTATTATTTGTATTTTAGATCATGTAAGAAGTAGAAAATGGAGTTACATCAAAATAATACAATCATTTCAGCATTCATCATTACTCACATGATTACCTTTATTGGAGGTATTTATAATTTTTGCCACTTTAATCCATTGTCTAATGCCCTTTCCTTTCAGTATGAAAAAAATGTGCTTGTAGGACAGGTGTAACAGTAACAAACTCCCTCAGCTTTCTTTTACCTGGAAGTGTCTTAATCTCTCCCTCATATTTAAAGACAGTCTGTCTCTCCTGATATGAACTTCTTGTTTGGCAATTTTTTACTTTCAGCACTTAAAATATTTTATTATAAGGCCTTCTAGCCTCCATGGTTTCTGATGAGAAATCATATTGCAACTCCCTGTACATAACATGTTGCTTTTCTTTTGCAGCTTTCAGAAATCTCTCTTTGCCCCCACAGTCAACAGTTTGACTACAGTATATCTGGGTGTAGTTTGCTTCACATTCTCTGGTTTGGGTTCATTGGGTTTCTTGAATTACATATTTATGACCTTTGTAAAATTTAGAGTTTTTCTGCTAATAGTTCTTTGGATATTCCTTCTGACCCTTTATCTCCTTCTTCTGGGACTTCTATAATGTGCATACATGTATGATTAATGGTATCCCAAAGGTCTCTTAAGTTCTATTCACTTCTTTTATTTTTGTTTTCATTTTGCCCCTCAGCCAGACTCATTTCAATTGTTTTGTTTTTGAGTTCACTAATTCTTTCCTCTCTCAGCTCTAATCTGCTGTTGAAGCACTCTTGGGAATTTTTTCATTTCAATTATTTTGGTCCTCAACTCCAGTTACTGTTTGGTTCCTTCATAAATTTCTCTTTATTGAAATTCTTACATTGTATATTCATTGTTTTCCTGGTATCCTTTAGTTTATTCACTCCATTTTCCTTTTTCTCCTTGAGCACATTGACGATAATTTTTTTAAAGTCTTTTTCCAGTATCTCCAAAGTCTTTTCTTCTTCATTTGTGGTTTCTGGATTTTTTTTTAATCACCCCTCCTCCCCTGCATTTTGCTTGCTGTCTGCTCTCTGTGTCCATTCACTGTACATTCTTCTGTGTCTGTATTTATTTATTTATTTATTTTTATTTATTTCCTCTCCCCCTTGCAGCTCACTAGCTGTCTGCTCTCTGTGTCCATTTGCTGTGTGCTCTTCTGTGTATTTTGCCTGTCTCCCTTTTTGTTGCATCACCTTGCTGAATCAACTCTCTGCTGCGCTTGCAGGCCGGTGGCACTCTGCAGCGCATAGGCGAGCAGCTCTCCATGGCATGCGGGTGAGCCTGCCTTCACAAGGAGGTCCCAGGAAGTGAACCCAGGGCCTCCCATATGGTAGATGGGAACCCAACTAATTGAGCCACAGCTGCTTCCCTCTGGATTTTTGTTTTGTCCCCTTGAATGGGTCACCATTTTCAGTTTCTTTGTTTATCTTGTAATCTTTTCTTGCACACTGTACATTTTAATATTTTTAAATTTTATAACTGGGATTTAATCTCTGAGCTCTCTGATCCTTTAATTTGTATACATCTAGTGATACGACATTGAATCCCTTGAATTTGTGGAGCTAACAAAGGCAAGCAAACTATTGCAAAAAACAGCCTTTTGAAGTCTTTGCAAATTAGCTCTCCATTGGCTGGTGCTCTTCTTCAGAGTTTAGCTCTACTATCAAGATCAATTCAAGGTGAATAAGAAGTGCAGGTCTTCTTTATCTCTTTGCAACCTGCATCTTGTCCTGAACTTGTGCTTGCTTGTGTCCTTAGGGAGTCTTTTGTTTACAGGAATTTGGGTGCCCCCTCTTATTCCAATGAAATAAATGTTCTTTCCCTCCAACCCCCCCCCCCCCCCCGCCCGTGCTCTATTGTGTGTCTTAAAAGACCCAACCCGCTTTGATGCATTTATTTCTTACACTGCTTTAGCTGTCCCCAAGCTGCTTCTGCCTTTAGGGTAGGGTCTGTGAGGGTGAGTCAGAGAAGAGCTTCCTGTTTCAGTTTTTCAGGATGCCACCCAATGGCATCCTGTATGGGACTTACATACAGACATCCCAGCATTTTCATTGGCATTACTCTGCTCCTTACAGAACAGGACTAGGGGACCACAAAAAGGAGTGCAAGCTGACTCCATTTTTTTCGCCAGAGAGAGGTAGGGTTAAGGGCCACCTAGAGTTCCATGAGCTTCTCTTACCATTTTTTAAAGCTGAATTTTCTTAATTTGGCACTCACCCCATTCCTGTAACCGTTAAACTGTTTTCTAGATTTCTGAAGAAGAAAACTCTGCCAGTTTTTCTAGTTATTCAATGACTCCATTGAAGAATGTCACCTTGAGCATCTTATGCCATCTTGATCAACCAGAAGTTGCTCGTTTCTTTTAGTAGGACCAAAGAAACATGTAGCCTTAACTATATCTTTCTTTAAGATCAACCAGATTCTTAGCTGGCCCAGTGCTTAATTTTGAAAAGATTCTTGTAGGCCTACTGCTAAACTGCCTTTTGGGAGTTGAGTTGTTTTCCTTACACTTTTGGGTTAGATACTTGCCATTTTTGGATACCAGTCATCTTTTGTCTAGGTTTAGTTTTTTGTTTAAATTGTATTTCTTAGTATTACTTCAAGTAATTGATGTTACATCAAGTCAATTTTAATTTTCAGAAAAAAAGTGCATGGAAGTTAATATTTCTGACACCTTCCATATTTGTAATATCTTTATTTCACCCTTGTTTATGGATAATTTTTTATTATAGAATTCTAGATGTGGAATCATTTAAATCATATAAATTAAGAGCTTTGAAAGCTCTTGTCTTATGTTGCTTTCCCTCAAGCAGATTCTGAGGTGATTTCTGTGCAAGAGATCTATTATGAAGTAATTTCATGAGAAACTGGCAAGGAATGGGGGAAACTGGAGAGGGAGGGGAAGAAGCTAAACAAGGGTACAAATTCTGGCAAGACCCAGGTCCATTTGACTATACAGAAAGCTGCATGTTCATTCTCTTGCAAGGTCATTCATTAGTTCAAATCTTCTCTAAAAGACAAACTCGCAGGCACTTCTTTTGAAACCACCACTTACCAACCTACTTTTCCAAGTATCTCCTCTCTTACTGGTTTGCAGAAGTTTCTACTTCCCTGTCATTCAAATGCCCACCTCCTTATGTTTATTCATAGCAAACTTGTTACCCCTCAAGTAAGTCACAAATTTCTTTCCCATTGCAGTACCTGCTAAAGCTTGCTCAGATTGGTTCTACACATCAGACATGCTATACCTCCATTTTGAACATGTGGTATGTGACCAAGCATGATTTGTAACAGAGTATGCTCTGCTTAACCCCACCCCTTAGGCCACATCATCTTACCCCATCCCAAGCCACTCCCTTTGGCCTGTCTTCCCCAAAACTGGATAAACCTATTCCCCCCAACCCCTAACCTCTTCCTCTCAGGGAGACAGATCTGAGACATGCCTCCTATCTCCTTGTTGGTTGACTTTGTAATAAAACTTTATTTTCGCAAACTCTGGTATTGACTCCTGTATGCATCTGGCAAATGAGCCCACCTGAGTGGTAACTCTTTGTCCCTGAACCTATGAGCAGTGGTATTCTAATAACAAATAAAAGTTCTTCAAAATAGACTATCAGGGAACAGCTATTAGAGGCAAAATACAATAATACTGAGGGTTAGTATATAAAAATGGGAAGTGGAATCTGAGGGAAATTAGGTGGAGCATAGCCAGTATCCACTACATCATTGGTCCATCATCCAGTGCCAATATGATCCTCTTCCTTTGTAATTTACCTCTTCTTTCTAAGTAGATATTTTTAGTTTATCTTGTAGACTTTCAGGTAACTTATGGTAATCTGAAGGGTGTTGAAATTGCACTGTAATGCACTAGGTGGCATTCGAACCCTTTATACATGAAAGTTTTTGAAATTATTTTTTCATCTCTGGGAAATTTTCTTCTACATCTTTGACAGTGTTATCGACTCAAATTTTTTCTTCTTCTCTTTTTCAGAGATACCTATTAGTTGGATATTAGTTCTGCAAAAAAAATCCTCTAGTCTTTCTATCTCTTTGATTTTGCTTGCTTGGTTTTGTGTTTGTCCTATGTTCTAGGACATTGTTTTAATATTTATTTCAGCCACAGGATTTTTTGAATTTTTTAAATTTAAGAAATAATTTTTAATTTCCATGAACTCTTCCTTGTTATATAACTGCTTTATTTTCTCACTGTCCAATTAAATGGGATCTTTTTTCTTTTAAGAATGTCATATATTCTCAAATCTCTCTGTGGATTTTGATATATTCTGCTTTTTGAGACTTGTGGCACAAGTTATACTGATGGAAATAATAATAGCTACCATTTATTAAATGATTTATATCACGGTGTTTAAAACCAGACTGCCTGAATTTAAATCCTCACTCTTCCATTCCGTAGACATGTGACCTTACAGAGATCTTAACTTCTCAGCCACACTTTCCTCATCTGTAAAATGGGAATAAGCATATCTATCAAAATGGGCTACTGTGAGTTTTTAATGAATTAATTAATATAAAACTTTTAGAAGATTCCTGATACATGGTAAGCTGGCAATAATTTTAGCTGTCCCTACTACTGCCATTCATTATATTTGTTGTGTGATAAATTACTTGAAAACACTTCAGTATAAATAGTGTGATGCATGCATAGAAGGGAACTCTAACAAAGACTTCAGCAGTGGTTAATTGTTTATGAAGTATTTCCATCTGAATCAATACCTTAGGCTTAGATAATTAACACAGAAATGCTAGAATGAATTTCTCTATCAGTGCAATTAATGCTGTTTTGGGCATGTGATGAGAGAAGGGTATTATGGTAATGCATGTCACTCTTATATGAATAAGAAGTCTCTGAGTTCCTGTTGACTTTGCAGCCCTCCACTTCAGGGTTGCACCTTGCCTACTGTCCCAGGTAGAAGTCCTGCCTACTGAATCTGCCACAAGAATCTGAGATGTCTTCTTCAAGGGAAGCCTTTAGTGCCAAATGCCACCAGGATTTCAGGGTGGGAGGAATCATTCCTTCAACTGCTTGCTATTACATAGCTATATGTTTGGCAGGATGTGGACTGAAACCTGCTTTCAGTTTGGCTTACTTCTTGGTAGCCAACGCTACAAAGGTAGAACCTCTGAATAATGACACCTACTGATGTTCATTAAAATAACTGGTATTTGCCAGACTGTCACATTTCCTAGGGTCGTTCTACCACACTTTGTCAGTTTGCTTTGCTTATGTTATCTCATGGAATTCCCATAAACACTCAATGAGGTTAGTGATACCATTACCTGTTTTATGGATGAGATTACAAGGTTTAGCGAGAAGGAGACTTTTCACAGGGAAGCACAGATGGTAAATGACAGAGGCAGGATTTGCACCTGGGTCTGGCTGGAAACCCCAAATCTCTAATCAATATACTATCTATTCATATAATGCTGCGATCTCATTGGATATTTTATAGCCCCATAAACAGCTGATTTTTTTCACCACTATTTTTAAATAGACCATATGATTTAATACATATGTAATTTCCTATGTGTCTATGAAATCCATGTTATTTGAACACCTTTCCTTTATTTTCTCTATATAGCATATTCATTCACTTGCCGTTGTTGCTATTGTCATCATCTGCTTCCATAGAGCAGTTTCAGCCCATGTTAGTTTGGATAAGGATATTATTCTCAGTAAAATATGTTTGTTAAAAAGGTTTAGAGTCTTTTTTCTTTCCTCTTTGGGAGCAAGACATAATAATTCTTGAATCAGCATCATACAATTAATTCGAATAGGACACCTATGGAAACCCTTCCTACTGGTTTGTTTAAACACTGAGCTCTATGCTGCAAGGAAACAAATGATTAGTTTGGCATTTTTACTCTCCCTTGTACATGAGAGGTTATCTCCAAGGTGCATCTTCACAATGGCCTAGTCCAGATGTTGGCAATTATCCTCTCTTTTTAACCATCATATCAATTCATCTCTACACTTGTGCTGGAAGATTCTAAGTAGAGTTTTGTGTCTCAAAAGTTAGAAGGTATGTTGCCCATTAGCAAAGATAAAATGTGTTAACTATGTGATCTCTTTTTAAATTAGCATTTGGAGGAGTAAGGCTGTTAAAGAATGAGGATAAATTAAACTTCTTTTGTTCTTAAAAATATTACAAGTGAATGATGCAATAATTTTTAATTCACATGAATGGAAACCAGAAGAATGGGTGAATCCTGACGAATAAAGTATGTTTAAAATAATCTATGTTTAAAGATTCAAGCAACTGGAATTTATCCGAGACCATATGGACAGATGGTGCAGTTAAATGAAGCTTTTAACATTTACTTAAACATGGTTACTGAAAGTGTCATTATAAAAAATAAAAAATAAAAAACTTCTACAGTAATAAGCTACTCACACAGAAAATATTTGCCAGTGGGTACACTGTGAAATCATGGCATGGTGTGTATGTATTTAAAAGTAATTTTTTTTAAGAGAGAGATTTAAAGTTAATCACCTCAATGACAGTGTATTCTTACCCCATTGTAAATTGAAACAAGATTCCAAGATACTTTGGAAAAATGATCTCATTTAAGTTGTGTGGTTTGTCCTAGCTGTATTAGAAGCTTGAACAGCTTTGGACAAAGAAGAAACAATGTGTGCAATCACTACGCCTTACTTTCATTTGTGTTCTATAACATCAAAATTTATGCGGGAATAAAGATAATGAAATCGGGTAACTTTGCCTTTTAGACAATTAGCCATTTTACAGAATCAATTTTCATCTAAAGAGTGCCGTATTAAAGGTTTGTATTTTAATAATCTTACAAGCCATCAATCAAATAGGGCTGTGGTTGAGTACATGAGACCAAGACTACCACTGGAAACACCTTAGATGAGCTAGACAAAAATACGTAAAATATCTGTTTGAGGTAGCCAGGATTTAAGGCATCTGATCTCAGATGGATGCAAAAACTCCTCATGAGTCAAAATTTATGTGAGCCACTTTTCTCAGATAAGCATTTTCTGATTCCTGACAGGAGGCAAGAGGCAGCGAAACTTGGTAGAGCTTTAGGCAATCCCAGAGACAGGAGCAGCCAGATTTGAGGGACTGAGTTCTCATAGTCAACAAAAACCTTTCCCTAAAAACATGTGCTGATAAAGTTACACAGAGCAAGAGATCAAGAAGCCAAGCAGACAAATGACCCACTTGAGAAATGGGAAAAAGATTTGAATAGGCATTCTCCAAAGAAGATATAAAAATGGCCAATGAGCACATGAAAAGATGCTCAATATCCCTAGCCACCAGGGAAACGCAAATCAAAACCACAATGAGATACCATTTCACATCCATTAGAATGGCTACTATTTTCTTTAAAAATGGAAAATAACAAGTGTTGGAGAGGATGGGGAGAAACAGAAATACTGTTGATGAAAATGTAAAGCGGTGCAGCCACTGTGGAAAACAGTGTGATGGTTCCTCAGAAAGTTAAATATAGAACGACCATATAACCTGTCAAGTCCACTACTAGCTACATACTCAGAAGAATTGAAAGGTGTTTGTACACAAATGTTCATGGCAGCATTATTCACAATTGCCCAAAGATGGAAGCAACTCAAGTGTCCATGAACAGATGAACGGATTATGAAAATGTGGTATATACATACAAAGAATATTATTTGGCTGTAAAAAAAGAATGAACTTCTGATGCATTCTACAACAAAGATGAACTTTGAAGACATCATATTGAGTGAAACAAGCCAGAACAGACACAAAAGGATGTATATTGTATAATCTCACTTATATGAAATAATTAGAATATAAGTCAGAAACGAGAATGTAGTTTACCACAGGCCAGGATTGATGTGGGTATGAAATGGTGAATTAATGCTTACTTGGTACAAAGTTTCTGTTTAGGGTGATAGTTTCTAGTTTTTGTCTATTATGAATAAAGCCATTAGGAACATTATTATACAGATTTTTCTGCCCAAGAATACAATTTGTGGGTCACATGGCAATTTCATATTTAGTTTTACAAGAAACTATCAAACTATTTTCCAGAGTGGCAGTATGATTTTACCTCCAGCAAAATATGAATTATCCATTTTCTCTGCATCCTTGATAGCGTTTGGTGTTGTCAATTTTTTTTTCTATTAGCCATTCTGATAGGTGTGCAGTGATAGTGTATTGTGATTTTTATTTTCATTTCCCTGATGGCTAAATATGTTTAACACCATGGGAAGCAAACGTGGCTCAACTGATAGACCGTCTGCCTACCATATGGAGAGTCCAGGGTTTGATCCCCAGGGCCTCCTGACCCGTGTGATGAGCTGGCCCACACGCAGTGCTGCCATATGCAAGAAGTGCCATGCCGCACTGGAATGTCCCTGAGTAGGGGTGCTCCACATGCAAGAAGTGTGCCGCACAAGGAGAGCCATCCCACGTGAAAAAGGCACAGCCTGCCTGGGAGTGGCACTGCACACATGGAGAGCTGGCACAGCAAGATGACGCAACTAAAAAAGAGACAGTTTCCCAATGCCACTGGATAATGCAAGCAAACGCAGAAGAACACACAGCAAATGGACACAGAGAGAAGACAATGGGGGGAAGGGGAGAGAAATAAATAAAAAAATAAATCTTTTAAAAAAAACAAAACAACAAATGAACAAAAAATCATATGATTATTTGCCATCTATATATACTCTTTTGACCTTTGCCCATTTTATAATAAGATTCTATATTCGTTTTTCCTATAGAATTGTGAGAGTTCAATATTTGTTCTAGATGCTAGTCATTTGTCAGATAAGTGGTTTGGAAATACTTTCTCCAAGTCTGTAGCTTGTCTTTTCATTCTTTTAACATAGGCTTAAAAACAAAACAAATGTTTTTAATTTGAATGAGGTCAATTTATTATTTTTCTTTTTATGGATCATGTTTACAAGGTCAAGGTTAAGAACTCCTGTATCTAGCCTTAGATATGAAAATTTTTCTCCCATGTCTTTTTGTAAAATTGCATAGATTTAAGTTGTACATTTGAGTCTGTGATTCATCTTGAGTTAATATTTGCATAAGGTATAAGGCTGAATCAAATTCATATTTTTGCCTATGTGTGTCCAATGCTTTAATTTCCCAGTTGCTAAAAGAAATCCTATTCATTAGATTGGCTTAACAACAGGAATTTATTGGCTCATGGTTTTGAGGTTAGAAGTCCAAAATCAAGGCTTCTTCCCAGAGTCTGGCATTCTGGGGCTGACTGCCAACAATCCTTGGTCCTTGGCTTTTCTGCCATATGGCCACGCACATGGCAGCATCTTTTCTCTTCCAGGTTTCATTTACTTCCAACTTCTAGCTGCTCCTCTGGGGCCTCTCTTTCCATCCCCAATTTCATTTTCTTCTAAGGACATCAGCCATATTGGATTAAGACCTGCCCTTGGGAAGCAGGCTTGGCCCAGTGGATAGTTCATCCGTCTACCACATGGGAGGTCTGCGGTTCAAACCCCGGGCCTCCTTGACCTGTGTGCAGCTGGCCCTTGCGCAGTGCTGATGTGCGCAAGGAGAGCCCTGCCACACAGGGGTGTCCCTCGCGTAGGGGAGCCCCACACGCAAGGAGTGCGCCCCGTAAGGGGAGCAGCCCAGCACTAAAGAAAGTTCAGCCTGCCCAGGAATGGCACTGCACACACAGAGACCTGACACAGCAAGATGACGCAACCAAAAAAAACACAGATTCCTGTGCCACTGACAACAACAGAAGCAGACAAAAAAAAAAAAAAACCAAACAAGAACATGCAGCAAATGGACACAGAGAACAGGCAACGGGGTGGTGGGGTGGGGGAAGGGAGAGAAATAACTTTTTTTTTTAATCTTGAAAAAAAAAAAGACTTGTCCTCTCTCAGTTTGGGTACATCTTAACTGATACAATCTTCAAAGATCCTATTTACAAATGGATTCACAGTCACAGGACCAGGGCAGGGGCTGGGACCTCAATATGCATTTTGTGGAGGACACAATTTAATCCCCAACACGTTCCAAGACCATTTGTTGAAAAAATTAACCTTTCTCCACTGAGTTGCTTTTCCACCTATACCAATTTTCAGTTGGCTGTGCTGTCAGTCCAGATAATATGCTTAATATTCTTTTTTCCTCCTCATCTTCCTCCTCAATTATTGAAGTGATAAAACCATGGAAATGATACAAAGGCAGTTATATGTGAACTCAGAGGAATGGAAAGAGGAAGGAGAACTGATTTGGGACTCAAAACTGGAGGAACAACCCAACAGTAGGGCATCTTACATCTCCCCACCCAACATAAACAGGTGGCTATCCAATCCCAGTTTCTCCTGACCCTTAACCTAGGAAATGAAGGCAGCCCATGTAGCCTTATTCCTCCCCCAGACAGAGGGAGAGTCCTGAATGCAATAGCAGGTGAGCCCACTGTCACTGGCAAGAGGGATGACAGGGAGCCATGCTAACATTTAGTGGCCAAGGAAATTGCTCTCCTTCTCCACCTGGCTGCTCTTGAAAGAGGGACCCCACTTCACATTCCCAGCCTTGGAAGTCTTCTTCTGTCCACATTCCTGAGACTTTTTTACCACCCAGAAACAACGGAGTAGCTGAGCAGTAGTATTAGGGGTATATATCGTCACATGTCCCTGGTCAAGGGAGATCTCTTCATTTCCCCTTCCCCATCAAAAACCCAGAGAGTCCACTCATCCCCCAAAATACACTTAGTGGCTGGGCCTGGGGAAAGCCCTTATTGTCCACCAGACAGCACCATCAGAGACAAGTGGTAATCCTAGTGGCACAAGTTAAACCAAGGACACTAAGATAACACTGCAAAGACTCTGAAAATCACATTATCGTTGGAACTACAGTCCACAAGAGTAGGTCAGGACCTCCATGCTATACTTTAAAAGGGTTACTACCTGATAATATAAAATACTTAGATATGAATCAAATTCTTATAACATCATTGGCAAAATAGTCAGCTTACAATAATATATCACCCATCCGAGAGAACAATAAGAAAATCTCAACTAGAAAGAGATGATGAGTCATACACTGGAGTTATCTGACAAGGATTTTCATGCAGCTGTGATAAAAATGCATCAACATTCAACTGCAAATAACATTGAAGAAAAAGAAAATGCAGAAAATCTTAGCAATGAAATAGAAGTTATAAGAAAGAACCTCTTCCCCAAAGGTAGACCAAGAACTCCTCAAAATCAGTTCCTCCAGCAAAGCAATGAACATAGCAACATTGTCAAAATCAACTTCATCAGGGCTCTGGAAACGAATCAAACACTTGTAACAATCTGAGGAGAATTTATTCGAGAAAAATGGTGGGATCTTCATAAAAACAGCAAGTTTATAGTATTTTAACTTGCTCTCTTTCATCTCCCTCTTTCCAGTACCACAGTAGTCTTCAAGTCAACAATCTCACCATCATGGTAGATATCAAAACCAACTACCTACCAGCCAATGAAAAGAGCAGGAAATTTCTGAGCTCTCCAAAAGCCCTACTCCCAAATAATTGTTACTGTCTGTCATTTTCCTGGAAATCCCCATTCATTAGGCATGTTTTTATTTGACCTGACTTAGCGCTCATTAAGGGTAAATGGCCTTTACCCATGGGGGAGTTTGATGAAAACAATCACTGACAATTGTGTAACATCACAGTAGTGTGAGGCAGTGATAAGAGATGGGCAAACAAACAGCTAACCAGAAAGCCTTACTAGGAACAACTGGGGAATAAGGGTTTTGAAAGGCTCCAACATATTCCTGGGAATCGTGAAGAACACATGTATGTGCAGAGCGTGGACATGCTCAGCAATGACCTGAGGAGGCCCTAAACTCTCGCCCCTGGCTTGTCTTGAAGCTTGTGTAAGCAGGAACGAATCTTATGTAATTCTTTCCATGCCAAGCTAATCAAGTAGTTCAGTAGATGGCTCAAAATTTGCTTTGCTCTCCTTTGGTGGGTCAATGGTTTCCAGAAGTTCCTTTGCACATATTCTTTCTTTTACATGTAAGAATCATTTGGAAATGATTCTTTCAGTTGTTAAATGGAGTCATTTCCTAGGATTAAAGCTTCAGAGGTGTTAACAAATCAGGATCTGGTAGGTTCCCTTATCTTTCCAGGAAGATAAGGATAATAAAACACCAAAGAGATTTAAAATTATGCAATTTCACTCTCCTCTGTGAGGCCTTGGGTAAGCTTTTAACCTCCCTGGACTTCAGCTTCCTACATCCAAAACTGAGAGGACAGCACCTGTCTCAGAGGACAGTCAAGAAAATTGAAGGAGATAAATATAATGAGCATGCTTGGAAAGCTGTAGATTGTTGTACAGATTCAAAGATTCATTGTGCCAGAAACTGAGAGAGAAGAGATATCTTTATAAAATAGAGAAGTCACTTTGTCATCCATGATGAGATGAATTTCCCCAAACCTTAGATAAAGCCCTGATGTTTTATATAATCTATGTGACAGGAGGTGATCTATGGTAAAATTAGACACATTTCAGGAAACACTTCTAATCACGACTGAACAAATAATAAGACCTACTCATATGACTAACACTCTGTAGTCAGACAGCTCCTACCTGAATCGTGAAAATCTTTACCCACAGAATCTTAAACTTAATATAAATTCAAGTTTCTGAGGTTCTCATTACAAGTTTTGAAGAAATCTTGATCCTGCTATTTGGGGGCAATGGTGCCAAGTGACCAGTATATTTGTGTGTTTGTGCGTGTGTGTGTGTGTGTTTAAGAATGTGTTCTCTGCTCTCAGCCTCTTTATTTTTCCTCAGCATTTAAACAGAGATGCAAGAGGAGAGCATTACCTTCATGTGTATCAATAGATGAGAAAGCAATATTCACAGAAGAAAACATTTATTCTCTGACAAGTAGGACACATTAAGTAAAATTAGAAAATCATTGAGCACTAAAATGTTAAAAAGAATTATCTTCTCCAACCCAGTGACACACAAAAGTAGAGCCCAAATTCAGCAGCTGTATAAACTATAGCTCTTTGCCCAATACCAACTCTCATGAAAACAGATTTTTGTTTTTTTAATTCTGCTCTCCCCTGAAAGAAATCAGGGGATTTCATGGTGATATTTTATTCCACCACTCATGGAAATTAAAAATCATGATGTTTCCAGAAAACCTGGAGCTGCCACCTTTGAAGACTGTCAGGGGAAGAACTGAAAGTACATAGCCAAATGCTAAGAATTTGAATAAGCATCAAAATAATCATCATAATAAAAATTGCAACAAGTTAAATCTATGGTACCATGAATTCGTAACAAAACAAAAGAGAATTGTTAATATGAAATGGAAAGAATAATATTTTTTAAAAAGGATTCATATGGCAGTTTTAATTCATTATTGGTTGTAATAATTTGGAATGCATCAATACATATGGGTACTTGGTTTCATCTAGTGAGTATATATCTGTAAAGAATTTCTGTACTTACATCCATTTATGTGAACAGGAACAATGGGCATCCAAGAACTGTGAATATAAGCAAAATAGGAGAGCATTAAGGAATCTGGTTAGAGATTTAACCTAGTGTTTTATTAAGGGTCTCAGGGTGGAGAAGAAATGTATGGCCCAAGCTTTCAAAACAAAAGGGCTGAAAGAATAAGTGAGAGGTAAGGTTAGATAACTGGATGGATTGGATTCAAAGAGAGATGCCAGGGCATCATAGTTCAGGGTGGAATGGTTCAATGAGAAGGCCCAGGGGTAGCTGAAAGGGATTTTGCACTAAGGTAAAAGTAAAGATTGATTGATTGATTTTTAAAATTTATTGAAGTATATCACTCATACATAAACACACATAAACAATAAGTGTATAGTAATAGCCATGAACTTACAAAACAAACATAGAGAACATCATACATGACTCTCATAATGTACCCTACCAGCAATACCTTGCATTATTGTTAAACCATTTTAACTAATGATTAAAGATCATTGTCAAAATTTTACTATTAATCAAAGTATTTTCCCCCAACCCATCCTATTATTATCTTTATATATGAACATACATAAACAATATGTGTATAGTAGAAGTTGTGAATTTACAAGGCAAGCATGTATAACATCATACAAGGGTCCAATATATCAACCCTCCATCAACACCTTGCATTGTTGTGAGACGTTTGTTATAAATTATGAAAGAATATTGTCAAAATCTTATTACTAATAACAGTACATATCTTGCATTTGGTGTGTTTTTCCCTGAAATCACCCTATTATTATTTTTTATATATTTTTATGACAGAAGCTGTAAACTTACAAAACAATCATGCACATGTGCAGAATTCCCAAACAACACCCCTCCATCAACACACCACAATGTGGTGGAACATTTGCTACAGATAAGATAATATCATCTGATAGTTACCATGCCCATACTGTACATTTGGCTAACATTTTCCATACTGCCCCATTATCAACACAGCACATCTTTTGCACAGATGCAAGAATATTATATTATTATAATGGACTGCTAACCACAGTCCATAGGTAACTCTGGTTGTATTTTTCCTGTGCTTCTCCACATTCCCAGCACTCTGCAGGAGTGATGTACATTTGCTCTAGCTCACAAAGGACACTCTGTACCATCAACCACAATTCTCATCCACCTCTTGGTTTACTGTGCTGTTCGGTTCCTAGATTATTCTCTAGCATTCTGTCAACTGGTATTTATATCCCTAGACTACCGTTTTCAGCCACATCCCCATTTATAAACTAGCTGTTACTCTTTATGTGTTATGATCCCCTCTATACATTTCCATACTTTTACAGTAAAGTTAATTAAAACTTCTACATATATTAAACATCAGTAGTCCATCTCAGTCCTCCTTTTATCTCCTTCAAGAATCCACCACCTACCACCAAGTCTTGAAGATATTTTCTTACAATTTCTTCTAGGAACTTTATGGCTCTTGCTTTTATTTTAGGTTTTTAATCCATTTGGACTTAATTTTTGTATAAGGTGTGAGATAGGGGTCTTCTTTCCTTCTTTTGGCTGTGGATATCCAGTTCTTTCAGCATCATTTGTCGAATGGACTGTTCTGCCTGAGCTGTGGGTATGACAGGTTAGTCAAAAATCACTTAACCATACATATGAGGATCTGTTTCTTACCATCTATTTAGTTCCATTGTTCTATGTGTCTGTCTTTATGCCAGTACCATGCTGTTTCTACAACTATAGCTAGGTAATATGATTTAAAGTCTGGAGATGAGGGTTCGCTTTTCCTTTTTACGATGTTTCTGGCTATTCAGGACCCCTTACCCATCAAAATAAATTTGATAGTAATGTTTTCAATTTTTAAAAAATGCTGGTGGAATTTTTACTGAGATTGCATTGAATCTGTATAATCAATTTGAGCAGAATTGACATTTTAATGATATTTAGTCTTCCAATCCATGAGCAAGGAATGTTCTTTCAGTTATTTAGGCCTTCTCTGATTTCTTTGAGCAATGAGTTGCAGTCTTCTGAATACAAGTGCTTTACATTGTTGGTTAACTTTATTCCTGACTATTTGAGCTCTATCTGTTATATTTTATTTTCACCACTCTTTTGAAACTTTTAGTTACTTTTATTGATATAATCTTCATTTCTTGGCTTTCTTTCAGGCCTCTCTCTCCCGTCTTTTCTTTTCAGGTTCTAGCACACCCTTTAGTGTTTCCTGAAAATCTGGCCTATTTTTTAGACATTCTCCCAGTTTCTGTTTATTTTTGAATGTTCTAATCTCACCCTCATTTTTGAAAGACTGTCTTGCTGGATATAAAATTCTTGGCTGGAAGTTTTTCTCTTGTAGTATCTTAAATATATCAGACCACTGTCTTCTTGCCTCCATGGTGTCTGGTGAGAAATCAGCACTTAATCTTATTGAGTATCCCTTATATGTAATACACTGGTTTTCTCTTGCTTTTTTTCAGAATTCTCTCTTCATCTTTGGCCTTTGACATTCTGATGAGTATGTGTCTTGGAGTAGGTCTATTCAGATTTTTTTCAGATGGGAGTACATTGAGATTCTTGGATATAGATATCTATGTCCTTCAATAAGGTTGGAAAAATTTCCACCATTATTTCTTCATATATTCCTTCAACCCCTTTTCCTTTCTCTTCTCCTTCTAGGACACTCATGACACATATATTTGCACACCTTTTGCTGTCATTTAGTTCCCTGAGACCTTGTTCATTTTTTTCCATTTTTTCTTCATCTGTTCTTTTGCATGTTCACTTTCAGAGGCCATTTCTTCAAGCTTATCAATTCTTTCTTCTGCCTCCTCAAATCTGCCATTGCATGATTCCAATGTTTTTTTTAAAATTTCATTTATTGCAACTTTAATTCCCATAAGATCTGCTATTTTTCTATGTATGCTTTCAAATTCTTCTTTGTGCTCATCCAGTGTCTTCTTAATATCCCTAATCTCTTTAGCTGTCTCATTAAATTTATTAAAGAGATTTGTTTGAACATCTATGATTAGTGGTCTCAACTCCTTTGTATCATCTGGAGGCTTATCTTGTTCCTTTAACTGGGCCATATGTTCCTGTTTCTTGGTGTGAATTGTGATTTTTTGTTGGTGTCTTGGCATCTGGCCTACTAGTAGAGTATTTATTCTGGGTGAAGTTTTTCTCTTTAGTTTAGGGCTTCCTGCCTTTCTCCCTTGCTGGTTTTGCAGTAGAAGCCAAGGATGTAGTTGGTGCTATAAGCTGTGGAGGCTCAATCTGCCCTCATAGCCCAGGGACCAATGAAGCATCTCCCAACTTTCTCCTTTGCCAGGGGGAGGGACAGAGTCGCAGCTGTGTGGAATTATCCAAGTTGTGCAGGCCTAGACTATAGTTGCCCTGAGAGATTGACGCTTCATGTCCCTTCTTCCCCTGCCTGGGGCAGGGATGTAGCTGTAGGTGTGGGCAGCAATCTATGCAGTGCGGGTCCAAGATGATCACAGTTGCCCCAGTAGACTTCTGATTATTCAGTCTGTGTCAGCCAAAGGTACCTGAAGTTACCTGGATAGGCCGGTACATGGCCCACCAGCCTCCTCCCTGCCATGGGTGGAGCTGAAGACCAGGCTAAGGCTGTAAGCCAACTGAGTGAAAGAAACTGGTTCCTATCATCACTGTGATTTTTGGTCCGGTTTCCTCTCTTGTGCGGGTGGTGTCAAAATACCTTAGCCAGCTGAGTCTACTAATCAATATCCAAAATTGGTGGCCAACCATCTCCTCCTCCCCTGTTTTGGGGAAATGGAGTTTCCAATTCCAGTCACAGAACAGCTCCTCGGATGCTTGTGCCACCAGAGTAGGATGATCACAGTGCTAAACAGGTTGGCCGGCAATTTCCCAGAGAGGTTGGTGCAGGTCCCTGCAACTTCCTCCCTGCCAGAGGTGGAGCTGGGGCCTAGGCTAGAGGTACCATCTGATCTGGATGAAGAAGCCAGTTTCCCACCAGCACTGGGATTTTCAGTCAACCCCACTTCCCTTCATACCAAGTACACAGTTAAGATGGTGCCTACTGGCCTCTTTCTGACTTAGACAGGTTCAAACTTTATCTGTTTTTAGGATTATATTTTGGCCCACTATATTACTCAGCAGTAGCTGAAGTTGGTGCCCAACTGTCTCTTCCTCCCCCATTTTTGGGAAGTGGAGCCTTCAATTATAGCTGCAGAATAACTCCCAAGGTAGCTTGTGCCTCCTGCAGAGGATGAGCACCAGTCTCTGGGGCATGGAGTGCTCTGCTTACAACTCTGCTCTGCAGATGGGCAGCCTCCTCCTTCCATTCCTTCAGGGATGTTGCAGGATACTACACTGGTCTCCTGGGGCCCCAAAACTGGTGTTTCAGAAAGCTCCAGATAGCTCTGAGTGTTTACTAACTGCCCTGTAGCAGGAGCTCACACTAGACGCTCCTTACTCCACTGCCATCTTGCTGACTCTTAAGATTTATTTTTAAAGTCAATTGACTAAAATGCAGAAAAAGATCAGTTCAATTTCACAAACCTTTTCTTAAGCAAATGGATCAGACAAGTATTTTGCTTATTTGTTTTGTTTTGGGAATATTACCTGAATATTTATAAAACATAAAATATTCAGGTAATATTTCTTTAATATTTCTTTTGATCTAATAATAGTGAACACAATGATTCCACACATAAAAGAAATAAGTTTAAGTACTTCAGTTTTACAATGCAGGTATGACTAGAGCATGCACTATTAGTGGAGGCAATATCATTCTTGAAGGGATGAAATCTGGTCCTTGGGAGGCAAAAATTCTTAGATATTGTAACAGTTTGTGGTCTTCCAAAGCTCAACCTTGCACAACAAAACTTTATGCCTTTGTGTTTAATTTCTGCGGTTGGATTTTCCTGGATTCAATAAGCAGCACTGATGTTGAGGTTATTGCAGATACACAAAATTAGGACAAATAGACTGCCGCATATCAAAGTCACATAGGCAGCTATTGACTGCCAAAGGCCATTTTGGGGTAGCATTTCTTTCACTTCAGGTATTTTATGTGTGACTTGGGCTTTGAGAATTAAATAAAATCTGTTTGTATTTTATTATTAACTCTAAAATTGTTATTCAATTCACTCTTACTTCTGCCAAACAGTGAAAATGTATTGCTAATACCTGAATGATAGCTAAGTTATCTTCTCATATCAAATAAAAGATAAAAGTTAATTTCACTAAAAGCTTCTTAAGAATTTAATTTTTGAATGATTTGGCCTTGAGAAAATAACTGTAATGCTTTTTAAAATTGTTATTACATTGTTATTTTTATGTATTTATATAAATTACTAATCTGAATACACAATTTGATGCATTACAATTTACAAAAGTAAGTGACATTAAAAGTTAGTCAGCAAATACAGTTATAAAAATGATAAAGTTTAATGTTATTGCCTTTCAATGCTTTATTTGTTTTAAGTTAAAAAGTTCTATCTAATCATTCTAGATAGTCATGCATAAGGTTTTTGCTTACTCTTTTTCTCTACGAAACACAGACATATATTGTAAAAAAGCAGATATTCAATATCTCATTAGTATTAAAATTTCTTGGAGGAGGTGATTATAAAAAAAAGTAGCTAAAAAGGTGTGGCAGTGGAGGAGGGATGAAAATAGGGTAAAAATGTTGAGAAACCCTGAGCTAGATTAAAAAATCCCAGACAGGCCAGAGGTGCTTCTCTCCTACCCCAAGACGCAGGGTACATGATGTTGGTTTGGTTCGTAGTGCCTCACAACAAACCAGTATGGGTGTTTGTTTTAGTCGCTTGCCCATGCAGTGGCACCTTTCTCTCTAACAAGCAGGAAGAGGTTCTGAAACAGGCTAGTAAGACAGGGAATCATTAGACAGATCTGGAACCTGGCAGAGAGTCCACATGGACATCGATAATCCCCAGTATGGCTGCTGGAAGACCCCCACCCCCAATATTCTGCCATTCAGAACAAAGACTTCTTCTAGAAGCCAGGAGAAGCCCCGGATGTTCCCCCAAGGACTTTATCATTGGGTCCTCCCTGGGGGATTGATGGGTGGGGTGATCAATCAAAAGAGCCAACAGCTGAAACTCATCCCCTGCCATTAGCAAAAATGTGGAATAATTAACTGTTCAAAAAGAAGGCCCTGGGCCTGAATGAGTTCTCGCTCCCACTCTCTTGACCCTGGACCTGTTCCTGCTCTCTGTGCACCACTGTCACCGTTTTTCCTATGCCACATGGCCATGCAAGTAAACCTGGGCGTTTATAATCTATAATGGTGGAATTGTAGCCTGTAAATAAGCCCTCTTTATCACTTTTCACCCCCTTTCTCTCTACCTAGAACCCCTGATCTGTTATTTTCTCCCATTTTTCTTCCCTCTCTACCTGAATAAATTCCTGGCCTAACTCATCCGACGCGCTCTTGAAATTCAGTTCTGCGGCATAGCCAAGAACCTACATAAAATCTGGTAACATGTTGGTGAGCCAGCCAGGAGTTCATTGGTGAGTGAAACTATGGCCCACAGCTTGTTTAATGCCTTCCTTGGTTCTCTATTTTAAACAGGCTTGCCTATGAGCCCCACAGGGAGTAATCCTGGGAGGGAAGGGGCTGGGACCCGGGAATTCTCTGCATCCATGCTGCATGCCCAGGCTTATGAGATCTGACCCCAGCCAGGATGGCTGGGTCATAGAGCAGTGGCTAAAATCACAGCCCCCACCGAGACAGAGGTTACCTGGCAGAGTGAAGCTTCTTTTTCAAGCCCTCTTAGCAGCCAGAGTCTTTGCCCTTGGGCCTGCCTGCCATTGCCTTCTCCTGCCCTTTCCCCTAGGGGGTGCAGAGCAATGGTGGAGAGCTGGGGGCTTGTCCCTCCCAGTGGGCCCACACCTTTGCAAGCGGCTTTCCTATCTGATGACACCTAACTGCCTGGTGGATGAAGTAGGAAGGCAGCAGGCAGAGCCAAAATAGATGCTGTGGGAGTTCCCTTCCCCGGGATGGTCATAGGTCAGGAAATCCTTGCATAATTAACCTTTATCTGTGCTTTACTTTTCTACTTCTTGCTACTGGATTTCTCTTTACAGGTTTGTGTTAGAATGCTTGGAATGTTTTTAAAAACTGTGAAAATGGAAACTGCCTTTGTCTAGCAAGGAACCTATTGCCTCAGGGCCCCAAGGCCTGTTAGCTAAAGCAATTAATCTATAATCACTTAATGGCCTTTTGATGACTGGTTTAACTGGGAAACTAACAAACAGTAAAGTCATAAAACTAGGAATAGGTTTAAGACTTCTGGAAGGATAGGAGGAAGAAGCTTTCTTCGGCTTGGAGGGCATTTGACCTATTTGATCTGTCTTCCAGGTCCAGGCAGCCCTGGAAATGCTTGGTGGCAGGGTCTCTGATTCCAGGGATGACAGGAACCAGAGAAGTAACTCTGAATGTCCACCAAGACTTTTGAAGGCTTGGGCACTTGGATTCAGAGTGCCGTTGGTCTCAGACCTTGGAATGTAGGGGTGCTGAGAACCAGAGCAGTAAACTGAATGGCCCCCATTCCTTGGGCCCATCCACTCAGAGAGCAGCCAAATACCCCCTGGGACAGACATCTCAGGCGCTTTGATTTGGGGCCACTGTTCGTTATCCCACCAATTCAGCCTGGGCGCGTTGATCTGATTGCTGGAGGAAGCATCAGATATCCCTCATCCATAGGGATGCCTGTGGGCCAAGAAGGCTCTGAAAATTGAAATTCTCAGGCTGCTGGGAGAGAACTGTGGCTCCAAATTACATGGACCAGCGAATGTTTGAGTCAGACCAGGACTCTGGGTTGCCAGAAAGGTCGACTAAAAAGTGCTTCCTGATTCTTCCTAGAATAATGGGTGCAGGCCCTAGCATGCCACCAAACACCCCATCGGAGTTTCTTCTCAAAAATCAGGAAATTCTGCCTACTGCTGGTCTACCTGGCCATAGTATAGCCAAGAGCGGTCTCTGCATAGGACCCTGAATTCCAGTTAAATCTGCGTAAGAAAAGAAAACAGAATAACCTGAGGACCAGAAACCTCATGACATGTCTCCTTAAAGAAATGAGGAAATAAACCTCAAACTCCTCAGTTTAAACTTGGTTGTGCCTATAAAAGTGTGAATAATGACCAAGATAAAAAAAAAAAAAGTTCTTCTTACTCTGTTATCTGTTTCCCTAGAATCTTTTCTTCTGAGATTTCTCTGTCTACTCTAGCTTTTCCATTTACCTGAAATCTATTTACTTTTCCCCAAACGTAATGTGATATCAGTAGTAATATAACGAGGTAAAGATCTGATCAGTCGGGTTTTGAGACGACAGAGAAATCCTTTCAAAGTCAAAACGTGGGTGGACTTAGCCCATTCCCCTCTCAGTTCCCTGAGATGTAATAAATATGCTAAGGTTGGCTTGTTCTTATCTATGATTTTATAATTTCCATGATCAACCTGAAGAAATTCATGTTCTTGTCCATGATTTCATAATTTACCTCAGTGTATCTGTAGATATACCAAGTAAAAATGCTATGTATCATGACAAGTGGCCCTTTAAATGAAAAAGAAATGCCTGCCTTTGAATGAACTCTCATTGATATTTATTCTCAGAGTCTCTGTAAAACCCTGGACTGGGCTTTTTCTGCAGGCTTAAATTCTCTTCCACTGTCCTGACAACTTGTGAGAGCCAAGCTGTTTTCTGTGTCCCAAAAGCTTGGAAATTAGGGCATGAACAAAATGGAGTCATTTCTACCTTGAGACTGAAAACCCACTTAATAAAAAGGGCCCATTTTAAGGCTTAAGTTTTTATAAATAAGTAGGGAAGGTGAATGGGTATAGATGGGGGGAGGGGCCACCCTGAACTGATACGCTTCCTTTTAAGGACATTATCTTGTGTGGATATTTGGATTAGCAAAATAGACCTCTAGTGGGGGAGGAATGGTGATGTGTATTGAAGATAAGCTTACCCCTTGATTTTGCATACAGATGATTCAAGCACACTCACACACACACACACACACACACACATGCTGTACTGTGCAAACTCAGAAGGACATTTGTCTTAACCTAATGGTTGATTAGGATGACAATTGCTGTGACATAACTCAAGCTCTCGGAGCAAGAGTCTCTTGTTTTAAAGTCATTATTTGAGGACACTATTCAGTGGGGAACTCCTAAAAGAAATCTTCCATCTCCTTTACTGCCAATTCCCAAATTGTATGTTCTTTAGCAAAAAAAAAAAACAAAAAAAAACCCGAGAGCCATTTTTCTTCCTCTGAGACTCACATTTGCACCGTAGCATGAGTCTGGTAATGGCTTGTCACCCAGAGGCCTTATTGAGATGACATATATCGGTACACAGTCTCTCGCCACCCACATTGTCATAATAGAGCAGAAATTGGTACCTGTGACTCATCTGTTTCAAGTCTGAGATTACTTCCCCTCAGCCTTACTGTGTTGACAAGGTGATCCTGACTTGCTGGGAAGGCTTTCAGGACATCATCTCCAAGGACATACATCTCAGGATTTTATTGGGGTTCACATTTCTGGGGATGCCTCATGGTTATTTCTTATTTGTATAAAAACTTGCCACTTAGCACCTAAAGGATTTCTAGAAACATTAAGAATCAGCTTCTTCCTTCTAGGCAGGTATGCACACTAATGCACTTATTTTTCATACCCTCTATACCTCAAACTTCCCCATTGCAGGGAATCTTTCCAGCCAACCTTATGAGTTTCATTGATATTAGAATGTCCCTTGGCCTTGCCGTCTCTCCTGGGAAGAGGCAGCTGGGCACCGCTGGAGGTTCTCCGGGACCAGGCTTTTTCAGGATTTTTTCAGGGCAGGAAGTGTCTGGACATCGATTTGGTGGGAAGGTAACGGAAAGGACTGGTCTATAAGATATAATTTGGGACTTTTCAGGAGGGGGAGGCAAGATGGCGGCTGAGTGAACTTCCCAGTTACTAGCTCCTGGGGGGAATCGGCTGGGAGGTGTCGGAGACTCTTTGGGACCGGCTGTTTCAGGATTTTTCCTGGTCCGGAGGTGTCTGGACATCGATTTGGAGGGAAGATAACAGAGAGGATCCATCTGTGAAATATACACGGAGATCCCAGCTACGTGTGGAGGACTCCCTCCTTGGGTAGGCGGAGCCGAGGCAGCTAGCACCGCGGCGGGTGGCGGGCGGGAGAGCCGAGCTGTGCCGCGGCGGGCGGCGGGCGAAGGAGACAAACCCAGCCGAGCCTAGCCATGCCGCGGCGGGAGGCGGGCGGGAGAGCCGAGCCGCGCTGCGCCGCGGCGGGCGGTGGGCAGGGAAGCCGAGTCCGGCCGAGCCCGGCTGAGCCGCGGCGGGCGGGGGGGCCGAGCCCAGCCGAGCCCAGCCGAGCCGCGGCGGGCGGCGGGCAGGGGACCGGAGCCCAGCTGAGCCCAGCCGAGCCTGGCAGCGGGGTTTCTGTTCTTTGTTTTTTGTTTTTTTGTTTTTTGTTTTTTTTTATTTATTTTTTGTTGTTGTTTTTGTTCTTGTTGTTCTTTTTTTTTTTTTTCAATCCTCTCTTTCTTGTCCCCAATATTCTTCTTATACTATTTTACCTTAACAATACAATAGGTCCTACAGGAAATACCTCACATTTGCTGGGTTTCCTCACCCTCCACTGCCTCATTTCTCTGTGAATAGATTTAGCCTATCTACACTATCCCCTTTCCCCTACAACTTGATATCCTCCACCATCTGCTTTCTCTCATATAATCCATCTCCCTTTCTTTGATCCACAAAGTGTCTAACTCTTAATTTCTAATACCTTTGTTTAGTTTTCCATCTGGTATTCGTCCCTGAAACTATTACCTTTCTTTTCTCTATCCCTCTCTCACGAAAACAATAGCCTCTTAGTACGTACCACATTCCTCCCATATTCAGTCGTCTACCTCATTATAGGTACTTTCCTACTACTATAACTCTACACAATTTACATGATCTAACCTCCATCCTCCTAGAATGTCCCTTGATCATTTCTTCTCTTATGCTGTTTTGGTTATTTATTACTTCATGACAAACCATCCCAAAATTTAGTAGCTAAAAGCAACAACCACTGCTCACAATTCTGTGGTCCAGGAATTTGGGCAAGATGCAATGGGGCAGTTCACCCCACATCACATGGCATCAGCTGAGGTTGAGGCTCATGGCACCACTCAACTGGGATCCTATGTCTGCTTCCCCAGTGCTCACTGGTTCCTTTATTCTTTTCCTTGGGCTTCTCCATGTGGCTCTCTTGAGTGTCCTCATAGCATGGTGGTCTCAGAGAAGCTGGCTTTCTTACATGGTGACTGGCTTCTGCTAGAGTGCTAAAGCAATAAGTTTAAGACTTAGACCTGTAATGCACACAGCATCATTTCTACCCCATTCTTTTGGTTAAAGCATGCCATCGGCAAGACCAGAATCAGGAGAGGGGACCACCCTAGGTTGAGAAGACCAAGAGATACAATTCAGCAAAGGCCTCCAAATGTCCATTTGATTCCTTCTTCCATGAATGGCAATGCCAGCTTCTCTGAAAGGTTATTCTCTACTCAGATGTCAAGAATGCCATTACATAGCCTTCCTTTGTGCCTCTTGCTAGAAATACTCTCAGCCCATTCTGAATCTTCATTGTCTTCCTTAGGACTCTGTAATTTCTCTCTTGCATTGCTCCTTGACTATTTCTTGGT
The DNA here is from genome assembly GCF_030445035.2 of Dasypus novemcinctus. NCBI lineage: Eukaryota > Metazoa > Chordata > Mammalia > Cingulata > Dasypodidae > Dasypus > Dasypus novemcinctus. The sequence goes on along the minus strand of NC_080680.1, from coordinate 9,247,610 downwards.
TTTCCTATCAGATTGTAAGCTTCTGGTAGGCAGTAATTGTACCATATCCAATATATCAGCAGAGTATGGATAAACTCAGGTTACAGCCATAAACAGTCATCTCTTCTGTGATGCTATTACTTGTCATTTTGCATACTGTTACCAATTTCAGCAATGCTTGAATATGCAAGGCTGAGGTGTGTATGGGGGGGGGAGGGATAAGTCATAAGTTAAAGAAACAGATATTATGCTATCATATGTTGTTATAGTTAGCTAAAGGGGTGCTGATGAAAATACCAGGCATTTATTTGGGTTAGGAGCTTACAGTTACCAGGCCATAAAGCACAAGCTACCTCCCTCACCAAAGTTTATCCCCACATTTTGGAGCAAGATGGCTGTAAGGGTTCAGGCTTTCTGGGTTCCTCTCTTTCCAGGCCTTGCCTTTCTCCAGGCTCAGCTGCTCTCTTATTGTCACAAGGCCAGCTGGAGACTCTTAGGCAAATGGCTTGTTTCTCTTCCCAGGGCCTTCTCACTTTCCTCATGACCAAGCTCCTCTGTGTGCTTACCTCCTGGGGCTCCAGCTCAAGACTTCAACCTCCCTTCTCTGCAATGCGGTTTCTCTGTAAGCCCCCACACACCAAGGGGCAGGGACTCAATATCCTACTGTTATGACCCAATCAAAGCCTTAACTATTATTTAACCAAGTAAAAGTGAAACTTCTGAATTCAAAACACTCTAATATGCCCAGAGGAAAAGACCAGTTTTACAAACATAATCCAATAAGTCTTCTTGGAATTCATCAATAATATCAAACTGCTATATATGTGCTAAGTATAAATGTCTGCCTTGGAGTTATCAGTTACATTAGAAATGCAATAGCTTGGTTAAACAGCACTTTCCCTATACAACTGATAAAGTCTGATGTGCACTGAGGGAGATGGGTTAAATAATTTTAAATGGCCCTCCCAGAACAAATATTCTCTAATACAGGCCAGCACTGTGGACCAGTAATTGACCAAAAGGAATGGGTATTTAGATCTTATTCAACTTCTGAGACCAAAAAATATTTAAAGGACCAATGAGTTTTATAAATCAAACTTATCTCTCCTTGAAACATTATTAAATGGTTAAATACCCTTAAAAATGAAGATGCTGATCATCCATTTAGTAGTGATGATTAAAATGATGATTATGATGAGGAGGAGGAGGCTGAAAGGTTCAGAAATGGTAGGGAAGAAATAGTTATTGGAGAGAGAAAAAACAATAACACGTAACAGGTGTGGGTCAGTTATCATGTGCCAGGGATTATACGAGGCAATGTATGAGCGTGGTTACATTTAGTCCCCATGATTTTGCGATAGGCATACATCGCCTCCATATTTCCTTCATTTTCATATAAGGAAACTAAGTCTCAAGATATCCAAAGTATCTAATTTACCTTGTGTATTAATCAGGGTTCTCTAGGGAAACACAATCAACAGGAGATATCTGTAAATAGTATGAGAGTTTATAAAATTCTCTCACTTGACCGTGGGGATACACAAGTCCTGGTTCCACAGGCAGGCTGCAAACCAGGGCTCCAATGAAAGACCAATGACAGTCCTTTATGAATTCCTAAGAGATGTTGGCTGCCTAAAGACAAACTTGGAAATTCTCTCAATGCTGAAATCACTTCCCCTTTTAAGGCATTCAACTGATTAGATAAAACACCACTCATTGCTGATGACAATCTCCCTGGTTGATGTAGATGTAATCAGCCATCTGTACAATAAATTCACTGGTGACTAAAGTCCATAAATGTCCTTGTATTACAATTAGCACAGTGCCTGCTTGTCCAAACAATTGGGCACAATTACCTGGCCAAATGAACACATTAGTGTAACCATCACACCTTGTCCAAAGTCACAAAAATAATATAAGATGGAGATAGGACTCAAGCTCAAACCTGATTCTTTAAAGTTCTACTGTTAATAAAAAATTAAATATAATTTGTAAAATACAGTAATGTGCATGTGTCAAATAATATTGGCTTTATCACCCACATTTCACATAGTTATCTGAAGTTTTGGGAAGCTGTATACTTCCCTTGCCTCTGAATTAAACCTTTCTGCCTACATAGCATGATTAAATGGTTAAGAAGATTGATCAATTCACAGCATTCTTTCTAGGAACAACATTCCATTACCTTTTGGAAAACTTTCGGGGTTACCTCTTCCCCAGGGTATGCTGTCTGGTAGGACTGTATATTAAGATGTTATCCCTTCCCTTAAGCCTTTAGTACAGGGTTAGGTAAGGCATAGTGGGACTGCCTCCCAGAAATGTAAATCCTAAATGGACTGATACAAGGACAGAAAATGAAATTGTTACTCATGTATTTTGTGAAATGAAGAAGATGGATGGAAAGGTTGTTGGAGACTGCCATCCAAACCCCTGGAACTTCCCGATAGTCTGTATTCAGAGCTTGGGTTTCCAGATTTCTGGCCTATTCCCTGCATCTGTGATATTCTTTATGAATATCCATTTTGTACTAATTAGTCAGAGTGCATTTCTGTTCCCTCTAACCAAAAGAAAAATGTAGCAACTATGTTGATTGTTCCAAAACTGAGGTCAGGAGGATATTGGGCATCACTTTCTCTTTTATTTAAGTGGTGTCGTTTGCTCCCTGACCTCATTGCCAGGGCCCATATTCCCATCTGCTTCCTTGTTCCCATTTCTCTTTTTCCTGACCTGTCAGAAAGTAAGAAGCTCTCTCACCCAATGGTCCCCAATAATTTAAAATTTTTCCTCCACTTAGATATTTGTCACAAGAATTAGAGATTAAGCTAAAACCTTTTATAGAATCAAGTTATTCTTTGAAAAATAAAAAATCCAAGCTATGACCCTTCAGCTCTGCAGTGCCAGAAGCACCCTCTGTGACCATAGCATCAAAAAGGTTTTTGGTTATTTTAAATCTGTTTCTTCCTGGGTCTTAACTCTTCGGCTTTGTTTCTAAACTGAGAGCAATTTAAACACAGCCCTGATTTAGGAAAGAGAAATCAACTGAAGTTAGAAAATACCCGATAACATCTATCAGAACCCATTCCTGGTGCTAAGACTCTGAGGAATACTTTTGGAAATAGAGAGATTAAAGTTAACTACCTGTGTTCCAAATAGAGTGGCTGGTAAAAAACCTGGTGAAAATCTGTCTCTTGACCCAGAGAGACAAAAAATATGCCCTTCTTTACATCGCTTAAATCAGCTTGAATTCTGACTCCAAGTCCCAGCAATTTCATGGAAAAATTCTATACCGCTAACAGTTGGGTGTCCACTCTCACCGCCTTTCCAAGGGAACACGTGAGAATCTGGGAGGCTTCCTGCATCCCTGAAAATGAAGAGTCATTTCAGCAGTGTAGATGCCTTCAGTAGTCACGTAAACCCCAGAACTCTGTTTTCATGATCTTCATGGGCCTCCATAATCTTTGCTGAGATGGGAACCCCATTCGTGGGGCTCTAGCCCCCTAAGCCCACTACAGTGTCAGTTTCTCTGAGAGCTCACCACTTCTTCCAAGAGCCAAGAAGAAAGTTCAATGCTAATTAAGCTAGAGAGTCCCACAGGGCCCTTCTCTGCTTCTCAGCTGACTTCTCCCTCTGCCATTCCCATTCAGAACCTGAATGCCTGGTGTGTACTATTTCCTCTGGGCCTGGACTTAGGTATGCCCAAGACATTTGCTCTCTTCCATGTCAGACAAGAGTTTGCAAAGTCTTGTTACCTGCTGGAAATAGAATGTTGATATTAGAGGAAACAAAGAAGGCTATTTGAAAGCAAATTAATGCCTTATCTCTCTCAGTGATTCTTCAGAGATGCCTAACAAACCCAGCTTTTGGCTGATGGGGAAACTTCCTGTTCCACTTGGTCTAACTTCTACATCCACTCAATTGAGCACACAGTAGGCTCCACTCTATGCCTTCAGGGAATCACAGGAACTTGGTCTTGCTCCTTGTAAGGTGTAGCTAGTGGAATTCAGTGACCAAAAGCGAGCATGCCCTTTTTCAGTATGAGGTCAGACACTGTTCACATTATGAGGAGGCTGCAGGGTTTCAGGATGTGTGAGGTGGGTTTTGCTGAATGCCGTAAGTAAATGTGAAAGTGAGATCAAAGTGAAACCATGGGCAGGCCCAGACAGCTTTGTGGGGCTGTCCGCTGTTCCTGTAACCTTTTCTTTTGAGCTTGTTTAACAACAGGTCATAGAACCTGGGTATGCACATTAAACACTGACTCTTGTCCTTTAAACAGCCTTTGAGATGTCAGAAACAAAGGTCACCTCTTTCAGAACCAAGATTACGAGGACAAGGAGAAACCAGAAGCAAACCAAATGCGAGAGGTCCTTCAATAGGAAGATCCAGTCTAAAGTCCACTCTACCACATACGGGCTGCTCTGTAACCAAATGGACTATGCCAAGTCAAACCTCCCCACTTCTGTCTCCACCTCCCATTCCTATAGTCTCCCTTAACTCTCAGATTGAAGAGACAGATTTGACCCTTGCCTCCTGTCTCCTTGCCAGTCAACTTCTTTCTTTTCCCAAAATCTCAATGTTATTGTTGTAGAATTTGAGAGAGGTTCAATTATTTGCATATAGAGAGGCCAGGACTCAGGAATGATTCTGAGAAGGAAAAATGGTTTATTGATGGCTGGCCGGACTCGGGAGCTTCCTATTGCAAACCCGAGCCCAGAGCAAGACTTTGGAGTTTCTTTTATACAGAGAGGAAAGGTTAAATGGTCCTTTTGTTTCAGTTCTCAATAGGCTTGAATTAGCATATATATCTTCCACATCTTAGATAAGCTTTTAGCACAGACTTCAGACATTCTAGATAAGCTTTTAGCATATTTGGTTTGCATTTCCCCTGAATACTTAAAGTTTATAGACCTTGCATTGTTAAACTGTTTCCTGGGCCTGGAGTCGTTGCCATGGTCACTGAGGGCAGGACTGCAGCCTCTTACCATCTCACACCCACAAGTCAGACGGCTTAGGTATCTCTGAAGAGACAAAGAGCCTCCCACCCCTAGCCCACAACATTATAATATTTGGCCTTGGTGCACATCAGGAACTGAGCCCTTACTCAGTAACAAAAGCACACAGCTATGTGGAATATTTCATCTATAAATGGTCATTGAATTCAGTCACCAGTTTTCTAAAGATGTCACAAAGTCCACACTACATCCAAATGTGAATCTGCAGGTTCATGTTTTGCATCAATGGGTTCTGCAAGACTGGAGAACAAACACAGTTAAAGGGAACAGACAGAGCTGTTTAAGAAGGAATTTGGCCTCCAAAAAGAGATCTGGTCTTTGTCCTCAGGTTCCTGGGAGTGGGGGCAGCTGTGAGTAGTAGCCCTTCTACCTTTGGAATTTCTTCTGATAAGAGTGCCTTTGTTATTCATGGCGGGTCCTGGACTGCACCTGAGAGTTTATACTAATGAGATAACTCAAGGTGAGGTCAGCCAGTCTGGTAGTCTTAGGATGGGGGCTGATCACACTAACAAGACTGACCCCGTGATTAGAGGGTGGGGGCTTTGGGCTGTGAATCCTGTCCTATCAGCCCCACCTCCCAGAGGGGAGCACTGGAGACTGAGCTCACCTCCATGGGCCTAGGTTCCATCAGTCATGCCAAAATAAGACACACACGCAAGGGGCAGGAGGTTGGCTCCATGGAGACAGAGTGCAGAACTCTTGTTTGAGACCCTCCCAGACCTCCTGCTATCTGTCTCATTATTCATATATTTTTCCTCTAATAAAACTGTCGTTGTGAGTACAGAGTTTTCCCAAGGTCTGTGAGTCATTCTAGCAAATTATTGAGCCTGAGGGGGTGGTGGGAAACCCTGCATTTGTAGCCAGCTGGTCAAAATTGTGGATAGTTCTGCAAGACCCCATACTCACAGCTGGTGTGTGAAGTGAGGGCGGTCTTAAGAAGACTGTGCTCTTAACAGGCAAAATATAATCCAAGTCCAGGTAGCTGGAGTCGGAGATACCTTCAACAGCTCACTCCCTGCGTCTGAAAACCTGCTCAGTGCAGAGGAACTTGTCAGACAAATATTTTCAGTGAAATCTAGGAAGATAATGCCTCATCTGCTTAGGAAATGCAAAGAGAAGAAGATCGATCCTCCACCATCCTTTTCTCCTTATCTGATACTTAATTAAAAAGCCAAAGATGCCACAAAGATAATCAGCTGTTGATGTTCTTGGGAACTTCCAGTTGAGCTTCTTAGAACATGCTGGTTGGAATGTAAATTTCTTCTCGCCCACTGCTTGTCCTCCTCAAGCCCTCACTGGAGACAGGGAATGTATTTTTTCAAATTCAAAACTGCCTTTGAAAGGCTTTAGGACAAATGTTTTATTCAGAAGCGTTGCATCGGAATTTTTTCCCCTAGCTTCTGAGCTTCCTCCTGAGCATGAGTTATGCACATTTGAAAGCAGACTGTAAGATGCCATATATCAGGCTCTCCCTCGGCTTCTAAAATTCCATTTCATGCCAAGAAGCTGGGGAATAGAACTTCTGTGGGCACAGTCATTTTTAGAAATAGTAAACTGAATTAAGAGAATCCCCATTGTTGTCAGGACATGGCACCAGATTCATATGTGTATTTAGTGATTGTGAATTCAACTAAAACTATACAATAATTAAGCCCAAGGGCAGGAGGGTACAACTTGGCAGGGTTTTCTACCCACTGACTACCAATTAGACTATGATTGCCCCCAGAAAGAATGCAAGCAGGGAGATACGAATCTGCCATTCACTCACTCTCTCAGTTCCCATCAGTCTTGCATGAAATAAGCATACTTCCAGGTTAAACGTGGGTCCTGGATTTTCAAAATGTATGCTTTTCCTTCAGTATGGCTCCCAAAAACAAGCCCACTAACTACTGATATTCAAAGGAAGAAACTGATGTGGGCTATGGGTGGAAGGCTCTTTGTCTCTTCAGAGATAACCTAAGGTGTTTGACTTGTGGGTGTGGAACCGGTAAGAGGCTGCAGTCCTGCCCTTAGGGACAATGGCAGGGGCTCCAGTCCCAGGAAATGTTTAACAATGCAAGGGCTATAAACTTTAAGTATTTAGGGGAAATGCAAAAGGTAAATATGCTAAAAGCTTATCTAGAATATCTGGAGTCCATGCTAAAAGCTTACCTAAGATGTGGAAGAGATATATGCTAATTGAAGCCTATTGAGAACTGAAACAAAGGGACCATTTGGCCTTTCCTCTCTGTATAAAAGACGTTTGAAAATCTTGTTCGGGGCTCGGGATTCAAACAGAAGTTCCCGAGTCCTGCCGGCCGTCAATAAACCATTTTTCCTTCTCAAAATCATTCCTGAGTCCTGGCCTCTCTATACTCAAATAATTGAATTTCTCTTAAATTCTACAACAAAACCACTCTGTTCAAATCCAGGAGGGAAGAAAACAGCTTTGTGGACCTGCTAGAGAAGTCATCTGAATCTCAGATTTGCCATTTTCCCCTGGAAGTGAATCACCCTCAAGGTAATTTTGATTATGCCCGATTTTCCCTCGTGCAATCTGTCAATCAGAGCTCCTGTGTAAGATATGACCCCACTGTGGATATAAATTCATTAGGCTGAATAGGTAATTACATTCAGTTCTAGAACCTTTCCTCTCCCTCCCTTCCCCAAAAAGGTATAGTCGGGTTCCCAGGTTATGCTGCCTCTTTTGCCTTAGGGTACCTCCACCTCCTCCCTGCTCAGTCTGGCCCTTCTTCAGACCCCAGCAGCAGTTATAGTTTTACATGATTTTATTCATGGGCTCCATGTAAGATTTCATTTAGGAGAATAGAAAACCATTTGCTTTAATCTCATGAAGCCCAGTGGTATAAAGCATGGGAAAATACTGGCAGGCAAATTGGAATGGCTAAAATAATGTCACAGAAAGTCATGTTTTCTAAGTTATTAGAAAATTCAAGAATTTTCAACCCTTCTCTCCCTTTCTTCGGGAGGGTACTCTTTTCTTTTGAGATGTTCAGTAAATGTGTTAACACCAGTGAACGGCAAGCTCTGTTCTGACCTTTCCAGTCTGATGCGCAATGTGTTAAAATTCCTTTCACTTAATTATCACTAAAAAGTAACTTTTCTACAAGCATGTTTGATCTCACCTCGTGTTCTCCAAGGCATGATAATTAATTTGACTCAAATTCCTTGTTCAACATGCAGAAGTTGAGCTGCATGGGCTGTGGTGTTTGGCTCTCTTTTTTTGGCTCTAAATCATCTAAATGCCAGTGGGGCACAGTTTCCTTTGCATCCTGAGGTCACAAATACATCAAGCCTTTATTGAGAAAATTCCCAAATCCTTGTGAATCTTAGCAACAGCTCTGGGACCCTGGTCTGAAAGCCTTCATTATCTTTATGGCTTTTTGACTGAGCATCTGTCTCTCTTTGTTAAACATGTGTTCTGTGATTTATATGGTAGGAAAGTTTCCCTCCCCTTTGCCAGGAATTAACAGAGGTTCTCCAGTAATAAAACCAGGCAAAGAAAGACATGGACCCTCTGCACAATAAGAAACAAAAAAAGGTTAGTTTAGGTAATGTAAGAACTCTGGCTGTGTCTGAAACAATCTACTCTGAGGGAAGTCTACAGTGTCCCCTAGCCCTGGAGATGCTGAAGAACTGTGCTGGGATTAGTGTGTGGGGAGATTGATGAGCTCATCCAAGGACAACAGAACAGAAGGGCTTCAGAAGAAGAGTTTATATCCAGAAGTCAGGGAATGTCCAGATGCAGGATATACAATAAGCCTGATAAAGAAGAGCAACAAGAAAGTGCATAGCAAGATAAATGACGCACATATGTTCCTTTGGGGCTGGACTGGGGGTGGAGTGTGGGGAAAAGAATGATACAGAAATAGATGAGAGCTTGTTGCCAGAGGCTTTGGGTGAAGAAAATGGTGGTGAAGGTGTTTTTACAGTAGAGCAAGGGAGTTTGGACCATGTCAAGATGTGAGTTTACCACACTGATTTCCATGTGAGATTCCATGACCAAGTGCCCAGGAAGGCCAACTCTTGAAAGATGGCTCAGAATCCTACACTGGCCTACAGGACAGCTTTAATGTAGTATTTAAAGAGAACAAAGATGCACAGCTAGCCATATCCTGGCAGTGCTGAAAGACTGGCTCAGGTAGATGGTGGAACTGGTGATGGCTTCTTAAAAACATGGTCTGAGGACCTAGGTCAGGAGGTAAGTCAGGATTCAGCCCTTGCTCAGTTCAAGTTATCAGGTACCAAAGGCTGCCATGTTTTTGTGGGCTTCTTTCAGGTACTTGGGGTGAAGCTGGGATGGGATGAGAGCAGAATGGAGGAGGAACAGCAAAGAAGAGCAACACAGAACTCCACAGAGCTATAAGGAACACAGGATAAAAGTCAAGAATGAAATGCCTGTTTGATACATAATGGTTCTTGTCTTTACAGTAAGTCTTGATGAGGGCTGTAAGAACATAAAAGAAATTATATTTGGTGACTTGTCATCCTGCCTGGCTTAGTCATAGGTTTCCCTTTTGAGTGACCACCCATTAGCCCTGGCTGCACTTCCATATGGTTTGGGTTGCTAAGAGTGGTAATACTGCCCCCTAACATCTCCAGAAAACCTCTACTGCTTCTTCTTCAAATGGTTCCTTGCCACTTCTGCCTTTTCATGCTGCAGAATTTACTAACAATGCAGATACTTCCATATGGCTTGGATGATAAGAAGCTGCCCTCAACTTCTCCAAATGGCACTCGCTGCTACTGCTTTTCATGCCTATAGTTTGAAACTACCAAACCCCAGTATTCAGAGGAAAATCATACCCCTCCCCTCTGGGTTACAATAAAGGCAAGAGACAGGGACACATGTGTACTATCCATTGACCTCTCATGAATACTCAAATTAGCCTACATTAGGTAAACCCATCAAGCCCCCTGTGCCATTCTCTTTTTCCCCTCTCCTAGCTCCAGGGTCTTTGATCTAACAAAGTTGTCCTTTTGTTCATTCTCAGCTGGTGGTTTATCTGTGTTTGCATCTCATCACCCGAGGAAATTTCACATAATGTCCAAAACAAAGGAAGAGGGTGTGCAAGACATATTTGCTGAATTCTTGATCACCTGGCAACTATAGGCCAACACACTATAAGGCCCAAGCAATGTCGATGTCTGTCAATGGAGAACGCTACTCACAGTCCCAGACCACGTTCCACACAAATTTTGGTAGAGGCATTTTCTACCAAGTTGTCTTGACTCAGTCTGCATGCTCACAACCTGAAATCTCCAGAATATTCCTGGCTATGTAGTTAGTTTGAGTGGAAGAGGAAAACACCAATGATACTAAGATTATGTAAGTGTGACAAATACCTGGGGTCATGTCTGCTATTGTGGTGGACAGTAAGGAAATCACCATAGAGAGTCAAGCTTAAGAGCAGGAGGATGCTTGAAAGACTGTGGAAACCAAGGTTCCCCAAGCCCCACCCTCTCTAGGAGAGGGGCAGGGTGCTCTTGAGCAACTCATGCCTCCTACTCCATGGTGTAATTTCTCATAGCCAGAAATTCATAAGCTCTGCAGCAAATAAGGGTAAAGTGTCCAAGGGTCTATGAACCAGAAAGACCAGCCCCTAAATGAACTCCAGGTCCCTCCCGCACCCCCCAGCTCCAGGCTTTTTCTTTCCTGGGATTGTTGAGGCCACCAGGGCATGTCAGCTAAAATGAGAAGTCTTACCATGGAATGCTAAACAGAGGAAATTTAAATCACAGTCATTTTCAATCATTCCACAGGCAACTTGTGACCCCCACCCCTTATAAACCCCAACAGGAATCCTCCCTTGGGGCTTGAGCAGAGTTACTCTATCTGGGGTGCATTGTGGTAAGCCTGCAACTTCTAGAGAAAAAACCAAGGCCACTGCTCTGGCGGTGTCACAAGACTTTGTTACCTGACTAAAGCAGACTATCTTCTGTCTGTTATCCATTTGGGGTCTCCAGTGACCTGGGGCCAATATCTAGAAACTCTCCTGGAATATGCATTAGCATGAGTGTACACCTTCAGAGAGAAGGCTGCTTGCAAAGGTAGGCTGTTGATGACTCAATTCCACTAAATTTCCCTGGAGGGAGAAATCATCAGAAGCTTAAAGTTCCCCAAGATCTGCAGAACAGAAGGAGAAATTGAAAGAAAACTATAGGGATTGTTGGAATATGACAGAGTAGGAAACTCTATGAATCAATACCTCCACAAGAACAGCTATTAAACAGGCAGGAACTGTCTTAATCAACTATTTTGAAACTCCAGAGTCCAGGAGAATACTACCCGGCAACCAGAGCCAGAGGAAGAGGCTGGTAAATTACAGTAAAAACCAGCAAATTGCTCTCTCCATATGGCTGTTACTGCTGTCCATTTCCCACTTTCATGGCAGGCAGCAGTGGAATCTGGACCCTGTCATAGCTTACTGATGCCAGAGAGGGATATAAAAATCTAGTTCCCCAAGATCTGGGGAACAGAGGGGGAGGCACATAATCTAATTGCTCATTACTGCTTTTGATTAGCTATTTTGGATCACTGAGGGTACAGTTCTGAGTGTGGTCATTGTTCCAACTGATGTTGGACAAAGGTGGTAGAGGAGACTTAATGATGATATGCTTGCTCAGAACTGCAGAGCACAGTCGAAGGGCTGCATTTACTGGGCTGGTGCCAAGTCAAGAAAGTGCAGCTTTGAGGAGCCATGGAAGAAGCTCCTGGTGCCCTTATCTGCCCCTCCAACCTTCCCTCCACAGGGTAGGTGGGAGATCCCTTTGCGAGACCCTCGACTTGTTCTGACTGGGAAAGACTGACTAGGAAAACTCCTCTGCAGTGTGTCCCCATCCCAGAATTTGCCTTCCAGGCAAAAGCAGCTTGAGAAAAAGAAATTGGTGTAAGAAACAGTTGAGGAGGGCAGCCTAGGGCAAAAACTTACCTGCTTTAAGTCCTGCATTGGAAAACCCTGGAGAGGGAGAAGGTACATTTCTTAAAGTAGAGGGGGCTATTCAAATGCCTGTAATCAGGGGGATTCTGAAGACCACCAGCAAAAACAAGCACAGAAAAGATAGGGAGAACCATGCACTTTGTATTTGCCTTGGGCTGACCTTCCTGATAGGAAGGCTAAACTCTGACAGGATGAGCACCAGGCAATGCAAAGTCAATTTGTAAAGATGGTGGGAAAAAATTTTTTTTCTTAAGTTTCCTTGGATATTTAGCTCTTAATACTTAAGAAATATTATGCTGTATCACCAGATGGATATCTCAGTAAATAAACTCCAGAGTTAATATATTAAAATATTAAAACATATGCTGTGCAACAAAAGATTACAAGAAAAATTAAAATATGGGAAGTAATGGCCCACCCAAAGGAAGAGGGAAAGAAATCCAGAAAACATCCACAAAGATGAGACTGTGGACATACTACACAAAATTTTTTTTTAAAAAATCTCCAATATGCTGAAGGAGATGAAGTAAAATACAGAAAAAGAACTAAGGACATAAGGAAAAAAATGAATGAAAAATAAGAAAATCTCAAAGAAGAGATAGAAATTGTAAAAAGGAACCAAACTAAACTACTGGACTTGAAGAGCACAATAACTGAAAAGAAAAATTCCCAGTAGGGTTTCAACAGTAGATTGGAGCTGGCAGAAGAAAGAATTAGTGAACTCAAAGAAAAGATGATTGAAATGAGTCAGGCAGAAGAGCAGAAAAAAGAAAAAAAAAAAGAATTATAAATGTGAAAATAGCCTGAGATCTCTAGGACACCATCAAGCATACTAATATACACATTATGGAAGTCCCAGAAGGAGAAAAGAAAAAGAAAAGGGCAGAAGGAATAGTCAACAAAACAATGACAATGAACCTTCCAAAATAAGCAAAACACATAAATATGCACAACCAAGAAGCACAGAGAACACCAAACAGGATAAAATTGAAGAAACATATCCCCTCTCACATATTGCTCAAACTATTGAATGAAAAGGACAAGGCAAGAATTCTGAAAGCTGCAAGAGAAACACAACATATATGTACAAGGGAGTCCCAATTAGACTATGTGCTGATTTCTTATCAGAAGCAATAGAGGCAAGAAGGCTGTGGGATGAAATAATTAAAGTGCTAATAGAAAACAATTGCCAACCAAGAACCTTGTATTTAGCAAGACTTTCGTTCAAAAATGAGTGAGAGATTAAGACATTCTCAAATAAACAAAAGCTGAGGTAATTAATCACCACTAGACCTACTCTATTAGCAAGGCTAAAAGGAGCTCTTCTGACTGAAAGGAAAAGACACTGGGGAGTGGTTCAAAGAAGCATAAAGAAATGGTTAACATAACATTTGGAAAATTATAAATGCCAGTACTATTGTATTACATTGTGTGTGTGTATATATATCCATTTCTTACTTCCTACACATGCTAAAATGCAAAAGGATAAAAATTAATGACAAATCTATGATTTTCAATATACAATGTACAAAGATATAAATTATAACAAATCCATAAAAAGTGGGGTTCAGAGGGGTTTAGGAACAATGTACATGCATGCTATTGAAGTCAAATCAAATCACATATGTTGGTTTTATACTAAAATGTTAAGTTTTAACCTCATGGTAACCAGAGAGAAATACATGATAGAAACAAGAAGAGAGGCAACATGGTACAATGCAAAACAAAAAAAACAAAAAACAATTACATATGAAAGGAGACATTAACAGAAGAATCAAGGTACAAAAAAGACATAAGACTTACAAAGACTAAATACAAACTGGCAGAAGAAATTCCTGCATTATCAGTAGTGTATTTAAATGTAAATGTATTAAACTCTCTAGTCAAAAGACAGAAATAGGTAGAATAGATGAAAAAAAAGCATGACCCAACTATATATTGTTTACAAAAGACTCATCTTAAATTAAAAAACAATAGGGAAAAGAAGGAAAATATAGACTATCCCAGTAATAACCAAAAGAGAACAAGGGTAGCTATACTAATATAAATAAAAGAGACAATAAGTAAAAAATTGTTACAAGGGACAAAGATGATCATTATATACTGATAAAAGGATCAATTTAACAAGATGTAACAATTATAAATATATATGCACTTAAAGCTGAGCCTTAAAATATATGAAGCAAATACTGACAGCTTTGAAGGGAGAATTGATGGTTCTAAATTAATAGTAGGAGAATTTAATAGACTACTTTCAATAATGGATAGAACATCTAGACAAAAGTTAAATAAGAGATAGAAGACTTGAACAATACTCTGAACTAAATAGACCTAACAGACACTTAAAGAACACTTCATCCAGCAGGGAAAGAATACAGATTCTTCTCCAGTGTTCATGGACCTTTTCTAGAATAGAACATATTATAGGTCAGAAAACAGGTATCATAAATTTTAAAATATTGAAATCTTACGATGTATCATCTCTGATCACAATGGAAAGAAGCTAGAAATCAATAACAAACGGAGAAATGGAAAATTCACAAACATGGGAAAATTAAACAACTTACTCTTAACAACCAATGGGTTAAAGAGGATATCACAAGGCAAATTAGGAAATATCTTGAGGTGGATGAAATGAAAATAGAACATACCAAAACTTATGGATGTATCTAAAGCAGTGCTCAGAGGGGAATGTATAGCATTAAATGCTAGAAGAAAGATTTCAATCAGAGACCCAACCTCAAAGGTGGAAGAACTAGAAAAATAAGAGAAAACTAATTCCAAAGCAAGTAAAAGGAAGGAAATAAGTAACAGAGTAGAGTGGAGATAAGTGAAATAGAGAATTTTTACAAAAAACAACATAACAGAATCACAAAACAAAAATCTAGTTCTTTGAAAAGATCAACAAAATTGACAACATTTATCTAGACTGACAAAGAAAAAAGATGACACAAACAACTAAAGTCAGAAATGAAAGGGGGACATTACTGACCCTACTGAAATAAAAAAGATTTTAAGAGGAGGCTATTAACAACTATATGCCAACAAATTAGATAATCTAGGTGAAATGGGAAAACTCCTAGACACATGCAAAATATCTGCAAAGATTCAAGAAGAAATAGAAGATCACAACAGAAAAATAACTAGCAAAGAGATTGAATCAAAAATTAAAAACCTCCCAAAGAAGAAAAGCCCAGGACAGATGGCTTCACAAGGGAATTTTACCAAATATTCTTGGAATTGTTAAAACTAATCCTGCTCAAACTCTTCCCAAAAATTGAGTAGAAGGGAACACTGCCTAATTCATTCTACAAGGCCAAAATCACTCTCATACCAAATCCAGATAAAGATACCACAAGGAAATAAAATTAAAGATCAATATTTCTTATGAATATAGATGCAAAAATCCTCAACAAAATACAAGCAAACTTAGTCCAAGAGCACCTTAAAAAGAATTATACACAATGATCAAGTTGGATTTATCCCAAGTATGCAAAGGTGGTTCAACAGAAGAAAATCAACTAATGTAATACACCATATTAGTAGACTGAAGACAAAAAACACAAATGATAACCTCAAATTGATGTAGAAAAGGAATTTGAAAAATTCCAGCATTTCTCCTTCATAAAAATACTTAGAAAACTAAGAATAGAAGGAAGCTTCCTCTATGATAAAGGGCATATAAGACAAACCCATGACTAACATCATACTTAATTGTGAAAAACTGAAAGCTTTTCTTCTAAGATCAGGAATAAGACAAAGATGCCCACTGCCACCACTGTCATTCAACATTGTGCTGGGAGTTCTAAGCAGAGCAATTAGGCAAGAAAAATAAATAAAAGGTATCCAAATTGGAAAGAGAGATGTATAACTTTCCCTATTTGAAAATGACATGATCCTATATACAGAATATCCAAAAAAAATTTTTAAAGTTCCTAAAGCTATTAAATAAATTGACAAAAATTGCAGAATATAAGATCAACATCCAAAAATCAGTAGTGTCTTTACACACTCGTAATGAGCAATCAGAGGAAGAAATAAATTTTAAAAATCCATTTACAAAGCAAACAAAAGAATCATATATCTAGGAATAAATTAACCAAAAATGTAAAAGAATTGTATACAAAAAACTACAAAGCATTGCTAAGAAAAACCAAAGGATACTAAAATAAATTAAAAGATACTCCATGTTCATGAAAAAGATAACTAAATATTGTTCAGATGTCAAGTGATTTACATGGAAGGACAAGGGGTCCCAAATAGTGAAAGCCATCTTGAAAAAGAAGAATAAAGTTGGAGGACTCACACTTCCAGGTCATAAGATTCATTACAAAGTCACAGTAATCAAAACAGCATGGTACTAGCACAAGAACAGACATATAGAACAATGAAATCAAATTGAAAGTTCAGAAATCAATCCTCACATTTATGGCCAGCTGATTTTTGACAAGAGGGTAAAGACCTCTCAATTGGGAAAGAATATCAAATGAATGAAGATGCAAAAGAATGAAGGTGGATCCCTACCTGACAGCATATACATAAATCAACTCAAAATAGAGCAAAGATGTAAATATAAGAGCCAGAACTATAAAAGTCCTAGGAGAAAAAGTGGGGAAGCATCTTTAAGACCTTGTGTTGGTCAACAGTTTCATAGACTTAGGCCCAAAGTACAAGCAACAAAAGAATAACTAGACAAATGGAACCTCATAAAAATTAAAGTTTTATGGTTCAAAGGGCTTTATCATGAAAATATAGAGGCAAACTACACAATGGGAGAAAATTATTTAGAAAACACATCTCCAAAAAGGGTTTAATATCCTTAATATATAAAGAAATCCTATAACTCAACAATAAAAGACAAACAATCCAATTAAAAAATGGGACATACTCTCTGTATCTAGGGATGGGCTTTGTATATCATCATCTTTTTGTTAGTTGTCCTGGATGAGTTTGATGAACTGGAGAGTAGGTGTTGGCTGCAACTCTGCTGAGATTCAGGACTCAACTGGCATATGAACAACTGGAAGATTTAAGTCTCTGGGACTTATATTTAATGGGTAGTACAAATTTTAGGTTCAAATGGATGTGGCAGAAGAACCATGTATAGGAAAACTGTAAATGAGTCTAACTCCAATATACTGAGGGGATATGTTATAATATATTCCAAGGAAGGCTTACTGCCCAGGTGCCAAATTCCTGGGATTGTCTTCCCTGCTTGTAATGTCTAGACGTCTCTAAAGCCCTCAGGAGCCCCCTGCTTGAAGCATTGTTTTCTGTGGCAGTCAGTGACATCCTCCTGAGATGTGCATAAGTGTAACCTCTAGAACGACCTCTCAATTCATTTTGAAATCTCTCAAACATAAAAACTCATTTGCATTTAGTATTTCCCCCTTTTGGTCAAGGTCTTTCTCCAAATGTATCATTAGTTGGTGTTGGGTATTAATCTTTCAGTGCCAGAAAAGCTCATCCCTGGGAGTCATGTCCCACCTGGGGTGGGGGAGGCAGAAGGCAGTGAATTTATATGCTGAGGTTGGCTTAGAGAGAGGCCACTTTTGAGCAACAAGGAGGCCATCAGGATAACTCTTACACAATATGTATTATCAGGCCAAGTTTGATTTCACAAGAACAAAATCCATAAGTACAGCATCAATATCAATGGCCTGGTGCATTGGTCCATCCTCCTTTGCTGGGTATTGCCCAAGTACTCCAGAGATTCTCACCACCCTACGAGAGAATGGAGCAGGACTCGCCAGGATGGGAATTCAATATTCCATTGGTTCTTCTGTGGGTCTTCACCCAATGAGACAATTCCCCACAGTCACATGAACACACTCACACTCATAGAAGCATGCCCCAGGTGTACCTCCATACATACACTGCCACCCCAGACCAGTGATCCTCCCTTACCACAGCACAACCCCTTTGCAACCCAAAACCTCCCCCTGAACAAAGAAGTACAGAGTATCCACAACTGCAAGCAAGACAGTGCCAGCCATGTCCTCCATGGGATCTCAGTCTCCTCTCAATCAGAAGTAGAGTGGATATCACCATCCCCAAATCCTCAAGACAGAAGAATGAACAAACATAAGGGGGAATGATGCAACAATGAACTAAAGTAGACTTATTATTACTTTAGTGATGAAAGAACTTGTAACACTGATATAACAGCAGTGGTTACCAGAGGTTCTGAGGGGAGGGAGAGGGAAGAATAGGTGTAACAGGGGGCATTTTTGAGACACTGGAATTGTTCTGCATGAAAATGCAATGACAGATACAGGCCATTATACATTTTGTCAAAACCTATAAAATAATGTGGTGTAAAGTGTAAAACATAATGTAAACTATAGACCATGCTTAGTAATCATGCTTCAATATGAGTTCATCACAGGTAACAAATATACCACACTAAGGAAAGATGTTAATGCAGTAAAGTGTGGGAGGGGGAGAAAGTGGGGTATTTGGGAATCCCTTATATTTTTGATGAAACATTTATGTAATCTAAAGCTCCTTTAAAATAAAGATAAAATTTTTTAAAAATCATATGTTGACAGTATAGTAGGCAATTATGAGTCAGAATGCATTTAGATTAATAAAGAAATCAAAATATAGTACTGCAAAGTTGTTCAAAGAATTTTTTTGAATGTGCTTAATAAGAATAAAAACACAAAAAATGGGAAAAAGCCTTCAATAGACATTTCTCCAAAGAATATATACAAATGACCACAAAACACAGAAAAAGATGGACAAAATCATTAGCCATTAGAGAGATGAAAATCAAAACTACAATTAGATAAAATTTCACATCCATTAGAATGGCTACAATTTTTTTAAAAAACGAAGAGAAAGTTACAAGTGTTTGAGAGGATGCAGAGAAATGGATTATAAAATGGTGCAGCCACTCTTGGCAGTTCCTCAGAAAGTTAAGTATAGAATTACCACATAACCCAATGGTCCCACTTGTACTTATATACTGAAAAGAATCAAAAGCTTGGACTACAATGGATATTTGCATACTAATATTGATGGCAGCCTAATTTACAATTGTCAAAAGATGGATGCAACCCAAGGGTCCATCAACTGAGGAATGGATAAACAAAATGTGGTATATATATGCATGATGGAATATTATTCAGTTATAAAATAGAATGAAGTTCTTATAGTGAGACAATATGGATGGACCTTGAAAACATCAAGTTTGAGTGAAATAAGACAGACACAAAAGGATAATTATTTTATGATCTCATTGATATGAAATAATTATAATAAGCAAACTCATAAGCCCAGATTCTAGAATATTCATTACTGGAGGTTGTTATATACAAACTTGAAATCTAAGTTTCACTAACGGATAATGGTGATGATAGCACAACATTGTGAAGGTAATTAACAGCAATGAATTATATATTTGAATGTGGTTAAAAGGGGACATTTAAAATTGTGTATATGTTACAGGAATAAAACTTTTAAAAAGATCCATGGAACTGCACGACATAAATAGTGATCTCTAATTTAAACCATAAACTATAGTCAACAGTGTAATTATAAAAATGAGCTTTCATTAGTTGTAACAAATGTACCACCCCAATGTAAGGTGTTAATAACAGGGTGGTTAATGAGAACACTGTATTTTCTGCATGATTTTTCTTTAAACCAAACCTACAACTACTCTAAAAAGCAAAGAAAACTTAAACTGCTTCATGGGTTCTGCCTTAATATGCAGGAACATCATCAGAGAGAGTGATAGAGCACTGATGCCTTAAGAAACTTCCTAAGAAGTTTTCTGTCTGAGATCGAAAATTCACATTAAAGAATTCTGAACCACATCTAAGTTGTAGTAATAGGGTAATAAACGTTAAAAAGTATGTTGTGCATGGATTGTCAGGCTCTGAACCAACAATGTCCTGTGCCCTTAGGCTAGCCTAGACGTTGGGTAAGATGCACCCCTGGATCCATACATTATTTTACAGAATAAACCTGGCACAGGAAAGCCTGCCACTAATATGCGTAAGGGCACCTTGCTGGGGTAAGATCTTCCTTTCAGACAGCTGAGCCCTAAATGAGGGGTGAGCCCACTGGCCCTGATGTCATTGGGGAGAGTCACTGGAAGCTGGTATTACAACTCTTAGGAAGTAGTTTTGATGGCTGCAGAACTGGCACATAACGCCGACATGGATGGTTTGTGGTATTGGGTACACCAGCAGTTCACAAACATCCTCATGAATCAGTGTCTCCATGGGGACGCGTTAAAAAGCATTGGCTGGGTCCCACCCCCGGGCTTCGATTCACTAGGTGGGGCCCAAGAATTTGCTTTATACCAGGTTCCAGGTGATTCTGGTGATGCAGGTTTGGGATCACATTTTAAGAACCCCTGGTGAGTATCATGAGGATGTGTAAGAGCAAAAGCTCATGACTAGGTGGGGACCTATCTGAGAGTGAAGCCAACACCTCTACCACAAAATAACCATTTTACCTCTGAAGAGGGCTCAGTTGAAGAGAAGGGTCATAGGTTAGACAGACAGCAAGCTGGGCAGGGAGGGTTAGCACCTGGGGCAAGGCTGAAGCACAGAGGCTGGATCTTGCCCAGACGCTGTGCCAGTGGGTTCTCAGAGCCCATCATCTTGAACACCCCTGCTGCCACAGACCAGGTCGTAGGATTGACAAACATACGTGAGAACAGAGGAAACGGGCCTTCAAGAGTAAGGTTAGGGACCACCTGCTCCCAGTCCTTAAGGCTCTGCCCAGGGAAAGAGAAGCCTCTTGTAATACAGGATTATGATAGTGAGTGCTACGACATCCCTAGAAGAGCCTGGGCAATGTTGGGTGCTGCCCAAGAAATACCACTCCAGGGTGCTGATGAATTTGGAAAACAGAAGAGACTGATTTTAAAGATAATGGGGCTATACGTTCTTCATGCACAGAGTGATAGATTATCAGAAGAAAAAAAAAAGATCCTGCATCTGATTGCCAGTGTCAAGATGATTCAGACCCAGAAATCCTTAGAAATAACATTCATTGCTTTTTGTTTTCAAAGCTAGACCTGAAACCAAGACATAGTATTCATCACGATGGATTGCTTTACTTACTTACCATCCCCAGAAAGAATGCCTCTATCTTGGCACAGATACTGTAGGAAAATCCTTCTTGGGTTTGATGGTTCTCACCCAGACCTATTTAGACCATAGGAAAGATTTTGGGAGACTGTCACAATGGAAGGAAATGCATTTGGTGGGAACAGAAGATAGAAGAGTGAGGCATTTGATGAAGTGACTCAAGGTATAGAACAAGGCAGGTACTTTTATCAGAGTAGAAACAGAATGTTCAGAAATTTAATCTTAGCCCTATGAAATCTTTTAGATAGTCCACTATTTTTGGTTTAGTATTAAACTAAAATGAGACCTTTTCTCTTTCCAACAGCCTCAGAATATAAAATGCTCAGCTTTCCATCTCTGTCCCACTTCGGCCAGTAATTGGACAAAGTTGAACACCAGAGAATGAAAATAAGAAGAGTTAGAACCCAGAAATGAGATTACAAAGAGAGAGGAGGCTGGTGGAGGTAAGGAAGAGAGGTTTCTCAGTGAACAACGGGGGTGGGGCACATCCCTTGCCGAAGTTGGAGGAATGAATTGACCATTGTCACAAAACAATTTCCAAACCTTGAACCCTATATATATAACCTTGGGAGCCAGGGCAAGAAATAGTGGGGGCTCTTGTTCAAAAACAGGAAAAATGCAGTTAAAGGTACTAAAATGTTAAGCTCTTTCCTTTAAAACCATTTTATTAGTTATAAATATTTGAAGGATAGTTGTGTAACATGAGTAACAACCAAAAGATTACCAAAAAAGTAATATTTGTGGTATCATAATTTAATATAACACAATAATGTTTTATTAATGTGATATAACTGCCTGCACCGAGGTGGTAATTTTGTCAGAATTATTAGGCCTAATTCTCTAATTCTGACAAAATTACCACCTCGGTGCAGGCAGTTATATTACAGGTCCTCGTCCTGCCCCCGTGAGGAGATCCTCATCTCAGGGGTCACTGCTGCAGTCACCACAGCACTCTGCGCCCAGGTCCCAGCCTGGGCTGACCCTGTGCAGCCCCTTAGTGCCCTGGCCTGCCCCAGGCATGCACGTGTTTTCTGGGTGGTCAAGGCAACTGGGCATACACCCTGCCTGCCCTGCCCATGGGCATAAGGCACCTGGTACCTCACCTCTCCCCACACTCATTCCCTGTTATCCTATTAATTTGGGATGCTATGTAGATTCTGGCACGGTAAACTGTTTGGTTCATCACTTCCTCCCTATATGGAAAAGAACATATGCTAGATTTTCACCGATAATATCATCACACTATGTTTTTGGAATTTCAGGCTTTTTCATACTTGTAGGATCATTACTCAATTTCTTGTTCAAGACATCACGGTTCAGGCATTGACTAAGACCTTCTGTCCATAGTACCCAATTTGACTACTGCTTCTTGACAATTGCTTTGTACACATTGTGGCTGAAGCCACTTACCATTAGAACATATAAGATGCTGTAACCCAGAGAAACCATCATGATGAGAAGTATGGGCTGATTTTTAAGGCCACTCTAGGTCAATTAGGATGACAAATACAAAATGGCAAGCATGAACTATATTATGTATTTGAAAGTGCATGTGGTAACCGTATTTACGCAAGCATCTTTGTTTAATATTGCTCTGCAGCAGAAAAGTGTCCTCACACTTACTTAACTGTACAAGTAATTCTGTTGTACCATAGAAAAGAATCTATGCATTAGAGATGCCTATAAACATTTCTTCAAATATATTTCTAACTATATTATTAGTGTGAGTCTTTGAAACACATCTTCACTGAGAAAGAAAGCACTGGGTCAGCACCTTAAGATCAGTGCTGTGGAACTTGGGTTTGAGCCTAAATACACTGTCAGGGATCAAGACTGTGACTCAAACTTGCTACTACAGACTGGTTTATAACAATGTCCATTCACCATAAGATCTCCTGACTCTCAGCTGCCCTTGGAAGCATTCAATTGGATTTGGGGCAACTTACAAAGTGCCCTAACACAGGAAGACTTTTTTGGGCTTATACATCTACATTTCTAAAAAGAGAATAGATTAACATGAAAAAAAAGGATCATTTGACATAATTCTAATCAGTTTATTCTCTTTCCCATCAGGTTGTTTTACAAGTTTCAATCCCATTAGTAATCGAAGAAAACGTGGCATTGGTGTGGAGAAAGTGGCCATGGTGGCTGCTGGGGGTAGGGAGTGGGAGGAAGAGATGAGATGTGGGGGTGTTTTCAGGACTTGGAGTTGTCCTGGGTGGTGCTGCAGGGACAGTTACTGGACGTTGTATGTTCTCCCGTGGCCCACTGGGTGAACTGTAGGAGAGTGTGGGCTATGATGTGGACCATTGACCATGAGGTGCAGCAGAGCTCAGAGATGTATTCCCCAAATGCAATGAATGTCACATGATGATGGAGGAGATTGTTGTTATGGGAGGAGGAGTGGGTTGAGGGGAGTGGAGGGTATATGGGGACCCCATATTTTTTGAAAGCAATATTAAAAAAATAAAGACAAAAAAATACAAAAAAAAAAGTTTCAATCCCAGATAACATGAAAGTACTGCAGGATGAACCCCTTTATAATAGTCACCCAGATTCTACCTTTGACATTTCACTACACTTATTTTAGAATCTATCAATTCATCCATCCTTCCATCTTGCCATCCACCTCATTTTAAGGCTTTCAAAGTCAGTTGCAACATTAATATCTTCATCCCTAAATACTTTGACATGCATATCATTCACCTGTGGGCAATATTTATGTCCTATATCCTTGTGGTAAAGTTTATGTAGGGTAAAAAGCACTTAAGAGGACCATTCGAAAAGTTTTGACAAATGCAATGCACCTGTATAAACCAAATCCCTGTCAAGATAGAGAACTTTGTCATGGTTCCAGAAAGTCCCCTAATGCCCATCCCAGTCACTTCCAGTCACCCCAACCCCACCAGTGGGGACACTGCCAATTTTTTTTTCACCATAGGTTTGTTTCTCCTGTTGATTAGTGAATTTTCTTCTTCTTTTTTTTTTTTTTTTGTACAATTGAAGAAATAGAATTTAACAGACTTTCTTTGAAACTAGTGAAAATATAGCATTTCCTTGAATGCTCTTTTTTATTTTTAATATTTGGGGATGATTCTAATTACATTACAAGAAAATGCCTCAGGAAAAATGTTCAAGAAACTCTCTGCTGTGTTTGAGGAGGCAGATCTTGGCAGAAGGGAGTAGGATTTATTGCTTCCCTCGAGGTAGCTTGAATGTTTAGGAGAGAGAAAATAGGCAAATTCATCTGTTGAATATCCCCTGAGGGAAAATCAAAACAGCTCTACCTTTTCATTTATCCATGACTTGAAAGTGTTTTCCTTTGCTCTCGTGGAGGGACAACAGAGCATTTTTCTTCCCCCAAGCTGTGCGTGAGCTCTTCTCTATTTTATTTTCAGAGGTACTTGCCAGAGACGACAGGACTCTCTGCAGGCTGTGCTATTTAATCAGCAAGAGTGAGATGTTCCAGAATCCGGTGCCTCCCTACGTCTTGCCTCCTGGAGAACACAGGATTCTTAACATAGATGATTTCCGGTGACTGGGCTAGCAAGGACAGAAATAGAAACACAGTGAGCAGGTAGTGAAATCCCTGAGCCCTCACTCTCTTTTCTGTTTGTTTTGCCCAGCAAGTAGATTGAAACTGGAGCATCATGTCCACCATAACTGAAGACCGTTGGCCTAGAACATGCTCCCCCAATTCGGTCATTCCTGAACTGCCATTATTTTGCCATAAGGTACAAATATTGACTCACTCCTTCATTCATTCATTCATTTGTTCCCCAGTATTTATTGTTCATGCCAAAAACGGTGGTTCAGTTTCCTTTCAACCAGAGATGCTGGAGCCCCGATAGCCACAGATGCTTCCCTGTGCCGCTGTACGCATCTATTACTGATTCCTGCCTCTTTCACCTCCTAATACATCTAGAATATGTTTATTTTTCTCAGTTCACTTATGAAAAAAATGTAAGTAAGCACCCACCATGTCCCGGGTATTGTTTATGCAGGAGAGGTACAGAGGTGCCTGAGAAAGCAAAGGCTCCCTTGTGGAGAAAAAAACAACACATGAATAGGAATTTCAGATCACGGTAAGAGCTATGAATGAAAACCTCAAAACTGAGGCGCATGTATAACTGAGAGAAGGAGAGGGAGCAACAAATTATAGAGTAGTTTGGTCAAGGCATACCCTTTTGGGTAGAAATTATTGGAATTAAGACTTAAATGATGAGAGAGAGAGAATCATATGATGATGTGACAGAGACTTCCAGATGGAAGAAGCAGGAAAAGCAAATCAAATCTCACTTTTACCCAATACGATTTCTTCCCTAGGTCAACTAACTGGTCTACCATGATGTATTCTTGCTCAAATATGTTGTGTCCTGCAAACTGTTCTTTCTGGATTGCAAATCTTATCCCGTTAATTTTCCAGCCCTCCCACCATCCTTGTTGAAATATTCCATGGCTCTCTATTGCCATTGCCATTGGTGGGGGGAATCTTTAACACGTCCAATAGATAAACAGAATATTCAGGGCTGGTCTTCGTATTCTTTTCCTGCTAGATGTCACATCCACTCTGCTGGCCCCATTGTCCCACTCTACTCTCACACATGATGTTTGTCTCACCATCAGAGGATCTCTTTCCTTCCCTGTCTCCCTAGTTTATCCAGACTCGCCCTTTAGATCTCAAATTATTATCATTACCTCAAGGCCTTCCTCTTTCCTGACTTTTTAAAACTCAGATGCCCACGTTAAATACCATGGCCTCTCCTTTATAGGATTTACCAATCTGGCAATTTCCCATGTAATTAAAGGCATTTAATCAACACTTGTCTATAAACTTCTAAAAGAGGAGCTCTCCCTGGAACAGTATTTGGAACACAAAGATTGAAATATGTGTGAACTGGTGAATAAAATCATTAATAACTTACATGCATTTGAGATGATCAGCAGAGAGAAGAAATTTCAATCCAAAGGAATAGAGGGGATCACTTTGGGAAATTATTAGCAGAAACAATCCTGGGGCCCTGAGCATGTCTAGATTCAAAAAGGAAGGGGAGTCATCCAAGGAAATAGGATGAAAACCAAGAGAGAGCTGTGGCATGCATTTCAAGGAGAGAGGCAACTCTACGGAAAGCTATGGTTTATGACAATATTTTAGCAAATGTGGAGTCTGAGGAAAAGAACTTAGAATGACAACCTAACACACACACACACACACACACACACAGGCTGGGAGATGATCTTAAAAGACTTCTTAAGTAGCAGAACAAACTCTGCGTGTGTTTGGGATGGAGAAGGAGTGGGCGATATGGCGTAATCCTCAGGTCTCTAAAGTGGATAATGTACTGGCTGCTAAGAGAAGACAGGTTTTTGTTTGCTTTGTTTTGTTCTCTATTTATTGCATCGTACTAACAAAGTGTTTATTTCTGCAAGTGTCATAAAATTTGTTAAATAATCTCAGAAGGATTCAAAAATAGAAGTTAATAAAAGCTCAAGTAAGTTATTACTTAAGAAAGTATTTTTTAAGCCCTAAACCTGCAAGATGCATAGAAGGCCCTAAGTAAAGATTTGGACAATAAGATTTATTTCCTGGAGAAATTATTATTTTTTTTTTTTGCATTTGTTTCAAGTCAAAAATAGAATTTTCTCACAAATGTGTAAATAGTTTTCACAACACAGTAATTTGATATGTAGAAACAGTTACAGCTGTCAGTATATCACCGACTCTGCCTCTAGCCTCTGAGCTAATAGCTCCTTAGATAGTTCTGGAAATCCGAATAGCTTTTCCTGTGTATTCTCAGATTCTTTGTGGCCACCTGCCAGTGCTCAGTAAAGACCCACTGGCAATGCCTGGCTCTCTAATGTTTGCAGCAAAATGAGAGTTTCCATCACCTCCTTAAGCCCCATCGCTACAAACCTTTCAAAGATGTGGACTCCAGTGCTACTAGAGCCTTCTGCTCTCATAATTCTATACAGGTTTTGCTAAAAAGAGATAATTTCTTTTCAATCACTCTTTATTAGGCTCAACTGGATTGGAAACCATCCAAGTTTGGGGTGGAAAGCAGAAAATGTTTTGCTGTATTCCAAATGACAACCTCCAACCCTCAATTGTCAAATCAAATTGCAATAAAATCTTCCTTGAAATCAATTGTTAAAATACTCCACAAAGATCTTCCAAACCAATTTTATCCACAAATCTAAGGCAAACCACCTCCCATCCTGATCCTCATATACCACCATAGTGTGAAATCATGAAACTAGTTTCAGTTGGACATGTATCCCCCAAACTAGCCATGAGGCACACAGAGGTCAGAAATCAGACATCTATGCAAATGTGTCCAGAGTGGGGTAACTAGATACAGATCAGAAAGACAGAGGCACGAAGGCCTACTATATTTTCCCTTCCACCTTCAACCACTTCTCTGTTATCCCTGTTAATGCGGTATTAAACATTTTAGCCATAAACACTAAACTCAAATATACTAAGATTGTGTCATAAAATCTTGCATCTCTCCATGCTTCAGCCAGCCTAAGTTGCTATTAGCTTTCCTTCACTTGGGATCAGTTATTTTTGCAAGCATTTGGGTGAAGATAATAAGCCTGCATCTTTCTGGTTGGGGATAAAGCTCTGAAACAGAGAGTGGGTAGGAAGTAGAAGGCAAGGGAGACAGAATAATGCTTTGTGTAGGTGATAATTTCTACAGAATCTGCAGGGCTATAATTATCTATAATACTGAAAGGGTCAGATGAAAAAGAAAACTCAAGTCATTTCTACAGAAACTCCTGGGCTTCAAATATCTACAATGCTTAAAGGCTTAGGTGAAATATTTTCGGGAAAGAAAAAAAACAACCATGTTTTTCTTTTCGTATAACAAAGCCTGAAGACTTTGTAAATTTCAGCATGTAAGTGTTGCTTAATTACTTTAAGGAGATGAGGTCAAAAGACTCCTTGCCAAACTTCAGCATCCTGGGAAAAGAAAAGTAAACTCACATACGCAAAAGATAAAGAGTTTTCCTTTCAGCCTGGAAAGCAATCTCATCCTCCTGCACACTAAAGCCATGGCTAAGGGAGAGTTGTGTTTTGGTTTTGAGATGCATTATATTGTGGCTATAGGAATTATATGTTGTGTTATTGCCGTTCGTCATTTGAAGAAACCTAGCATTTCCTTAATGGGAAACAATTGCCGCGGAGTGGGCTCTGACGACTTTATTTGTACTGAGGAATGTAGCTGCATTCACCCTGTAATTACAGTGACACAACAAACCTTGGCAAACGTTGGCACAGCAAAGCAACCTTCGCAGTCTTCTGGTCCTGAGATGCAGGATGCGTCTAAGCATGCCTCATCTCTCTTAGGCTTCTTGTTGACCTTCTACACACTCATTTCCAATGATTCTGGAGGAATGTCCTCCATCCATGTCTTGTTCTTGTCTGATAATGAAAACCCAGAGTCCTTTTATAAGATAGAGTGACCCAGGCTCCACCCCAGACCTAAGAAACAGATCTCCAGGGAAAGGCCTAGGAACATGAATGTTTAAATTCTTATTATTTGTTTATTTGGAAAATGTTGTGGGATCCCTACGTCTTTTTCTGGTCTAACAATCTATGATGATCCAAGCTAGTTTTTCCCAACAAGAGCAAAGGGGCACACACATGAAAACCACCCATGAAGCTTTTTCAAAATACAGATTACTTTTTCCCACAACTGCTGGTTATGATACTGGAATCTCTGAAGAAAGGAGTCTACATGAGTTTTTTTGTTTTGGGGATTTTTTTTTTAAAGATTTATTTATTTATTTTCCCCCCGTCCCTCCTCTGCTCTCTGTGCCCATTCACTGTGTGTTCTGTGTCTGCTTGTATTCTCTTTAGGAGGCTCCAGAAACCAATCCTGAGAACTTCTGGAGTGGGAGAGAGGTGGTCATTCTCTTGCGCCATCTCAGCTCCCTGGTTTTGCTAAGTCTCTTATTGTATCTCCTCTGTGTCCCTTTTTGTTGCATCATCTTGCTGTGTCAGCTCTCCACATTGGCTGGCACTCTTGCAAGGGGTGGCACTCCTGTACAGAGTGGTACCCCAGCTCACCTCACAGGACAACTTGCCCTCACCAGGAGGCCCTGGGCATCAAACCCTGGACCTCCTATGGTAGATGGGAGCCCAATTGCTCCAGCCACATCAGCTTCCCTATATGAGTTTTGAAGTGACCTGCAGATCTGATGCAGTCTCTACTGACAACTACTTACCTATGACTGGTGGAAAGGATGTTATTCTATATGGTATAACTGGATAAACAAGGCAAATATCACAGTCAAATATCCCAGAGGAGGTCAAATAGTGGGGTAATCAACAGAGGCCTTGAAGATGAAGACTTCACCACTGATCCCTGAAGGATGGGCAAGAGTGGAATATATACACAGGAGCTTAGTAGATAGAAAAGAAAGGTAGACATAACATGATGGAAAAATCTTCTCTGTTAAGAAAATAGTAAGAAATAACAAAAATATGGATCATTTATTCTAGAACATTTCATTTACCCACCAATTTTGCCAAATGGTTTACACTTGTATTCTGCTTTTGAGATGCAAACCGTGTATCCTTTGCATACTCAAAATTTGAATGTGTGTTCATGGTCATTACTTGTCAACAACATTGAGTAACTAGTAAGTGTACAGAAATAATTATCTATCAAAAGAACTGAAAAAAAGCAGATCTGCATGATAAAGGTAAACATTACAAGTTCCCTCTAATAATAAAAAAGGATGGAAGATTTGAGTGTCCATAGCTTTCTAAAACATCACCAAAATGGAAAATTGAAGGACTAAAGAGGAGACCCCTGGTGGATGAATTTCCTAAGTAAGAAAATTAAGAAACAATGAACTGATGAAAGGTCAGGAGAAAAACTCAGGTGCCCTGAGTCAAGAGGTGCCCTAAAGCTTTGGATCGTGAACTCAGGGACTCTGCATTTCATTACTCAAGGAAACCTGTGGAATCTCAACTGAGAGTGGCCACACGCCAGGAGGGAGGGTTGGAAGTAAGGACAACAAGGAGGCCTTATGCCATTTCTTGTCATTATTGATAAGGCAGACTGTCCTGTCCTGAATTATCAGCCACCATTTATTTGGGAAATGCAAGCTTTATTCATATAAGCAAGACCTTCCTAAGTAAAAATAACACCCCACTTTGCATTCTGCAATGCCAACCAGTGGTAAGGAGTTAAATTTCATAGCCCTCTATCCCTGCCCCACAAGCCCCAGACAATACCATGTTAAGGATAAAAAGGACATGCTAACCTCCAGGAAGGACCCATTTGGGGAAGAAGCTTGTGTAGAGCTAGAAAGTGGGCTCCATGACTTTTGGGTTGAAAATTTTGGGGTACTAGGTGCCTTTGAGGATGCCTGAGTGGGATGGGGTCTAGAGAGCATGTCTTATTGGTGCTACCAGTCCTAGTCTTGGGGAAAGTAGAAGGCTCAGAAGTGGCCAAAGCAGAACCTGTAAAGTGTGAGGTTGGGGACAAAGTTCCCAGCTACCCAGGTCCAGTGATTTGCTGGTAGACCTACTCTCTGGAAAACCTGAAAAACAAAAAAAAAGACCTGTTTTGTAGAGTTCTTCAATTTTCTTGGTAAAAATACTGCCTACATGGCCGATTTCAATCTACCAATGGTTTTATAATAGGGTAGCAAAAATCCCTAGTACAAGAGGACATCAGATACTCAACGGACTAAGAGCACTGCCACTATTCTTTGTTGACAACCTGGCAACAACCCCCATGAATGTGAAAATGGAGAAGGTGAATGTCATCCCTGTTAATCAGAAGCTGGCATGATACTGATAAAGGCAACATTCTCATGCCTTGCAGTGGGTCATAGCTCACCCCTGCTTTCCACCTGCAGATAGCCATGGTTATATGATCTGTCACCAGCACACAGCCCCCTTTCACTAATGGGCCTTGAAGAAAAGTCTCTTCCTCCACACACATCATTCCAATCTCTGAATTCTGAGTTCATCTTAAGATAAGTGGAATGGCTACCCACTATAAACTCAAAAGAGCTCCTAAATCCAAAAGAACGTAGAAATTCAGGTTCCTAGTCTGCCTATAAATGTATGATTTTCATCCAATCATGAAAATTCCAAGGCAGTTTCTGATTTTTCCATTGTAAAAGGGTGCTGATATCACCTTCCTCAAAAGGGTTTCCTGAAAATTCAGGAAGGCAATTCCTGAAAGTGATTTGTAAAGTGTGAAGGACCCTTCAAATATCACTTAGAGTAATATTATTATGCGGTTGGGGGTCCAATCAATAGAATTTCAGGTGAAAAAGCTTTAGCAAAGATTGGAGTGAGAGCCAGAAGAATTTTCTCGAAACCATGGTTCCTTAGCAAATGTACTGTTTTCTTTTGATGTTTTATTGGGAATGAC
The DNA here is from genome assembly GCF_030445035.2 of Dasypus novemcinctus. Taxonomy (NCBI): domain Eukaryota; kingdom Metazoa; phylum Chordata; class Mammalia; order Cingulata; family Dasypodidae; genus Dasypus; species Dasypus novemcinctus. The sequence goes on along the minus strand of NC_080680.1, from coordinate 9,216,168 downwards.
CAGTGGGTTCTGTTGGATATTGGAAGGCTAAGGTCTGCCAAGGCATTTCTTTGTACCCAGGGAATATTTCAGAGATGCTCCATTAAGAGAAACTAAACCAAACAATAACAACAATAAAACAAAGAAATATAAACAGAAAACCTTTCTTATCTAACTGATTTAGTCTCTAAAAGCTTAATACATATGTATACACACACAAACACATACATACAAATACATATATATATATATAAATATATATATATATATTTGTTCTTTTTTTTTTTTTAAGGAGATGCCCTGTCAAAATGAAAATGTTGGGGCAGAATTTTAAAGAAATTCTGCTCATTCTGGATGTAGAATCTCAGAGATTTTGAACTATATTTGACAGTATTATTTTAATAAAGACATGAAAAATTAATTGAGAATGACCTGACTGGGCCTACGTCTTGGTTTGAGGGCTTATATATTTTACTGAAATGGTAAAAGAAGCATCCTTTCTTCTAGTATCATTTACTAAAATGATTAAAGTTCCAATCCTGTGCCTTTTGTATTCCCTTGAATTAATGTCCCCAAACAGCCATTTCATGTCCAGGCAGCTCTGCAGTGTATGGGGCATTTCACCAGATCAGAGTTATACCCTGGTCTGCAATTCCTAGAAGTCCACATCCCATTTTTTTCTATAGCCCTCACCCTCCCTTTTGAAATTAACGACAGCATCAGTCCGTGTAACTCAGGATGACAGGCACTCTGCGTTTCAGTCTGTGCGCCGCAGTGTGCCGCACAAGCTCACTTCCAGCGGTAACATCCCTCATCTGTATGTTTTCTCTCTGAGGAGCTTTCCTGATTTCACACACTATGAGACCTCTGCTATGGCTTAAGGAGTTGTTTTGTGGTTGGACAATCCCTCCCTTTGGTTTTTCCTTCCTCTGACTTTTTTTCCCCGGAGGGAGAAAGAAAGTCTTAGAGAAGAGGGAAGCACCTCGGAATGAGTATGAGCGGAAAGGGCCTTCCTTGTTTTCGAGGTCATAGTTTACCGAGGACCCCCGCCTCAGACACGTGCTGTTTCAATTTTTTTCCTTGTTCTTCTGTGAGAGTTTGCACACACCTCTAGAAGACTGAAGATATTAAAAATCTTTTAACAGGCATTTATAATTGGGTCTAATTAGCTTACCACCTCCTCTCTCGTGGTGGGACATACTGAGCTAGGTGACACAAAGCTGAGTCAGGAGTCAACTGCTAGATCAGTCAGTTCTGCTGAAACACATATTCCGCATCCTAAAATTCATCTCTTGGTGCAAAATCTTCAGTAAAAACCCCAGGGCTAAGGGGAAAATGGGGTCAAAATGGGGCCAGTGACACAACATTCAAAAACTGTCAGTGACACATTAAAAAAAAAAAAAGTAGGGACCTCATAGAAACGGAGCAGCACCTTATACTACTATCTGGTTAGGAAACACATAAATGCTATAAGAAATAAATACGGCATTTCGCTTTGAGAGAGACCTGAAAATTCAGGCAGGTGACGCATGCAGCTTGTAGCGGCACGTGCCCACCCGGCGTGGCTTGGCGGTGCTGTGAGGTGGGAGCACGGCTTGGTGGGTGGACGGAGAGCTCGGCGCGCCGGAGGCTTGGGGGCTGTTGGAGGAGAGCGCCTACAAGCAAACGTGAAATTGGGCTGTGCCTCGATTGTGCCCAACACTTGAATCACGTAGGCACAAATCCGCCCTTTCCCAGCCAGCAGGACCGATTATTTGGGAGGTGATCCGGGGACCTCCGGGGGGGGGGGGGGTTCCTCAGTTGTTTGAGGGTATTTCTGGGTGTTATCCTCGGGGTTGAGGGTGGTCCAGCCGCAGAACAATGCTCTCAAAGCGGCGCTGCTGGGGGCGAGCAGCCTCAGCCTCCAGAGCTGAAAGCCAGGGCGGGGCCGGGCATCCCGTTCCAGAAGGGGCGCTGTGCCAGTGACAACGCGCTTCTCCTGCTGCACAGCTTTGCGCCCTGTTGGCCCGTCTTGGGTTTCAAGGACCTGACTGCTCCAAAGCTCACTCATGCAATGTGCTTTCAACAATTAAGCCTTGATGCGCTCTGCCTATGACCTCCCCACAGCCCACTTAGCTGCCCTTTGCCAAGCAGCACTCATTAGCCTGCCTGGGTCAGCATTTTCTCCTTCCTCTTTAGACTGACATTTGCTTAAATTTTGTTTTAAATGGGAAGAGAACTTTTCCGTTCTCACCCTGGCAGAGTCAACTATAATTTGAAAGAATAGCCTTGCACTAAAATGGAGCATCCGCTGGGGTTCCTTTCAAGAAATTTGCATGAAGTAATAAAAAAGGACTTTCTCTAGAACTCTGCCAGCTGCATAAATATTAAAAGTTAAGAGTAATAAATGTATGCTGAAAGAAACAAAAAACCCTTAGTTGATATGAAATGGAACTTTCCTTAAAGTTGCCATAGTATTTTCTGAAAGGGCTTTTTAAAACACTTCTTTCCTGGCATCTCCAACTGCCAAAACCTTCCCTACTACAACTTCAATCTTCTTTTGAAACAGAAATGCACACTTATTTTTCTCTACCAGAGTATCTCTTAATAGAGACAAATGCTGCTGAAGCCTTTAGCGTTATTTGCATATGAGATTACTTAAAACAATAAGGAATGCCATTGGAGACAAGTCACAGCTACTACTGCCATGTATATGATACCTTAAATTGATGACAAAGGGGTAAAGCAGATAGGTGAACTGTAAGAATCCCGATCATTTCAGTTTAGACGGTGGGGTTCAGAAGCTCCCCGATTCTGCATAAGTCCTTGTTAAAGAAACCAGTCAACAGGAACTTCTCAATTACTGTAGTAGCTCAGGAAATGCTGAGTGAGTTCAACTTTCTTTTTATTTTGTCCCTGAAATGTATTCTAAGGGGAATTAGGAGCCAAATCATTTCACCTGCAGAAGCCAACGTATAAATCAAGTCTGTGAGCTGAAAAGCAGTTCTCATTGCAATTCAAATGAGTAGAACCATTGATGAAGTGCAAAAAAATCCACCCTACATTTTTTTTTTCCATCTAGACAAGGGGATATTTTAGTAAAAGGTAAAAATTACAGGGAAAGGACCTAAAGAAATTTAGCAATGCCTTTAAAACAAATAAGCCATGTTTTACAAGTAAATACAAATATAAAAAGTGACTTGCAGCAAAGGGCTGTGTCCTGGCTGTTTAGTCTGAAATACCGTGGAGCCAGGGGAACGAGTAAAAGAAACAGCGGAATCTTCGGAGCCCATCTTTGGTGATGCAGTTTCCCACAGGTCTGCACAAAACTTCTCCGAATACTGATTAGAGCCCTAAGGTTACTCCTCTCTTCCATTTGTCTTCACAGAGGTATTTTGTTGTGTGTATTAGTAAATCAGTCTTATTTTTTAAAAAATATTTATTTATTTCCCCCCCCCCCCCACCTCATTGTTTTGCGCTCACTGTCTGCTTTCTGTGCCCATTTGCTGTGTGTTCTTCTGTTTCTGCTTGTCTTCTCTTTAGGCGGCACAACCGATCCTAGGACCTTCCGGAGCAGGAAAGAGGCATTCAAGCTCTTGCGCCCCCTCAGCTCCTTGCTCTGCTGTGTATCTTACTGTGTTTTCTCTGTCTGTTTTTGTTGCATCATGTTGCTGATCCAAATCTCCCTGCGGGCCAGCACTGCTGCGCAGACCATCTCCCCGCATGGGCCAGCTTGCCTTCACCAGGAGGCCCAAGGAATCAAACCCTGGACCTCCAATATTGTAGACAGGAGCCCAATCGTTTGAGCCACATTCACTTCCCAGTATACCAGTCTTTAAATCATGGTATTTGCTCCCTTTGTCTCACTAATGCTAGCATTGGGCACTTTCCTTATTTCAGTTCTCAAACTCAAGAGTGGGCTCCACAGGATAGATGAACCACCTTCTCCATGGCCCCTGCATTCTAGTTGTAACACATTTTCTCCTTAGACTAAAACACATTAGAACACTGTAAATGTGAGGAATGAATTCTTATTCTTATATGAGCTAGCCCTCCCATCAACCTCTGGGACAGGCCTATATAAGGTTCCAAGAAAGGAGCCCAGGCATAGACATGGGCTTCTTCAAAGAGTAACAAGAAAGCGAAGATTTATGTACCAGGGGTCGGGAGGGTCATAACCGTAATGATACTGCCTTTTATAATTTAAGTACTATTTCCACTTAAATCATAATATTTGTTGGTTGTGACTGCTCTGCTGAGGTACAAAGATTATCCCCTAGCTTTTTTTAGACTGATTTTTTTTAGTCTTATTTATTAATAGATATAATTTACTGAGCAGAAAGTTCATCTATGTAAAGTATACAATTCAGTGCTTTTTAATGTATTTATAGAATTGAACAACCATCACAATATTCTAATTTTAAGACATTTTCATTACCCTGGAAAGAAGACACCTCTACCTCTTCGTAGCTGTCCCCCACTTCAGCCTCCCGCTCTGGACAACTGCTAATCTATTCTCTGTCTCTGTAGATTTGCCTGCTCTACACATTTTATATAAACAGAATAGTTGAACCCACAGTCTTTGTGACTGACTTCTTTCAATTAATATATAGTTTTTGAGGTTTGTCAAAATATGCTATTGATAATGTAGCATGTATCAGTACTTGGTTCCATTTTATGACTGAATAATATTCCATTGTATGGATGTACATATTTTGCTTACCAGGCCATCTGCTGATAAGCATTTGGGTTATTTCCACTTTTTGGCTATTATGGATTAATATTCCTAATAATATATGAATGCTGTGAGTATTGGGGGACAAGATTTTGTGTGGGCATGTGTTTTCATTTCTCTTAAGTAGCTTCCTAAGAGTGGAATTGTTGGATTATATGGTACCCTATGATTAGCATTTTGAGGACAAAGGGATGCCAAGTTGCTGGTTTTGAAAATGGAGGAGGGGGAGCATGTGCCAAGGACTGTGGCTGACCCATGAAAGACAGATATCAAGGAAACCTATTCTCCCCCAGACTTGACTGAAAGGCTCTCAGCCCTGCCAACATCTAGATTTTAGTCTAGTGAAATGTGTGCCAACTGCCAAACTGTTTTCCAAAATGGTTGCATCACCTTTCTCCTTTCCACCAGCATATGAAGGTTTCCCCATATCCTTTCCAATACTTGTTATTACCTCTTGTTGTTGTTAATTTTTTATCTTTAAAGAAACTTCAGATTACATAAATATTACATCAAAAATATAAGGGTATTCCCATATACCCCCTCTCCCTCCCCCAATTTTCCCCATTAACAACATCTTTCATTAGTATGGCACATTTGTTACAAGTGATGAACACATTGTAGCATTGCTACTAACCATGGTCAATGGTTTACATTATCATTTACACTTTGCATCACACAGTTTGGTAGTTTTTTACAAAATGTGTAATGGCCTGTATCCATCATTGCAATGTCATGTAAGACTATTCCAGTGTCCCAAAAATGCCTCCATGTTATACCTATTCTTCCCTCTCCCTCCCTCAGAGCCTCTGGTGGCCACTGCTTTTACATCAATGATACAAGTTCTTCCATTGCTAGAATAATCATAAGTCTACTTAAGTCCACAGTTGCATTCCCTCCTTAGGTATGTTCATTCCTCAGTCTTGAGGATTTGGGGATGGTGATGTCCACTCTGTTTCTGATTGAGAGGAGGCTTAGGTCCCATGGGGCAGATGGATAGAACTGTCTTACTTGCAGTTGTAGATACTCTCTGTTTTTTGAGATGGCATTGTATTGTCCATCATCATCCTTTTGTTAATTGTCCTGGGTAAGTCCAATGAACTGGACAGTATGTGTTGCAACTTTAATTTTAGCCATCCTAGTAAATGTGAAGTAGAATCTCATTATGGTTCTTATTTGCATTTCCCTAATGACTACTGATATTGAACATTTTTCCTGTACTTATTAGCCATTCATAGATGTTCTTTAGAAGAATGTATAAGCAAAGATTTTGCCCATTTTTTTCAGATAAATGATTTGCAAATATTTTCTCCCACTCTGTGGGTGGTCTTTCACTTACTTGCTGGTGTCATTTGAAGTACAAATATTTTTATTTTTGATTAATTTCCTTTTTCACTTGTACTTTTGGTTTCCTATCCAAGAAATCATTGCCTAATCCAAGGTCACTTCGTCTAAGAGTTTTATAGTTTTAGCTCTTAAGTTTAGGTCTCTGATTCATCTTAGTCAATCCACAATTTTTTAAAAATTGAAAAACTGAGTTGTGGAGATGAAGTGACTTTTTCCAAAGAGTTTGGCAATCCCAGAAACCCTACCAATTAGAGCCCAACTTATCCTTACCACAGCAATCTCCTTCTGTGACTTTCCAGTGTGTTAGGGGTCAGGGGTGGAAAGCGTATCTTGGAAGTTCTGATTATTGAATCCAGAAAGGTGGGGACTTGTAGGTCAGTTCCAAGAATCAGATTCTGCATCTGGATTTTTGTACTCAGGGGTTGTTGGGGAATTCCTTTAGGAACTACCCTCTAAGGGAGCAAGGGAAGCAGGGCAGGGTATCGGGAGAGGTCAAGCTGTAATTCAGTTGCAACGGATGCCTTAGCTGGTCCTGGAGGGAGCCCTGAAGCCAAGAGGCCCTTCTGAACTGAGGCATGCCCTTGGATGTGAACTGCCCCCAGGAAGAGGGGGTAACCTTGGGCAGGACAGCTCCCTAGGCTGGGGCCGTTTCTCAGAGGGGCTCGGCTGCAATCTAGTCGGCCAGATGCCTGGCAGCTGCAGGACACGTGACCAGGTTTGACAAGGGGAGCAGGTCAGGGCACCAGGAACGCAGCTTATCTGTGGAAACCATTTTAGTTGAACTTGGCCGTGGTCTGAAGAGATCAGTAATAAAGCATTTGCTTTCTCAAGGCTCATGGATACTTCCACGTTAAGGAAGTTTATTGAAAAGTTGGAAATCAGGCAAAAACCTCTTATGGTCATGCAAAAATCATATTTGAACAAGCCTACTTCTGTCTCTGTAAGAGAATATAATTTTTTTTGGTAAACTGAATGGGTGTCTAGATGTACAATTTTGTGAATCTGATAAGGTCTGATCACTTTTTTCTATGTAGTAGAGAAAATATCCACACAAGTTATTGTGGTATTGCCCTGTAGGACAGTTTGGTCTCTATCTGGGGGATACCTACTCATTGCTGCATGAAAATGCTCATTACTGCATAAAAGATTAAGTTAAAACTGAAATAGCAGACTATTTTGAAAATGACACAAATGCATTAAACTTTCATATCGCAAACTGTGCACAAGGGAATGTAGCTTTTATTTTTTACGTTATTGAATGGAAAAGAATGAATATAGTTAATGTAAATCATTAACAGGATTTTAAAGGGAAGCGGACTTGGCCCAGTGGTTAGGGCGTTCGTCTACCACATGGGAGGTCTGTGGTTCAAAACCTGGGCCTCCTTGACCCGTGTGCAGCTGGCCCATGTGCAGTGTTGATGCGCACAAGGAGTGCCCTGCCACGCAGGGGTGTCCCCATGTAGGGGAGCCCCACACGCAAGGAGTGCACCCCGTAAGGAGAGCCACCCAGTGCGAAAGAAAGTGCAGCCTGCCCAAGAATGGCACTGCACACACAGAGAGCTGACACAGCAAGATGATGCAACAAAAAGAAACACAGATTTCAGTGCCGCTGACAACAACAGAAGTGGACAAAGAAGAACACGCAGCGAAAAGACACAGAGAGCAGACAACTGGGGTGGGGGGGAAGGGGAGAGAAATAAATAAATAAATAAATCTTTTAAAAGTAACAAAAACAGGGTATTAGAAAAAAGATAATAATTAAGTCTAACAAAAATCTACCAAACACTTTTCCTTGAAATTCTAAGCCTGCATACCTTTGACTAAAAGAAGACCATATAAAAAAGGAAAACTTCAGACCAAATTTCTGGTGATAAAATTTTAAATAGCATATTTTATCATGAAATGAAGCATAAGCTGTTGAGTAAATGATGACTGGCCCTGTTCTACTGTCCAATGACAACACTGAATACGTTCTAGCTTTGGGGTTTGTACTTATCCAAGTCTCATGTGTCAAAGAGGAATACTCTCCTTTCTATTTCTTTCTTATGCATCAAGAATCACATTCAGTTAATAATGTGCCCTTTCCTGTCTAATATTTGTACTTTGCTCATTTTTCTTATCTTATTCTATTGGCTAGACATTACAGAACTGAGGTGAGGCAGGCTGAAGTCTGGCTGGCAAGCATAGCCGCGCCCAGTGGGGGATATGCGCACTTGGGTGTAGGGCGGCTGGAAAGGGTGAACCGCCCTCAGCCATGGAACGGGCGCACTGCCCTCCGCCCCGCCCAGGCAACCGACACTGGCTTGCTGATAGCCAGCAGGAGCTGCCTACGCTCACATTCCCCCTCCCGCACTGTCAAGCCGCAGCACAAGCCGCGCCATAAAAGGCAAGGAACTAGTCCCTACCAATCACTCCCAGCCCCGTTCCCCTTTCCCGCCGGTGCCGCCCCTTCACCAACCTAGAATCTGCCTCTTCCCCCCACCAACTGCTCGCCACCGCCAATCCAATCCCCCTTTGGCCACAGCCAATCAGTCCCCTGCTCACTCCCCCATAACCCTATATAAACACATGTACTTCCCTTAATAAATTAGACCTGCGTGCTCACCTCGTCTCCGTGGTGATTTCTCCGCCGCGCGCCCTCCACGCCTGCGAGCCCCCGCAGGAGCCTAGGCCTCTCCTGCCCCGTCGTCCACCGGACAGGACGTACCGACTGCACAGAACCATCCATGGGCATTTTTTTCATTATTCACATTAATAGCTATGCCTTTGAAAATTGGCTGCTTCATACAACATTCTGTGAAGGACACAAATATTTATATATATATATATATATATATTTCTTTAGGTGTTACCAGGGATTGAACCCAGGCCCTTGTACGTGGGAAGCAGGCACTCAACCACTGAACTACTCCACTCCCCACAAATACATACTTAAATTTGGAAATCTACAAAAATAATATACCATTTTAGTATACAAAATTCATGTGATCATCTTCACAGAAGTTGAGAAGGCATTTTTTTTCAAATTTTTTTATTAAAGTTAATAGATCACAAGGAATGTTACATTAAAAAAAATTAAAAAAACAAGAAACATAAGAGGTTCCCATATAACCCACTCCCCACCCCCCACCACATCATTTTTGTGAATTGTATTTTTTTTGAAGATATAGACATCACACAAAAAATGTTACACTAAAAAATATAAGAGGTTCCCGTATACCCCCCAACCCCCACCCCACTCCTCCCACACCAACAACCTCCCTCATCATTGCGGCATACTCATCACATCAAGTGTTAAAAACTGCTCTTTGACCTTGAATAAAAGGGGGAAATGGCAAAGACAAATGAGTTTATATGGCTAAGAGTCTTCCAAAAAGAGTCAGAAGGTCATCAGAGGGGTCACGCTGACACACACCTCAGCAGGACCCCAGAGAGAGCTAAAGTAGATACAACCCTAGTTGCTGGTTCTCCTGAGGGCTAAGGAGACCCATAGGTTCTATGGTCATGGCAGATGGATTTGGAGCTCTGTGCCATATCCAGAGGGCCCTACTTTGGAATTTGTGCTCCTGAGTGTGATGGAGTTGGACTCAGATGTGACCTTCCTACACACACCTCCTCTGTCACTTTTACTGAACCTGTGGTTGGCACTAGGGTTGGTGCATACTCAGGGGACTTGAATCTCTGGACTGTCTATATGCCAGCTGGGCCTTGAGCCTCAGCAGAGTTACGACTCCTGCTCTCTGGTTCATTGGACTTACCCAGGTCAGCTAACAGGGAGGTGAAGAAGGTCAACCACCACACCAGGGAACCAGGAGTGCCTATGACTGCAAGCAGAGGAATTGCATCCACCATCCATGTGGAATCTAAGCCCCCTCTTGATCTAGAGGTGGAGGGGACATCGCCATTCCAGGGTCCACAGAATGGAGGAATAAAATACGGACTAGAGTGGAGAAGGCATATTTGCAGAAATGTGAAGTACATTCTTAATTGCTTTTATTTCTGATAGAACTTTGAGAAGATCAAGGGCTCATTTACTTCTAGCTTACTATGACTTTTTATCAAGATTATCCATAAAATTCAACAGATTTTTTCATATTCATTTCTCTTATGCAATACATCTTATAAATATTAATATTTGCAAATTTTTTCACATATTGTAAGAATTTTATTTCCAAGTTTCATTGTCAAAGCAGTTTGTTCCAAAAGTAAGTTTCTAAATGGTGCATCTGAAACTGAATTTCATGGAAAGAAATCTTTAGAGAATACAAATGGGTTATTTTATTAATAGTCACGAGCATTGTCCTTTTATTTCTAAAAGCTCAAATTTCTTAAAAGATTACTCTTCTTTATATAAACTTAGTCCTGAATTAAGTTTTATTTCCCATCTGTACTCAAAAAATTAGCCAAAGAAAAGAAAAATACAGAGTTGAGACTTCTTCTGATTTCACAGAACTCTATTGAAATGTGAGTTTGTGTGTATGTGTGTGACAGCAGGAAACTGGAAATAATCTAAATAATTGTTAATAGGAAACTAATTCAATAAATAATGAAACCATCCATAAAATCTAATTCTGTGCAGCCATTGAAAAAATTTCTGCCTTCAGTAATGACTGGACAAATGATTTAATCAGTCTTTTCACTGAAAACAAATAATAATCTGGACAAAATAATTTTTTTTTTAACTCAGCAACTTCTGGTCCAGACCAGATGGCACAGGCCCATTTGGACTTCCTCTTCCCAATGGTTCTCGACTATGAGCCCTGGAAATTGTGTAAGAGACAACCAACGCTGAATTCTGAAAGGTGCAAGGAGGAATGTGTACCACATACCGTGTCATAGAACAAGCCTCAACAAATTTCAAAGGTTTGAAATTATACCAAAGCTTATTCTGTGACCACAACAAAGCCAGAAATCAATAACAAACAAAAAACCAGAAAATTCCTAAATGTATGAATATTAATCATTGTCATTTTAAAGTGCCCATGAACCAAAGGAGAAACCGCAGTGGATATTGGCAAATAGGAAAATGTTTTGAACTAAATAATAAGAATAGAACAGATCAAACTTAGGAAATGCAGCTGTGCTTATAGAAAAATTCATGCCTGTGAATTCATATATTAGAAAAGAAAAAGGGTTGAAAAATCAAAGTGTCAAAAATTTAGAAAAGCAGTAGCTAAATTCAAAAGAAAGAGAAGAAACACTTAGTAGCAGAAAATATGAAGTAGAAAAAATGCACAATAGAGAGGGAAAAAGTTAATTCTTCACAAAATTTAAAATGTTGATAAACTCGAACAATGCTGATCACAAGAACAGGAAGAAAACACAAACGATATTAGGAATGAAAAAAGGAATAAAGCTACAGATCTCGTGGTCATAAAAATGATTGTTTGAGAATATTATGAAAAATTTATGGCAATACTTTTGGGCAAATTCTTAGAAATACACAACTTAACAAAACTAAAAGAAGACAGTATTAATAGTCCTCTAACTATTATAGAAGTGAGATCCTTAAGTAAAATATATTCCACAAGGAAAACTTCAGAACCAATTAAAAAAATTTAATGAAGAAATAAATATCGTATGTATTCTTTCAGAGTATAGAAAAAGAGGAGAAAATTCCCATCTTGATTCATGATGACAGGTTAACTATGTCAACAAAATCTGTTTATATTTTAAATGAAAGGAAAATTGTAGAACAATACCTTTCAAGAATATAGATATAAATATTCTAAGCAAAATAGTAGCACACCATATAAAGAAATATATTAAAAAGGTGTTATATCATAACCAAGTTTTGTTTATTCCAAGAAAGCAAAATCAGCTTAGTATTTAAAAATTGTTGAATATAAATGACTGTATTAACAGAATAAAGGAGAAAATCACATGATTATCTTAAAAAATGCAAGAAAATAATAAAATTTAACCTCTTAAACAACTAAGGTGTCCATCAACTGATGAATACATAAATAAATTGTGATGTATATACACGATGGAACACTTGGCAGCAGTAAGAAGAAATGAAGTTGTGACGCATATGACAATATGGATGAACCTGGAGGACATTATGTGAGTGAAGTAAGACAGACACAAAAGGACAAATAGGGTATGGTTGTACTATTACAAACTAAATATGTTGTGTAAACTCATGGAGTTAATAATTAGAATATAGGTCACCAGAAAATAGAAGGAGAGTAGAGAATGGAAAGCTGAGGATTACTTTGTGCAGAATTGGTAAAAAAGTTGTAAATCTTTGGAAATGAATTGAAATGGTGAAAGCATATCATAGTGTTTGTAACTTGCAGAGCTATTATATGGGTATGACAATGGTTGAAAGGGAAAGTCTAAGGATGTGTATTACTAAAAGAAAAGCTAAAATTATAACGGGACTATATAACTTAGACTTATTACAAAATTTAATACAAATATACTAATGAGAAAGAGAAAGAAGAGCAGCTATGTATGACAGGGGACGTATAGAGAGATTGAGAGGTGATGATTTGTTTTTTGTTTATAATTATTGAAATAATTAAAGTGCTCTAAGAATGACTGAAGTGATGAGTGCACAAGTGTGTGATTACACCAAATACCATTGATTTTGACACTGGATGGATTTATGCTTTATTAATATGCATCGATAAAATTTTTTTGTTTAAAGAGAAATTTAATCCCTAAACCTGATTAAAATGCTCAGCTACCAAGTAATAGAAGGAAAATTCTTTAATGTGAGAAAAAAAATCCAAGAAAAACTTCAAATAGCATCATACTTGATAATAAAATATTGAAAATTTCTTTGAAGATTAGGAGTTGAATAAGGATATCCAAAATCACCATTATGGTCAGCAGATAATGTTCTGGCCAATGCAATTAAACCAAGGAAAGAAAAAAAGATAAAGTTTTGGAAAGAAGAAAGGAAACTCTATCTTCAGAAAACATAATTTTGCGTTTTAAAAATCCCAAAGAATTCACAAATAAAGTAGGATATTTATAAGTTAAATTAGCAAAGATTCTGAATATAAGGTTATATTACAAAAAGAAATTGCATTGTTATATAACAGCAACAGAAACTTAGAAAAAGAATGTTAAAAATGCTACTTGCTACTATAGCTACTAAAATAAATCTAATATATTGGCATAAATCTCTCTTAAGTTCACAAGAGAACAGATTACAGAAAACTACAAATTATTATTGAGAGTAATTAAGGAAAATCTAAATAGAGAACGATGTTATATTTAAAGATTAGATGACTCAACATTGTCTCAATGTCAGTTCTTTCCAAACTGGTTCTAAAGATTCAATGTCAATCTACATAGTTCCTCCCTTTTTAACTTTTTTAAAAAAGAAATTGATAAACTCATTCTAAAGCTATTTAGGTAAATTCAAAGGGACAGGAACAATCTAGATTCTCTTAACAATTAAAAATAGTTTGCAGACTCACACTATCAGATATCAATATTTACTGTAAAGGTATGTTACTTAAGACAAAGCAGTATGATATTGGTACAAAGATAGATAAATAGACCAATAGGACGTAATAGGAAGTATATAAACAGATCCCAGCATAAGTGGACACTTGATTTTTGACAGAGGTAGCACTAAGAAACATGGGAAATTATGGTTCTTTAAGTTAATTTGGCTGGGTAAAATGGGGAAAAAAACATGAAAATTGACACTCTACCCTCCAGGAAACATAAAAATTAATTCCTGAAGCATGTAGATTTAATATGACAGTTAAATTAATAACATTTTTTAAAGATAAAACAATATCCTCATGACCATGTGGTAAGATATTCCCCAAACGAGATTAAAAAAACTATAATCATAATGGAAAAATTTGATGTTAGGTTCCCTAAAAGTAAAAGCTTCTTTGTATCAAAAAATATCAGAAAGAGAGAAATGGCATGCTGCAGAGTAGAAGATATTTGCAATACATATAACTGACAAAAGACTCAGATTCAGAATATGTACTTCAAAACGTTAAGAAAAAAAGAGATGGTCCCATTTTTTAATGCATGGGTACTTCCCAAAAGATGAAAAGATCATGAAGCACAATCATCAGGGAAATAAAAATTTAACCACATTGAAATACCCTTATCCCTCACCCAAATGGTAAAATGAAGAAGACTGGAAATACGAATGTGGGTTAGGACGTGGAACACTGTAACTCTCTGGTGCTAGGAGTGTGAATAGGTCCAGCCATTTCAGCTGTTTGGTATCTGATACAGCTGGAAAAAGCAGATGCTATGGTTTAAAAGTCCCACTCATCTATTCATTTACACGTGTTCCAAAGACATACAAAGAATGGTCTTTTCACTGTTATTTGTAACAGTAAGTAATGTAATAGCAAAAAAACTGGGAAGAATCCAATCATTCCTCGCCGGTAGAACGGAAACACAAATTATGGTATAGTCACAGTTGCGATATTATGCATCAGTGGAAACGAAATGAACTACGGCTCCACACAACAGCACGGGTGAATCTCACAAACATAAAGCTGGGAAGTCAAACACACAAAAATAGATTCTGCATGACTCTATATCAATTCAGAAAGAGGCAAGGCTAATCTGTGATTCTCGAAGTCATGAGAGTTTGCCCTTGGAGAAGGTGGGGGCAGTTGTAATTAAAAGGCTATGGAGAGGACATCTGGGATGGCGGGAATGTCCTAGTTTTTTTTTTAATTAGAGAAGTTGTGGGTTTACAGAACAATCATGCGTAAAATACAAGATCCCCATAGGCCACCCTATTATTACCACCTTGCGTTAGTGTGGAACATTTGGTGTAATTGATGACAGCATATTTTATACTTGTACTGTTAACTATAATACAGAGTTTGACTTAGAATGTCCTACTTCCTGACTTGCATAATGAGTACATGGGTTCGTTCAGTTTATGATCTTTCCAAATGTTAAACTTCCACAATGACATTTTTTTTTAAATACAAAGAATGGGATAAAGTAATGGAGTAAGGCATCTGACTCCATTTTCTGATGTTTGCTGACAGCCTGTAAGCATACCCCCCTGTCTTCCCTTCTGCTCCCCAGAAGCCTCCATTGGACAGTAATAAAGCTTTTCATACCCTCTTGACGTATGTGTGGCATCACCGGTCTTGACGTCTGAATGAAATTTTGAACAGGGGAGCATCTTGCTTTTGCAGAGGGACACCATTTATTTTATTAAACAATTTACAGTGAATATTAAGACAAAGCAGAAGTAAGTACAGAACTGTGTGTATTTTCTATTCAGTTCCATGTTTGTATAAAAAAGGCATCGAAGGCACACATTCATAAAACACATTTTGTATCTAGACACAAAACAGAAACAATACTTCTAGAGATGCACAAAAAATTTAAAACTAGGGTGGCTTTTGCTGAATGGATCTTGGAAATGGTTTCCTGGGGTAGTGATGGACTTATTTTGTCACAGTAAGACTTTTGCAGTTTTGGCATTTGGCTTTTACCACATTCTCTTATTTCTCAAGTTAAAAAAATACTAGAAAACAAACAAACAAATGAATACAGTTCAGCCCATCCTCAAAAAAGAAGAAAGAAAAGAGATGGAAGGAGAAAAAGAGGAAAAAGTACTCATTCAGAATAAATAAAAAATGGGCGTGCAGCAGAGTCTAAAGTACATGGTACATGCAGAAGATTTACCTTTGCAAGTACAATGAAGTATCCTCTGCGGTACTAGTTACACCGACGGCTGAAGGTGCCAGTGAAGACTCTGGTATAGAAAATGCCTGAATGTTGGCACTTCTTGCCATCCTTTGGGAAATATTTTTTCTATAATACATGCTATTAATGGTACTACTTCTTTTATTCTTCTGTACACTTGAAAATTCAAATCAGTCAAAATTTGGAAGAATAAAGTAATAAAAACATTATTCCTAAAACTGCAAGAAAATTCCTATAATGTTTTTCACACATCGGCTTATCAAGCATCACAAGGCAGTTTCTTCTCCCATGGAACACATTCGAAATGGGCTCCTTGTTTATGATGCCATGAATATATAGTTGAATTAACCAGATAATCCAGACAAGGCTTAAAAAATGACCAGCGTTGGAAGAATGAGTCTTAGTTATTTCTGAAATTAAAGGGCTAGAGGAGATGATCTCAAAGACCACTTGCAGCCAATATAGTTCAACTTCCAAGTAATCCATGTAAGCACCTGTCTTTTCTAGGTCTCAATATAGACAGCATTAAAAAATGTTGAGGAGGGAAACGGACTTTGGCCCAGTGGTTAGGGCGTCCGCCTACCACATGGGAGGTCCACGGTTCAAGCCCAGGGCCTCCTTGACCCGTGTGGAGCTGGCCCATGCTCAGTGCTGATGCGCCCCACGCGCAAGGAGTGCACCCGTAAGGAGAGCCGCCCAGTGCAAAAAAAGAAAGTGCAGCCTGCCCAGGAATGGCGCTGCCCACACTTCCTGTGCCGCTGACGACAACAGAAGCGGACAAAGAAACAAGACGCAGCAAACAGACACAGAGAACAAACAACCGGGGGAGGGGAGGGGAATTAAATAAATAAAAATAAATCTTTAAAAAAAAAAAAAGTTGAGGGAACAGACATAGCTCAGTGGTTGAGCACCTACTTCCACATAAGTGGGGATTGAACCCAGGACCTCCTAAAAAAAAAGAAATGCTGAACTTGGAATCATTTTGAGATTAAAAAAAAAAAAGGGAGGGGGGAGTCTGGTAGGGGAAAGTGAATGCTTTCTCTATGGCGGAGGGGCGTGGGACTCTCGCCATTTCATTGCTGAATTTAGAAGGAGTGTGTTTGACTGAAGAGTGTGCTTGTGACTACCTTAGCCAATGAAGTAAAATGCACGTGGTGCTGTGTGGTTTCCAGCTCTGAGAGGTCAGGAGCCTGGCGGCTTCCATGGCCTGCTGTGGAGCACTCACTCCGGGGTAAGCGGGTTCCGCTGAGCCTCAGGCTATGAGAAGGCATGAGCTAGCCCCGGGGGGCGCCGCGCGAGGGGGCTGCCTGGCCAGCCCCCGGGCCCCAGCCCAGAGGCCTGCCTAAGTGGAGCGTGAGGGAGCTGGCGAGGAAGCCGTGGGAAGCGTCCAGCCCCAGCAGGTGCCAGGAGCAGCGTCAAGGAGCCCAGCCGTGGACCCGTCCCGCGGCCACTGTCAAGCATGCCCTGCCTGGTCCAGCCCCGGAGCCCCTCGCCGAGAGCCCACGCCGCGGAGCAGAGACGGGCCACTCTCACCGCGGCCTGCCCGAGTCCCCGGCCCCCAAACTGTGAGCGCACCTCAACAGTTATTTTACACAGCTAAAGCTTTTTTGTTTTGTTTTGTTGGGTGGGGGGGGGCATTGTGCAGCTATAGATGACCTGAGTAAGAAGAGGGGCGAACCACCTGGAGAGGCAGACTGAAGAAATAGCCCTGCTTAGGGTTCCAGCTGAAAATGCAAGATGAAGCTGGGTTTGAGAAGAACGCTTCACTTCCCAATAAGACAATCCAAAGAGGAAAATCTTCAAGACGACAGTGAAGAAGAAACAAAATGCTGTATTCAACGAACAAAAAGGGAAATAAATCATCATTTGAGGTCACAGTGTAGTGACAAACGGAACAAACAGAAGATTCAAGTCCGGCTTGACACAGCTCCTTACCCCAACTTTATCTTCCCACATCCCAGGTGAACTGGGGGTGTGGACAAAGGCCTGGCACTCCTGACCCATCTATTAATTCTGGAAAGGTAAATGTGCCCAGGTGTAGACATAAGTGCTATGAGAGGTTATCATTCTGCCTATCAGGGACAAAGGTTCCCGGGGACTCTCACTTCATGCCCTGGGAAACCCACCGCGTTGATTCCAGTAAATCCTGCTCCAGGATATTTGACAACGTTTCAGAAGAGACAGAGAGCAGAGCCCAGGTCTTGTAAGAAAAACCACACACAATGATCTAACCCCTCCACTTCCCCTCCCCTCGTTTCCTCAAGTGACAGAAACTGAGAATGGGAAGTGACCAAACCTTACATGGACACTCAGAGGGAAAGAGCAAAGCCCCTGCAGAAAGGAATCAAGCCGAGGCTCGCCAGTCCTGGCCCATAGCTTTTGCCAGGGACAGGGCTTCCCAAGCCTGAACCTGATGAGAAAGAAATGGTATAGCAGCAAAATAAATAATCCACAACCAAAGAGGCAGGCAGAAGTCATAAAATAAAAATGCAAAAATGTGAAACGGAGCTAAGGCACTCAGTATGGAAGAAAATATAACCTAAGGAACAGAAATAATTTCTGTGGAATACTTCGTATCAGAAAACAAATTTAGTGAGAATGAAGATGCAACAAAATGAGAGCTCAAAGGCCAAACAATAATTTTCAGAATAATACAAATATATGTTTGTATATAAACATTCCTTGAATTTGAACTAGTGTCATACAGGCAAGCCTATTATGATAATAGTACATACCAAAGAAAAGGGCAGAATTTAAAGCAATTCATGGGAAGATAATGAAGTGAAAGATTCCCAAAACACTAAAATTGATCCAATGTCAGGAAAGCTAAAGTCCATGAAACAGAGACTACAACTAACGGAAAATTCCCTTGAGTTGAAGAACTGAATTTGTAGAACAAAATGCTTCTGCAACAGAAAAATCGATACGGTGACATAATCTGGCTAAGTTGTTGCAATTTAGAATTCAGGAAATAGAAATTGTCAATCAGGACAAAAATCACCTAATTGGGGAAAAAAAACTCAGGCTGCTTTCACCCTTCGTTGCATTAACATTTATTTAATGCTGATGACAATGAATAAATATCTACTGTTTTGAGAGGAATGGGTGACCCCAGGATATCTTGCCCACTCAAGTCATCTGCAATTGGCAGATATTTTTGTAAAATAAACTAGTAGGGCTTTGAGAAGGAAAACAAAGCAAAGCAAAACTAAAACATGACCAAAACCAAAGCCGAAATAATCATAAAATCCTGCTCATTACAAGTAGCTGACATTTGTTGAGGGCTTGCTATATGCCACACTGTTTTACTTTTATTTATCCTCACAAGAGCCTTGGGAGATAAGCACCCTTTCTGTTCATTGAACAGATGATGACACAGAGTGGAGTGCTTCACTGCTATTCAATACTTACTCTCGATGATGAAATTCAACCAATTAAGGCATGAATCAAAATAACCAAATCAGAACAGAGAAGCTGTGGTTTAAAACAAGGCAAAACAAATAGTGCAAAGAGCTCTTTAGCTATTTTATAATTTATAAAATAAACAGCATCAAGGCCCAAACTGCAGATTAGAAGTTCTACAAGTCCTAGGGAAACTTAAGCAGGAATGAATCCAAATGGATAAGTTTCACGGCCCTGAAGATTAAACTAAAATTCAGACTTAGAGCTTACTATCCAGGGATAGTACATAAATGGATGTAGGTTTACAGCTAAAACTTGAGACGTCAAGTACTTGGTCAGACTGTCCTCATTTGTCTTTACTGATTGCCCATTCCCCTGACCTAAAAAATCTAGGATTACTGGTCAACTTCTTTGGCACTTATACATTGCTATAAAGGCTATTTATTTATTTTTACTATCATCTTTTTTTTGAAAGATACATAGATCACACAAAATGTTACATTAAAAAATGTAAGAGGTTCCCATATACTCCCACTCCCCCCCTCCCACATCAACAACCTCTTTCATCATTGTGGCACATTCATTGCATTTAATGAATAGATTTTGGAGCTCTGCTGCACCTTGTGAATTATAGTTTACATTGTAGTTTATACTCTCCCCCAGTCCATTCAGTGGGTTGTGACAGGGTATATAATGTCCTGCATCTGTCCCTGCAATATTATTCAGGACAACTCCAAATGGTAGAGGGCTCGCTTAGCATGCTAGAGGTAGGATCGATGCCCGCATTCTCCAACAACTGAGTGGTGAAAAGTCTGTTTTGATGGGCCTCATGGTGTGATGGCTAGCACTCTGGGCTCTGAATCTAGCAATTTATTTTTAATGTGAATTATGTCTCTTAGAATGGCAGCGCTTCCTAGAAACTTGTGAAATTTTTGAATTGGTTTGGCCTTTTCTCTAGATATTTGAATTGATTTTGTTTTTTCTCTAGGACTCAATGCCAATACAATAATAATCCTTCTAAATGTCTGTGCCATAGCAGTAAGAGCTAGTTTGATGAGAAATACTTTAAACCATTAAAACCTGTTTAGTATACAAAGCATAGTTCTTTATCCCAAAGCTCTGCATGATATTAAAAGATTTTTGTCTATGTTGCAAGCATATTGTTGTGATGAAATTTTAATAATTATTTAAGTATCCATGTGGGGCATTTAGAATGTTTAAACAATTACAAATTTTGAATGAGAAGTTGCAGTTCAACTATTATTATTTTGTTAATGTATTCTAGAGTGTGTTTTCTTTTTTATGTTTTCAGGGGTATAATCTAAATTGTTATGTAAATTTTTGCCACAGGAAAGATCCATGTAATTATTTTAAGAGATTTGTGTGAATCCATAATTTTATTTCACTTACTGCATTGATAGATCCTCAAATAGTTGGATGTGAATTAAATTATATAAATTGGAATATTTTTCCATTAACTTAAATTATTTTGATACTTTATTCTAAATTATGTTTCAGTGGTTAGTATCTCTTCACCCACACACACACACACACACACACACACATAATTCTACTCTCTCAAATTCTCTGGAAGAAAAAATTTTAAAACATTTCTACAACACCAACAAAGAGTTCTAACTTATCTCTTGGGGAAGACTAAATGGATGTGTATCAGTATGGTTATAAAACAATGATATCTTCATAGAGTTGTGAGGCTAAAAGTAACCTTAAAAATTGATGAATCAAACCTCAGTAAAAACACATAGGAAAACTTGGCACTGAAAGCAATGAATTGCTAAAATTAAAAGGGCAACTCCGTTCCAAAAACTAGCCCAAAACTCAGCATTGGGGACTTCCATTCCAACACCGTACATAGCTCATCTACAACAGGATAGAAGGCAATTTCATTATGGATAGTTGGCATAGATTTTTCACAAGTGTTAATTCATTATAAGGTTGATAATTAGAGAGGAGTCAGATATTGCATGTCTTGAGGTATTTATTTCAAGTGTGTATTTTAAGTGTACTAAGTACACTGTTTTAAGTGTTTACGTGTGCTAAGAAGTGGTGCTCTCCGTTCTCTTGTCCTCTGTGCTCCTCTAGCTCCTTTACTCTTCAGTCCTATTGAATGCATAGCTTCCAGAAAGCATGGTCTTTGCTCCATTTTCTAACCTCCTGGCAACTCCTTTTCACTCAGGAATCTGGTCTCCATACCACTTCTCAATCAAAATAAGTTACTTTGCTGTTTCTGTTTTTGTGTGTGGTTGTTGGTAGTAGTTGAGGATTGAACACTTGTATAAAGGCAGTCCTCCTGCTTTATTTCCAGGGATGTTTATCAATGGCATCTGCTGAACTGTGAATATAACATTGGTAGTTACTATTCATTAGTAGATGGGGTAAATTACTCACAGCCATTCCACTTACTGAATAAATATATATGTGTTTATGTTGTCACTGGGAAATATGATGATTAAGACAAAATTTCTGTCATTGAGAACAGGTGAAATACATTAAGGAACAATGTATGTATATGTATATGATCAAAATAAAGTGTTGTCATCGCGCCAAGTAATTAATTCTTTTTATGACATTGGGGAAGGCACGTGAGTTATTGTTTCAATGGGATCTTCAGGGATTAGAAGGAATTTACCAAGCAATTAAAAGGAGAGGAAATTACTTAAAGGCAAAGGAACTCAATGAAAATGACCTTGTATTTCTCCATAATTGGTTCAACATCACAGATATGTGGGGAAAGTAGAGAGAGCAAGGCTGGGGACGGTATTAGACAACCAGATGATCAGGTTGTGAAGCAACCTGTATACCCAAATAAAGATGTAACATTTTATCCTTTAGACTTAAAACTTAATACTTAAGATATATGATTTTAAGAGTTCAAATTTATCCTCGAGACTTTAACTATAAACCCATTAGATCTCAGTTCTTTTTCATTTACACAATAAAAAGCTTACAGCGATGCATTGGATAAACCGGAGTGAGAAGGCAGTGATGATAGAGAAACCAAACAAGAAATAATAAAGGTTGGGACAAAAGCTTTGCATCACTCCTAAATTCTACAAGACAGAATGGATAGGATCTGATTTTTAAAATTCCTGGGATTGGGCGGGGGTTCAAGATCAGGAGTGAGAACGACACGGGGGCCTTCAGCATGGAAGAGAGGGTCATACTGCCAAGCGATATCAAGAATCAGAGGGCTGAAGAGGTAAAGAAGTAGGAAAGATAATACAGCTTGAGCCACACTAGGTTTGAAGTCCCCACAGGACATCTAGCAGATGTGGTTAGGTCCAAGAGAGGCAGGGCCTGAAGACACGGTCTTGAACTTCAACAGTTTGTAGATAAATTTCAGAACTGCTGAAGTTCAAGGCCTTATCCTCAGTCATGAGCTTGAATAGGCAATGCTCAGATTCCCCGACACGGTCTGTAGAGAGCAAGGCTAGGATAATACCAGCATTGGATTTTTAACAAACATTTCCTTTGAATAGTTTATTCTGATGGTCAATTCTCAGTCCTCTTCTTAAGAAGCACCTGAGGTGCATTTAACATTAATGATTTTATCCTTACATAATCTTAATGCTTTTACAACACATAACAAAATAAGCCATAATTTCTTGGGAACTTCTAATACTCTCCATACTGAAATTCCCCTAATCACCTCAAGCATAACTTTCATATTTGGTTCATTCAAATATGGGTCAAGAAAGGTCTCACATCCTGCTTTTGGTTTAGCCTGATAATAAATTATTTTTAAAATTTAGCTCCCCCTGCCCTTTACAATGAAATTAATTTGTTGAAGACACTATTCTATAGGTTACTGGGACAATTGTTCTTGATTTGTGACTCGCCTTCCTTCCTCAAGGTGTCACTTCCACTGTCCCCGGTATTGCCTGTAAATTGGAAGCGCTGAAGGACTGATTAGAAGCAGACTGAAATTTTTTGGCAAGAATGCCTCACAGATGTCACACTGCGCTTCTTACTGAGTTGCATCAGGAGGCACACAGCATCTGCTCATGCCACTTTGGGTGATGCTATGTCTGATCAGTGATTTAGAATGATGACTGCCTAACCTTCATCGTGACATTTTCCACCCTTTCATTTCCTGTTCTTATTAGCCACTGGTGACATCACCTGAACAAAAGGTTCCATGAGAACAGGTAAAATGGCAATTCTCCGCTCCTGTCATTTCCCCATAATTATTAGCAGGAGTTCTTCTGTAGAAAATAACTTTCCTTCATCATCTACAGCTTCTCGGTTTCTCTGAAATAACATTTGTACCAGAAAGGCAAGAAATTTGAGTAAAATGGCTTCTTCAGTGGTGACCAATGAGGGTGTTTCTATTTGTCTTAGTTTATCTATTTATATTGATGTTCATAATTATGAACTCTTGAGTTTTTGTATGTTCATTGAACTTCATTCAATTACACAGTGATTCCAACAGGAGAGCAGCATGTTATTCCTAGTTAATTCATCAAGATATTTGTCATTTCTCATGTAATTGTCGTGTTTTATATCATAAAGCTAAAAGATTTCATCTATTTTTTAAATTAACATATGAAATATTTTCACCCCACTTTATTTTTAATGAAACTTAGTATAAGAAGCTTATTTTGCATGTAAGTGCTACTTAACACCAAGTCATCTCTTTTTCTATAACAATTATGCTTCAGTTTGTAATGATCTGGCTTTAATAAAAGAGCCACAGTATTAAGATTTTATAATATCAGAAATCTAAGAATGACCTTGTTTCTCTGACACTAACAAATAAGATTTATCTACCTTCATCCTGATGTTAAGTTAGTCTTCTCTCAGGTAACAGACACTAGAAAGTAGACTTATCAGACCCAATGCCTTTTTTTTGTTGTAGTTTTAGGCTATTACACTAGATAACTGAAATGTATTGGCTAGCAAGGGTGAAAAAATTAATTTAATAAAATATCATTATCTTTATACCATAAGCCTATTTTCAAAGATATCTGGGGGGAAAAAAAACAATTTATCTGAAAGGAGCTATTATTGTGGCATACTAAAAGCTTCTCTTTCCTTTGAGCTCTGTATTTTCTGTCTTTTTTTCTCCCTCCCTCCCTATATCCCTCCCTCCCTTCCTTTTTCCCTCCCTCCCTTCCTTCACTCCTCTTCCTCCTCTGCTTTCTCCTCTTCTTCTTTATTCTTTTTTTCCTGCTTTTCTTATTTTCACCTACTGAATCAGGGAAGAGGAGAAAGATAATAATAGTTGGCTCCTATGAGCTCATAGCCTGGGTTTATTATAAATATGTAGATATTTTATTAGAGAAAGTCTGGGCACTTCAAAAGGTTTATTTCCTTAGGACGGCTCCAGGCAGATTTCCACTCATTAACTTTTCTCACATGCTTTCATGTGCACACACATCAGCGTCATAGAAATAACAAAATTCAGTTGCACTAATTTGAGGGCAGACATTTCAGCTTAAAGCAAATCCATTGATATGCCTGAGAATGGTGTCATTTTCCATAAGCCACAAGTTTTTTTTTTTTCCCAGAAAGTCACATTGATCATTTACATGCTCCAACTGTCTTTACCCTTAGAGTGATGATCCTTAAAGTCTGGACCAGAATCTGAGTCTAAAGTATGGAGGGACTAAAGAGGTCCTGCAAGCTGTCCCCAGAACCAAGCAGGCAGCAAACATTGCTGGTACATGCAATAATGATACTTGTTTTCCATATATATATATATATATATATATATATATATATATGTATGTTTGAACTCTATGAAATTGATAACACATGTTTGATCTACATAAATAGCTTCATATGGTTAAACCTAATCTTAATTTACACACACATGTGTGCGCATATACGCACATATATTCATGTAAACATTATTTTCCAAATACATGAAGATGTTCCTGTGGTTACTTAAATGCGTGGAAGTATTCACCAAGTTTATTGCTGCTTGTTTATCTGCCTTGCTTGAGCAGGTGATTCTAAAAAAGAGAGGGATGATTGCAGAACGAGTTTGCTTTTTCTATTGCTACCGTAACAAATTATCACAAACTTCCTGACTTAAAAGAACTCAACATTTATGACCTTATAGTTCTTTAGGTCAGAAATTGATGGGTTCCCACTGGGCTGAGATCCAGGGGTCAGCAGGGCTGGGTTCCATCGGCAGGCTGCAGGGGAGAAGCCGTTTCCTTGCCTTTCACAGCTTCTAGGGCCACCTGAATTTCGTGGCTCATGGCTCCGTTCCTCCAGCTTCAAAGCCCCTGCTGTTCCACTCTGACCACCCTGACGCTGCCCCTTCCACACTTAAGGTCCCTTGTGAATGCACTCCTCTTACCCTGATAGTAGAGAAAATAATCACTTGATCTTAAGTTCAGCTTATTTGGAACTTTAGCTCCATCTGCAACTTGAGCTAAAATAACGTATTCAGTTTCCAGGGATTAGAACCTGGGCATCTTTGTGGGAGGGACATCATTCTACATAACTCAGAGTAACAGGGTGCTTTTCTTTTGGAGGGAGCCAATGAAGAAACAAAGATGCACAGGCCAGGAGGTGGAAGGCAAAGGATGAAGGACTTTCAGTAACAACAAGAGAAGGACTTGAACTTGAGAGGGAGAGCTGAATTGAGTGACTGAATGAAGATCAGGTTTGAGGGGCTACTCAGTGGAAGGATGTTCCAGAGAAGGCAGAGCCAGACGGACCAGAGCGCAGGCAGAAGAGGAGGTGGAGAGGATCTGAGGTGGAGAAATGGGAGGGCAAGCGTATGGTATTGTTTTGTGATGCATCCGATTGTATTTTATCTGTTGGGGGCAGGAACGGAAAGATGCAGGAGTGCTTTCCTAAGAGCTTTATTGTTTGCTCTGGAAAAAAGGAAAAGAGGTCTTGGGTTGGGAGGAACCCATTTTAAAAAGGATTGACCCATCCAGACTTAAGATGTGAGCTAGGGGACCAAGGAGAATGAGATGAGCCAAGGGCTGTCCTCGCACCTGGGGCTGCAGACCGTGGCGGCTTCCTGTCAGCACCAACTCAACGGGCCAGGGTGTTTGCCTCAGTTACACGGCAGCTCAGGTGTAGAACTAAGAACGCCGATGGAGGGTGTTCCCAGTTACGTTGGGGCCCCTAAGCAAGGTATTTTCAATGGCTGCCCCTCAGTCCTGTAAATGTGGCCCTGCTTTGGAAAGAGGGTATTGAAAGATGTGATTAGTTAAGATGAGGCCACCCTGGATTAGAGTGAGCCTTTACTTTAACCCAATGTCAGGGGTGTCCTTGTAAGAAGTGGAAAAGAGAGAGAGACATGGAAGGAGAACGCTATGTGACAACAGAAGCAGAGACCGGCGTGTTGCAGCCGTAAGCCAGAGAGTGCCCGGGATTGGGGCTAACCACCCGGAGGCAGGAAAAGGCAAGGGCACCGACTCCCCCAGGGGTTCAGAGGGAGCGTGGCTGCACTGACACCTGCAGCTCCAACTCTGGCCTCCAGAACTGTGAGACGATAGAATGCTATCATTCTAAGCCACCACTTTGGGGGCACTTAGTGACAGCAACCCCAGGAAACACAGGGGTATGTGAGGGGTATGAAGTTGGCAATCTGTAATTGAAGCACTGAGGAGGGAAACACAGGGGGCTGGGATCTGTGCCTTGGAGTGTGACTAAAAGAGAAGTAAATAACATCATGAGAATGTACTGCAAGAGCCAAAGGACTGAAATCTCCCTGAATTCAGCAACAAGGACACCGGGAGAAGAAAAATGGAGTGGCAGGAGCGTGGACCACTGCAGAGGGCAATGCCAGATACAGCTCCACATCAGCTGCTGACAGTTCCTTGGGTGCAGTCTTGGGAATGGTGGACATGGAAAGGATGTAAGGATGATTTGTATCGTCAGCTGTAAGGCTCGCTTCCATTTCAATATCTGTGAGGTGGAAAGAAAAATATGTACTTGCACAATCGTGGTGATTCATCCCTCATATAATAGAAGTAAAGCAAGGATCTCAGACTGACAATCTGTAGGACGAATTCGCCCTGCAGCATGGACTCGGCTTGGAATGAGAAGTCTTTAGATGAGCAAGCATTCTCCAGACACATCGCAGCCTCAGGAGCCCCAGGCTCTGCCCCGGACACCTCAACGAGCTGTAGTTCAAGATCCCCATTGATACTCAACGCACGACAGTTACGATGCCAAAGAGGACAGTGAATACTTTATAGTCTTAAATGAAGAAATAAACAAAGAAGACATTTTGTTTGCTAAAAACAGGTTCAAATTTTGTATCCAATCCAAACATGCCTGGGCCAATTTATACAGTTGTTAAATGCTTTGGTTTTAGCCAATGATAACATATTATTAGTAAAGATTATGTTATCTATTTAACCCTCAATTCAAGAAAACTTGCCTTTTTGTATTAGCAAAATATAAATATTGGTAACTATAACTAGACAAACTCATATGCAAGAATATGCTGATGCAGGGGAGCATATTTTCTTTTAATTATAAACCCCATCTGTTGAGATTGGCCATGAGTTGATAACTGATGAAATTGGATGACATGTGCACAGTAGCTCATTATAATCTACTTTTATGGCTGAAATTTCCATAATAATAAAGAAGTATTTTTCCTTGACTCTGCAATACAGTGCCCTTGACACCCTCATAACTTGAGTATCCACCTTCAGGGGAAAAATTCAACCCCAGAGCCACCTCTATGAGCAAAGTCCACCCATGGACAGATACGTCGTGCCATGATTTCAGAACTGACACTGCAGGTGACTCTCTGAGACATAAAGAGAACCCATTGCCTCTTCCTTGAGTGAAGGCGTCATCTCTGAGACTTAGATTTCTCCTCCAGGTAGCAGAAGTAATAAATGATATCTGCCTCTTCCCTTGTTAGAGGTGGATTGAGCGGATGGTTGAAGTAGAAAAGGAACTGTCCCTTGGGTGCTCCGTAAGTGGGAATTCCTGCTTTTATGGTTTCTGTCATAAGTTATGGCTGGCTCCAAGTCAATCATCTCACAACATTGATGTTCTACATGAAACTGGGCTCATGTGAACATTTAAGGCATCTCACTTGCCTTCACAGCTTCTAATCACATTGGCTTAACATATGACAGCTGCTTGAACACCTATTTCTGATTAAAATGTCCTTTGAAATTCATTTGATTTGGCAACAACTTTAAACCATTGGTTATTGAATGCCCAGAAAATGCAGTCATAGAGGCAGATGGTATGAGACCTGTATCAGAATGGAGTTGCTTCTAGGAAAAACCTAAGCACTCACTTGCTATTCAGTGCTGATTTCATACCTTATTATTAGATATTTCATCTCTCTCATTAAAATAGACTTCAGAATGTGCAGCCACATGGATATTCTGGGCAGAAATATAATAACAGCTGTTAATTAACTCAATGTTAATTCTTGGCTCAAAGGTACAGGTTGTCTTTTTTTTTTTTTTTTTTTTTTTCAAATGATTTCCTCTTGCTCCAAAATCCTATCTTTGAAAGTTAGACTTGCCTGGGTTGGAATTCCAACTTAGGACTTCACCAGCTCTGTGACCTGAGGCAAATTACGTAAGGTCTTTCAGCATCATTTTTCTCATTTATACAATAGGAATAACCAATGCCTTTCTTTCAGAGCTGTTGTGCAATACAGTAGTTGTCTTATAAATGGCTGATGGCCATAAAGGCTGACTCTCTCCCCTTTCCTTCCCTGCAGGAGATGCCTCTCAGTGTCCTTTGAACTGTCAGCACCTTTCAAAGCTTTCTCTACACTGTCTTTCCCATTTGCAGAATATCTTCTTATTAGTTAGGTTTCTATTCACTTTTTTCTTGCAAGAAGCTCTTTGATAAAGTGTGAAGAAGAATTCCTGCTGATTGTTTAAGAAATGTATACTGAGGTTTCGAGGAGGGTATGCTCAAAAGACTGCTCATATGTCAACATTATCAGAAAATAGACCAGCTTTCTGCCCTCTCCAATTTTCTCCAGTTTCATCTTAACATGTGATTTTGTCTCATCCAAATATATGTTGTAATTGTACATCATCTTTCTCTGTAAATTAGTGATGATGTTGCACATTAGGAATAAAATCTATTCAGCTGAATCCACCAGGAAGCCCTGGCAGATGGAGGTGAGGAGATGGCCTCTTCTGTTTTGTCCAGCTACCACCACACACTCTAACTAGCCAGCAGGAGTTTCTCAGCTGTGCAATCACAGGATCAGTCTATCCTGCCTCTAGCGCTTCTACCCTCCAGCCCTTTAGTTGTATTTGCATCTCTTCATTTTGCACATTCCCTAAACTCCTCATGTTCTTGGAGTCTTCTGAATTTCAGAATGGGGCACAGATTTCCAGTACACTCAACTACAAGATAAGCAAAGGGGAAAATTCAGCTCATTGTCTCCGACAACTTCATCTTAACTCAGAGGTTGTCAAGATAGCTGTGCTCTCCTTTCTCATTCACAAAGAAAAAGGTCAGTAGGTGGAGCCCAGAGGGTTCCTGCCAGTAACCACGTGCTTCCATCTGCACAGAAGGAGCTGCTGGAGCTCAATTTTAACAGTCACTAGAAATGACTCATTCCTCAGACAAGAGGCCACCCACTCTCACTACCTAGAAGTCGGGCCAGAGGAAGGGACTGCAATTGGCTAAAATAATGATCAGCCCTGTGGATGGATGATTCATATTTTTTAACCCAAACAATGTGAAAATATGAATGTATCTTTACTTTCTGAAAAATATTAATCTTCTAGCATTATCTTGAAAAAACCCTTAAACAGTTTCTGCTGACTTTCTTTATGTAACTATTCATCTTCTATTGTTTGGAGTCTGGAAAATGTATGTAGAAATTGTGCCTTTGAGGACTCATGTATTTAAAATTGCAGTCTGTAGAATCTGCACACCATAAGCAGATATCTAGGAGGTGCTAGGCAGAGCCTGTTGTAGAATTTGAGAGAAGTTCAATTATTTGAGTATAGAGAGGCCAGGACTCAGGAATGATTTTGAGAAGGAAAAATGGTTTATTGATGGCCGGCCGGACTCGGGAACTTCTGTTTGAATCCCGAGCCCTGAACAAGATTTTCAAACATCTTTTATACAGAGAGGAAAGGCTAAATGGTCCCTTTGTTTCAGTTTTCAATAGGCTTCAATTAGCATATATATCTTCCACATCTTAGGTAAGCTTTTAGCATGGACTCCAGATATTCTAGATAAGCTTTTAGCATATTTACTTTTTGCATTTCCCCTAAATACTTAAAGTTTATAGCCCTTGCATTGTTAAACTGTTTCCTGGGACTGGAGCCGCTGCCACTGTCCCTAAGGGCAGGACTGCAGCCTCTTACCATTCCACACCCACAAGTCAAACAACTTAGTTATCTCTGAAGAGACAAAGAGCCTTCCACCCATAGCCCACATCAAGCCAAACACTTCTGTGATGGTTTAAAGCCGTATATATCCCAGAAAGACATGCTTTTCAATCTCATCTTCCTGTGGGTGTGAACCCACTGTAAGTAGGACTTTTTGAGAAGATTCTTTATGGTCTTTCCTTCCTCAAAGTCTTTGCTGTTCTTTTGTAATAAGTTATAAAACATTATTTTCTAATTTACGACTTCATTGCATAGAAAGGCACTACTCTGCATTATATGTGCCTCATGTGCCAGGTACTATTTTAAATTAAGGTGTGACCCACCTCAATCAGGATGGGTCTTAATCCTGCTACAGGAGTCCCTGGTAAGCAGAGAGAAGACACAGGAAGCAAGGAGCTGAGTATCAACAGAACCCAGAAGAGAAGGGAAGGAGCAGGAGAAGGTCCACGTGTCTTCCATGTGACAAGCTGAGGACAAAGGATTGCCTGCAACCAGCCCCAGCAGGCAGCAGACTCTAGGGAGAAAGGACTTGATGATGCCTCGATTTGGACTTTCTCTTCATCTTAAAACAGTGAGCAAATAAATTCCCATGGTTTAATCCAACCCATTTCATGGTATCAGCTTGAACAGTAAAGCAACTCCGCAGCAGTCATCTCTGGACTTTCTTAGCACGACCCTGCCCACTTGATAGTGCTGTGCTCCTTGTATAGTCAAAGAAGAGCAGACTCAAGGAAAGTGCGGCTGGCTCAATTCCAGGCAGCTGGTAGCTGGCGGTGCTGGGACGCTCATGAAGACACAAGGTCTTTCAGATTCCAGTGTCGTCCCTGTGGCTTCCACTGTACTGTTCTGCTTAGCACTGTGCTGAGAGCTACATACAGTTTTTCTAAGAATACAGCCCGGTGCTGGGACCGTGTTCTCTGAAGTCGGCCTGCCCAGTGTTGACCCAGGCTCTGCTACCTATTAGCTGTGTGAGCCTGGACAAGCAGTCTAACCTCTCAGTGCCTCCGTTTCTCACCACAAAACACACAATACTTATTTGTAGGGTTGTTGTGGGAATTACATGAGAGTGTGTGTAGAAAGTATTTAAAATAGTGCCTACCACATAAGATGCAGAGTATTATCACCATATGCAATAAAGTAGTAAAGTAGAAAACAACATTGTATAACTCACCCCAAAGGAAAAGCAAGGAGTTGAGGAAGGAGAAGCCGCTGACTGTTTGGCCCTAAGGATCTAGTGAACTGTGCTGTCTCTATTGCGTTGAAGGCAGGCGGCAGCCCTCGTGCTCCAATAGCCAAGAACACCCCAGTGCTGGCATTTTTGCCCCTTCCTGGAAGCACGCAAAGCCACTCATGACCAGGATGTGAAAACTTCTTTCAAGTGGGGGTCATTTTCACAGTGTGTTATTGGCAGAGCAAGATTTTGAGCTGAAAGGCTTTAGTCATTCTGCACTCCATCCCAGTTTTGCCTAAACTCAGCTTTTTTACATCCAGCTGACACTGCGAGGAGGCAAAGGCATTTACTCTTTTTAAAGGTACATTCTGAAAATCTAAGGGTGACATTTCTAAACCATTGCTCCTTCTCCTAAGGTGGCTGGAAATAAACACACTCACAATCTGCCTTCTAAAAAATACATTTGGGCCACAAGGAAGGAATCAAGCTGGTGTGTGCATTTTAACGTCCTTAGATGAGTTTAAATGGTCATCCAGCCTTGCAGCATGAGGACTTTAAGAAAGGATTGTGTGAATTCAGGCTTAAATGGTAACATGAAGTTGGATATGAAAGCCTTCCTATTCCCAGAACTTAGCACTATGAACCAAGAACCAGTTATAATGCAACAGAGAGGAAGGGAGTGGCAAGGCAAGGTGAGGAGAGGCAGCGAACTGGACAGCAGCAAAATCTTAAATGGACTGGTTTTCAGTAAATTGATGGCTGGTGGTCTACAGTTAAACAACAATGGATTGTCTAAAATCTTCCAAAGTCAGCATGGTCCTTCTTCACTTGATTTTTTACTTTGGGGAGAAGCAAAGAGTGTCCAGAAAGATCTCAGGATGAGCCCGGGATGGGAGAGAAGTGAAAGCAAAGGGAAGGGCTGTAGAGTTTTACACCCTCCTCACCCTATAGGAACAACCAAAACAGCAACACAACAAAACCAAGGAGACGGGGATTTCACGCTGGTGACTCCCAAAAGGAGAAAACCAGAGAACAAAATGAAAGGAAGGGCCTAATTATCTTGAGCAATAAATTGAAAGTTAGGCAACTAGAGTGCAAGTGAAATACATGCACACGCACGTGGAAACACCTAAGGAGGGACTGTGAGCTCTTATCGCAGGGGCCCAAATTATCTTCCATTAATCCACTTCTGCTTCCCAAGAAGCATAATGGCTGTGGACATGAGAGCCCAAAGAGTCAGACGGAGGCTCTTCACGTAGCGCTTCTGTCCTGAAAGCACGACACACCCCGGAGAAGATCCGCGGTCCAATTGGACTGTTTGGAGGGATGGTCTCAGGAGTCTCAGCCAAGCTACTTGAATTCAAGGTATTCAGGAGAACTGCAGAGAAGAAGAGAGAGTCTGGTACTGTCATCACTTCTACCGTCGCCTCGGGCCCTGGACGTCCGCAGCTCTGCCGTACAGGCCCTTAACACACAGCCACCATATTGCCTCGGAGGAGGGGAAAGCAGGGCCATGCATCATGAGAAGGAAGTCAAAGAGAACTCATTCACACCAGGTCAGTGCAAACAAAAGTTCTGGGCAAGCCGGCCACTCTCAACATCACGATATTCATACAAATGCAATGTCACAATTGATACATAAAGGAGGAAAAAGGAAAGAGTAGGAGCATGAAGATGTAGGGAAGAGGGAGGGAGGAAGGCAAGAAGGAAGGGAGGAAGGCAGCGCAGATGCAAGGAAGGAAGGAAGTGAGCAAGCAACAGAAAGATGAAGCATGGATTAAGGAAAAAGAATCTACAGAAAGAAAAACTCACTAATATGTTCCTCTATACAGAAGAATATAGAATTAGTGAGTTTATTTTAAAGAGTTCAAGCATGGGGTAATACAATAAAAGTAGACACACTAGACTGTGGAGGTTAGAAAACAAGCTATAAATAATATTGATATAGTCAATAACATATTTTAAAGAGAAATTAGGCAGCAAAAGAAAAAAGACAACAGTTTAAAATTAAATTGCTAATATAGAAAAAAGTTTAAACTAATCAGCATGAATGTAGAGAAAGAAACCAGTTGACTAAAACCATTAGAGAAATGATAACATAAATGGATAACAAAATAATATCCAACACTAGGATATCTTTGTAGTAAGAATTGCCACCATAGAAGCAAAATGATATTCAACGTTATAATTCCATGGAGTTTTCCAGAAAAAGAGGAAGAACTGCTTGCACAGATCAAAAACAGAACACTTGGTCCCAGAAATTTCACATGAAATGACAAGACCTCGGTGTCACATCTGATTTGCGTTGTTAGTAGATGGTAACAATGAACGACGAATTCTTCAAGCCATCAGCAGGCACAGCAAGTCACCTAAAAGGAAGAAGACCAAGTTGGCCTCAGAGGATATCCTGGCAATATCCAAAGCCAGAAAATGAAGAAGCATAAACTAAGTTGTGAAGGAAAGAAGAGTCCATGGAGAGCCTGCCTGACAACTTGTCTTCCAAGGGCAATGGGAGCTGATAGATCTTCCCAAATATGAGAGAACTCAGGAAGGAGGACACCCATGGATACTTCAGGAAAAATAACCAGGCAGCAGTAGAATTTAGCCAGGAAGAGTATGAATTGGAAACCTTGAAAAATGCTCTGATCTGGGGCACTAAACACACAGAAAAAAAGACAAAATATAGGAACTACTGTTCAAAATGTAAGTTATAAACTTCAACATTGTGTTAAAAGATAGTTTTTAAAGTAAAATGATGACTACCATACAAATAAAATGAACATGTCAACATTTTCATTTAACTCATTAATTAATGAGAGAATCTGTAAGATGTTACTGAGAGGTCAAAGGAGGAAATAACGTGTATGGAATTAAAATTACAAATGGATAGCTAGTGGGTCTACCCTCAGGTCAATAATAAATTGCATTCCAATGCATATGATTAATTTTTATTGCTAAGCACAAAAGAAATTTGTATTATCATCAGTTTTCTATAACTTACAGAGTTGCAAAAGAGCTCAGAGATAACTCAGATGGATGAGCTACATAAGTTATCCACTAGTAATTTTTTTGCCCATTTCAAAATCTTTCATAACTTTTCCTGACAATTGTAAAAATTTTAAAGGAAGAAACAAAAAAAGTAGGAGAAATTGTGCATGTGCTTTTAAAAATTTTATCAGGAAGACAGTTGATAACTTCCAAGGTTTACACTACAAGGAAAATATTTAAGTTTGTTTCTTAAAGCTACTACAAACAGAAAGCAATAATGATTATAAGTAACCCAAACTGGGAGGATTTAATAAAGGACATGTGTGAGAATGGGTTGTCCAATGCCCCCAGTTAGGGGGGTTGAGATGGTATAGGGGAAGAGAATTGGACTTTATGGTTTGAGGGAAGAGAAAATAAGTTTTGAAAAGTAACTTTTAACCTCTAAGTTGAGGTTTAGGAGTAAAAAACATTTTAACCTAAATTTATCATTTAAAACAGCATGAAGATTGTCAGAGATGGACTAAGTGAGGATAAAAGTAAAGTGTTTTATTATTATTCTTTATGACTGTCTATGTAGAAAATTCCAAGGAATTGACAAAAAAACAAAAACAAAAAACCTAAAGTTGCACAGTTGCATAGTTGCAGGATTCAAGGTTATTACACAAAATTCAATTGCTTCCATATATACCGGTAATGAACAATTAGATTTGAAATTAAAAGTTTTGACGCTGGAGTTTTGAACTGGAGCCCTGGGAAGTAAGCACACAGAGGAGGAGAACAGCTGAACCCAGAGAGAATCAAGACCCAGAGAGAGAGACAGAGCCAGTCACCTGATAGTCTATGGCTGGTCTTGTGGAGAGAGGCAAAGCCTAGAGAGTCTACAGCTTTGTGGAGGAAACAGGAGCTGAGCCAGGAGAGATATGAAGCCCCAGGAAGAGAGGAACCCAGGAAGTCTGAATTATTGGCAGCCATCTTGGTCCAACACGTGGAAATAGACTTTGGTGAGGAAAGTAACTTATGCTTTATGGCTTGGTAACTATAAGCTTAAATACTCTTTAAAAAGCCAACAGGGAAGCAGACTTGGGTCAATGGGTAGGATATCCGCCTACCACATGGGAGATCCCTGTGTGAACCAGGTCCCTGGTTCAAACCCAGGGCCTCCTTGACCAGTGTGGAGCTGGCCCATGTGTAGTGCTGATGCACGCGAAGAGTGCCATGCCATGCAGGAGTGTCCCCCGCATAGGGGAGCCCCACACGCAGGGAGTGCACCCTGTAAAGAGAGCCACCCAGGGCGAAAGAAAGTGCAGCCTGCCCAGGAGTGGTGCCACACACACGGAGAGCTGACGCAGCAAGATGACGCAACAAAAAGAGACACAGATTCCTGGTGCAGCGGACAAGGATAGAAGCGGTCACGGAAGAACACACAGTAAATGGACACAGAGAACAGACAACTGGGGCAGGGGTGAGGGGGAGAGAAATAAAGAAAAATAAATCTTAAAAATAAATAAATAAATAGATAAAATAATTTTTTAAAAATGGAAAGTCAACAGATTTCTGGTATTTTGCATCAGCACCCCTTTGGCTGACTAATACACTTAAACTATCTAACTTCAAGATTGACTAAAAAAGTACAGTAAACAAGACAGCATTTTATTGGCAAAAGAATGGACAAATAGATCAATGGAACAGAAGAGAGAACTCAGACCAGTCCCACAGAAATATAATCAACTGCTTTAGAGTATTTTCATTATTTTAATAATAATAAACATAAACAAACAAACAATAAAATTTTACCCCTCAATGTCTCTATGCTTTCCCAGCTGTACATAGCTGCTATTTCTGGCTATTCTTGCACAATTCTTAAGATATTCTTGAGATATAGTCATACACCATATGATCTATCAGAAGTGTATAATCAATGGTTTTTAGTGTAATCACAATGTTGTGTACTCATCACTAAAATAAAATTTTAGAGCAATTTCATTACTCCAAAAAGAAAAACTCCACACCCCTTAGCAGTCCTTCCCAGCCCTCCATAACCACTAATATAACTTCATCTTTATAAATTAAATTATATTTATATTTTATATAAATAGAATCATACAACATGTAGTACTTCATGTCTGGTTTCTTTCACTTGGCATAGCATTTTTTTCACCTGATATTAATGTCTTGTACTGTTAACATACATTTGTTCAATTGCAAAGAAAAATAGTCATAAATGGGAAACGGACTTTGGCCCAGTGGTTAGGGCGTCCGTCTACCACATGGGAGGCCCGCGGTTCAAGCCCCGGGCCTCCTTGACCCGTGTGGAACTGGCCCATGCGCAGTGCTGATGCGCGCAAGGAGTCCCGTGCCCCACAGGGGTGTCCCCTGCGTAGGGGAGCCCCACGCGCAAGGAGTGCACCCATAAGGAGAGCCGCCCAGCGCGAAGGAGGGAGCAGCCTGCCGAGGAATGGCGCCACCCACACTTCCCGTGCCGCTGACGACAACAGAAGCGGACAAAGAAACAAGACGCAGCAAAAAGACACAGAAAACAACTGGGGGAGGGGAGGGGAATTAAATAAATAAAAATAAATCTTAAAAAAAAAAAAAAATAGTCATAAATGTAATTTTACCCAAATTCACATTTCATGTGATTTTATTATGTTATATACAGTTCTGTGTTACATTTTTTAGCTTTCCTTTTAATAATATACATGACATTTTACTGCTAATTACAGACATTATATTGGGTTTTCACCTTTTCTATTCATTTCCAAAGATTAACACATCCTTTTCACCAATTCTGCACAAGTTAACCCTCAGCTTTCCATTCTCTAACTTCATCCTATTTTCTGGGGACCCATATTCAAGCTATTTTTTTTTTTTTAAAGATTTTTTATTTATTTATTTATTTAATTCCCCCCCTCCCCTGGTTGTCTGTTCTTGGTGTCTATTTGCTGCGTCTTGTTTCTTTGTCCGCTTCTGTTGTCGTCAGCGGCACGGGAAGTGTGGGCGGCGCCATTCCTGGGCAGGCTGCTCTTTCTTTTCACGCTGGGCGGCTTTCCTCACGGGCGCACTCCTTGCACGTGGGGCTCCCCCACGCGGGGGACACCCTTGCGTGGCACGGCACTCCTTGCGTGCATCAGCACTGCGCATGGCCAGCTCCACACGGGTCAAGGAGGTCCGGGGTTTGAACCGCGGACCTCCCATATGGTAGACGGACGCCCTAACCACTGGGCCAAAGTCCGTTTTCCATATTCAAGCTATTAACTTCATGAGATTACATAGTATATTTAGTTCATAGTAGCACAATCATACAATATTAGTGTCTGGCTTACCTCACTCAACATAATGTCCTCCAGTTTCATTCATGTTGTCACACAATTTACAACTTCATTTCTTCTTACCACTGCATAATATTCCATTGCGTGTACACACAACAATTTGTTTGTCCATTCAATGGTTGATGGACACCTGGGTTGTTTCCATCTTTTGGCAATTTGTAAATAATGCCACTATGAACATTAGTATGCAGATGTCTATTTGTGTCACTGCTCTCAATTTTTCTGTGTATAAACCTTGTAATGGTATTGCTAGGCCACATGGTAAGTCTATATTCAACTTCCTTAGGAACTGCCAAACAGTCCTCCACAGTGGCTGTACCATTCTACATTCTCACCACAGTGGATAGGTGCTCCTTTCTCTCCACATCCTCTCCAACAATTGTAGTCTTCTGTCTTTTTAATAGTGGCCATTCTAATAGGTGTGAAATGATATCTCATTGTAGTTTTGATTTGCATTTCCTTAATGCTAGTGACATAGAACACTTTTTCATGTTTTTGTTTTGTTTTGTTTTGTTTTTTTGCCATTTGTATTTCTTCTTTGGAAAAATGTCTATTCAAGTTTTTTGCCTATTTTTAAATCAGGTCATTTGTCTTTATATAGTTGAGTTGTAGTATTTCCCAATATATCATGGCTATTAAACCCTTATCAGACATGTGATTTCCAAATATTTTCTTCCATTGAGTTGGTTGCTATTCACCTTTTTGACAAAACTCTTTGAGGTGCAAGAGGGTTTAATTTTGAGGAGGTCCTATTTATCCACTTTTTTCTTTTGTTGCTCACGCTTTGGTTATAAGGTCCAAGAAACCATCACTTATCACAAGGTCTTTAAGATGTTTCCCTACATTTTCTTCTAGTAGTTCTATTGTTCTGACTTTTACATTTAGGTCTTTGATTCATTTTGAGTTGATTCTTGCATAGGGAATGAGATAGGGGTCCTCTTTCATTCTTTTGGTTATGGATAGCCAGTTCTCCCAGAACCACTTGTTGAAGAGACTGTATCATCACATTAGCATGGCTTTGGTAGGTCTATTGAAAAACAGTTGGCCATAAAGGTGAGGGTTTCTTTCTGGATTCTCAATTCTATTCCACTGATTGATGTTTCTAGCATTATATCAATACCAAACTTTTTTGACCTATAGATTTGTAATATTTTCAAGGTCAGGTAGTGAAATTCTCCCATATAACTCATCTTTTTAGAATGCTTTGGCTATTTGGGTGCATTTTCCCTTCCAAATGAATTTGGTAATTGTCCTTTCTATAAAGTAGGCTGTTGGAATTTTGATTGGTATTGCATTGAATCTATAAATCAGTTTGCATAGGATTAACATCTTCATGATATTTAGTTTTCCAATCCACGAATATAGAATGTCTTTCCATTTATTTAGGTCTTTGTTGATTTCTTTTAGAAATGTTTTATAGTTTTTTGCACATAGGTCCTGTACTTCTTTGGTTAAATTGATTCCTAGTTATTTGAGTCTTTTTGTTGCTATTGTAAATGGAATTTGTCCCTGATTTCCTCCTCAGATTGTTCAATACTAGTGTCCAGAAACATTACTGATTTTTGTGTGTTAATCTTATTATCCTGCCACTTTTTAAAAACTCATTTCTTAGCTCAAGTAGATTTGTCATAGACATTTCAGAATTTTCTAAATATAGGGTCATGTATCTGCAAATAGTGAGAGTTTAACATATTTTCCTATTTGAATGCCTTTTTAAAATTGCCTAATTACTCTAGCTATAAACCTCTAGCACAATGTTGAATAACAATGGTGGCATTCTTGTCTTGTTCTAGATCTTAGAGGGAAAGCTTTAAAATTTTTCCGTTGAATACAATGTTGGCTGTGGGGTTTTCATATATGACTTTTATAACATTGAGGAATTTTCCTTCTATTCCTGCCCTTTGAAGTGTTTTATCAAGAAAGGATGCTAGATTTTGTTGAATGTCTTTTCTGCATCAATCAAGATGCTCATGTGGGATTTTTTCTTGCAATTTGTTAATGTGATGTATTATTTAATTGATTTTCTTATGCTGAACCAGGCTTACATACCAGGAATAATACCCCTGGTCGTGATGTGTCACTCTTTTGACATGCTGTTGGATTCTACTTGCAAGTCTTTTGTTTAGAACTTTTGCATCTATGTTGATTAGAGAGATTAGTCTGCAATTTTCTTTTCTTATAGTGTCTTTACCTGGCTTTGGTGTTTGGATAATGTTGGCTTCATAAAATGTGTTGGACAATTTTCTCTCCTTTTCAATTTTTTGGAAGAGTTTAAACAGGATTGTTGTTAATTCTTCTCAAAATGCTTGGTAGGATTCACTTGTGAAGCCATCCCATCCTGGATTTTGCTTCACTGGGAGATTTTTGATGACCTATTCAATCTCTTTAAATGTGATTGATTTGTTAAGTTCTTGATTTCATGTAGCATCTGTGTAGGTTGTTTGTGCATTTCTAGGAATCTGTCCATTTCATCACGTTGT
The DNA here is from genome assembly GCF_030445035.2 of Dasypus novemcinctus. NCBI lineage: Eukaryota > Metazoa > Chordata > Mammalia > Cingulata > Dasypodidae > Dasypus > Dasypus novemcinctus. Next base: position 9,175,756 of record NC_080680.1, on the reverse strand, counting down.
CTACTTTGTTGGCATACAGTTTCTCATAATATCCTCTTATCCTTTTTATTTCTGTAGGGTCAGTCATAACTTCACCTCTTTCATTTCTGACTTTATTTATATTTGCATCTTCTCTTTTTTTCTTTATTAGTCTAATTTAGGGTTTATCAATTTTATTGATCTTCTCAAAGAACCAGCTTTTGGTTTCGTTGATGTTCTCTACTGTTTTTTTGTTGTTGTTGTTGTTGTTCTCAATTTCATTTATTTCTGCTGTAATCTTTATTATTTCTTTCCTTCCACTTGCTTTGAGAATGGTTTGCTGTTCTTTTTCTAGTTTCTCCAGTTGTTCAGTTAGATCTTTGATTTTTAGCTCCTTCTTCTTTTTTAATATAGGCATTTAGTGCTGTAAGATTCCTTCTCAGGACTGCCTTCACTGTACCCCAGGCATTTTGATACGTTGAGTTCTTGTTTTCATTCATTTCAATATATTTACTAATTTCACTTACAATTTCTTCTTTGACCTACTAATTATTTAGGAGTGTATTGTTCAGTCTCTACACATTTGCAAATGTACCTCTTTCCTGTCTAATATTGATTTACAGTTTAATTCCATTATGATCTGAGAAGGTGCTTTGTATAATTTCTGTCTTTTTATATTTATTGAGACTTGCATTATGACCTAACATGTGGTCTATCCTGGAGAAAGATCCATAGGGACTTGAGAAGAATGTATAACCCACTAGGTTTAGGTGCAACATTCTGTATATGTCTGTTAGGTAAATCTTGTTAATCAAATTGTTCAAGTTCTCTGTTTCCCTATTGATCTTTTATCTAGTTGTTCTAGCTAATACTGTGAGTGGGGTGTTGAAGTCTCTGACTATTATTGTAGACATGTGTATTTCTCCCTTCAGTTTTGCCAGAGTTTGCCTTGTGTACTTTGGGGCACCTTGGTAAGGTGCACAGATATTTATGACTATTACTGTGGATTGTTCCTTTTATTAATATATAATGGTCTTCTGTATCTTATAACATTTTTGCATTTAAAGTCTGTTTTGTCCATTATTAGTATAACTACTCCTGCTCTTTTTTGGTTACTGTTGCATGGAGTATCTTTTTCCAAACTTTCACTTTCAGCCAATTTGTATCCCTGGGTCTAAGGTGAGACTCTTGTAAACAGCACATGGATACATGGATGGCTCATGTTTTTTAATCCATTCTTACAGCCTTTATATTTTGATTGTAGAGTTTAATCCATTCATGTCTAATGATATTACTGAAATGTATTATTTACTTATACCATTTTGTTCTTTGGTTTTCACATGTCATATCTTATTTTCATCTGTCTTTTTATTCTTTTGGATATCCTTCTGCTATTCTTTCTTCAATACTCTAAATCTCTCTCTCCTGTATTTTTCGTTCAGGTTTGAAGGCTTCATTTAATATTTCCTGAAAAGGTGGATTCTTTCTTACAAACTCTCCTGTTTCTGTTGTGAGTATTTTATCTCACCTTCATATTTGAAGGACAATTTTTTTAGATAAAAAATTATTGGCTGGCAGTTTTTCTTTCAGTATCATAATTGTATCATAATGCTGTCTTCTCACCACCATGGTCTCTGATGAGAAATATGCACTAAGTCTTACTGGGCATCCCCTGTATGTGATGGTTTGCTTATCTCTTGCTTCTCTCAGAATTTTCTTTATCTTTCATATTTGACATTCTGAGTAGTATGTGTCTTGGAGTAGGTCTACTCGGATTTGTTCTAATTAGGGTACATTGGGCTTCTTGGACATGTAGTTCATTCCTTTTAGGAGAGTTGGGAAATTTTCAGCTATTATTTCCTCAAATACTCTTTCTGTCATTTTCCCTCCTCTTCTCCTTCTAAAACTCCCATGACATGTATGTTGTTACATTTCATGTTATCATTCAACTCCCTCAGCCCCTGCTCGATTTTTCCATTCTTTTCTCTCTCTCTTCTTTTCATTCTTCAAGTTCAGCTATTCCATCTTTTGTGTCACTTATTTCTTCTTCTGTCATTTCAAATCAGCTGTTGCATGCACCTAATGTGTTTTTTATTCCATGTCTTTCATTTCCATTAGTTTTGCTACTTTTATATTCTAGTTTTTGAATTATTCTTTGTGCTAGCTCAGGGTCTTCTTGATGTCATTTATCTTAATGTCTTTCATCCTCATTAATTCAATTTTGGAAATTTGTGTGCGTCTTATTGATTAGTTTTCTTAAATCCTGTGTCTCTTCTTGGGCTTGATATAGTCTTTTTCTTGGGCCACAGCTTCCATTTTCTTAGTATGGTTTATAATTTTTTGCTGATGTCTAGGCTTCTGATTAGGATGGTGAATTTACTCAGATACTTAAGTTCAGTCTCTTTTACAGGGATTTAGTGGCAGGAGGCTGTGTGTTACTGCTGTTCTATGATTCTTGGTTCAACCTGTTCTGGGTCTTTAAGATTGTCCCCGTTAGTTGCTCAAAACCTGGTCCTGGACCCAATATAGGTTGAAGACCCACTTCCTAAGGCCTGGGGAGGGAGGCTGTAAAGGCCAGAAAAAGCCCTTCTTACTTATTTTTAATTTCTTTACATGCACTTCCTTGGTCCACCAGCAGATGGCACTCTTTGGCAGCCCTCTCAGTTCAATGCCTTGTCAGAGTGTGTTAGCTGCAACATGAACTGGATCAATGTGACAGAGATTTCTGCCTGAAGGCTAAGAGCCTCATAATTCAAACTTTCTCAGAGGTAGTTCTCCAACCTTTGCTGGCAGACCCCTCCCTTTTCCTGGGTAAGAAATAATTCCACTCCCTTCTGTGTCCTCAACAACCAGTTCCAGTTAATAGAGAGGGAGATTGAGACTGCTGGATCTCTTTGGTTCCTTGCCAGCTCCCAAAGCAAAGAATGGTGCAATCTGGAAGGGCTCGTGGGGACACAGCAGACCAAATTTGTTGATCAAAAGCTGAGTTATCCTTAGACTGTCTTTCTCTTCCCTTTCCTAGGAAGATGGATCCCTGAAGTCCCCTTGTCTGTAGCCACTAGCCCGAGGCCTGAGAATTCAAAAGTGTCTACAATCGGGGTAGAATGCTGGCACATGCAGCTGCAGCTTTTAACTCACAGTTTTGCCATCACAATTCTTTTCCTTTTTCTCTCTCTTTTCTTGGTAGTATCCAGCCTTCCCCCAGTGTCGTAAACCTTAGATTTTTTTCCAGGCCATTTCTGCCTGTCCTTCAGCTCTTTTTCTGTGTGAGAAGAGAATCCTCTGTCTTTCTAGTCTGCCCTTTTCCCAGAAGTCCCTTGGTTTGTTTTATAATCTAATCAACTGATCTTTGACAAATGAGCAAGGGTAGTCTTTCCAACAAGTGATACTGGAACTATTGGACATCCACATGCGAGAAAAAAAAAGAGGATCTGACACAGACCTTAAATCTTTCACAAAAAGTGTCTAGAAATACCTCACTCTCATATTAGTCTATACTCAGCCTCCAGAAATTTATCAAAATTACCATCTACCTGTTCTTACCAATTTATGACTCCAGCAGCTTTGACTCCAGGTAAACAGATCTTGTTTTCTGTACCTCCCTGGATGTACTGACTCTCTTGATTTCAGGGTGATGGTTTGCCCTTTGACCTAAGTTCTCTTATGGGTCCAAGCAATGCTACTAATTTTCAGTTTGATTTTTTCTTCAAATTTTAAGAACAGTAGTGATGCCTTCTAGGCTCTTCCAATGTTGGAGTTGAAACCAGAAATAATTATGAATTTTATATATGTCAAAAATATTAATCCATTGTAGTCAAATATTCTTCTTATTTCTCAAGTTGTGCTGTACGCATCCAACAAGAACCTGATCATGTTAGCAACTTTATCTTGTTGTGATGGTTCTTAATGGAACCATCTTTAATAGGTTCCTTATTTGGGGGTAGGATAAGATATTTCAGGTTTATTTTGAACATTTTTTGCTTACGCACAAAATGGGAAACTTCACACATTTGCACATTGCCTGCCTATTTCTCTAAGAATCCTGGTTCTTTTTAGTGAAAAATGTGCACTCTTTACTACTGGTTTGCTTTTCCTTCTCAAATATTTCAGAGAACCATTCTGGGAAATATGCATTATAAGAAAAAAAAAAGGAATTCACTATGGAATTTCTAGTTTAAATTTAACAGTATGAATTTTTTTCAAAAGTGTAAAATTGTTTGTTTTGAGATCTACTTCATATAAGAGAGGCCAGATAAATGCTTGACCTTTATCCCTTTACATACCAGTTTTTAGAACGATAGGGTTGTTCTCTAGCATGCTTGAAAGTTGAGCAGGGAGTTATTGTTGGTATCACTCTGAACTGTGAATTATAACATATTTAATGTGTTCCAATTAACTGCAGATGCCATTCTTTGTCAGTGCTCAAGTCATCCAGTTGTGACTAGTGAAAGTCCTTCAGGATGGGTTCTGCATATATTTGTCTTGAACCCAGTAACCTTTAATTAATTTCTGGTAAAATATTTTGTTCCAAGCTCATCTTTTATATCTTTAAGCAAGTCCTGGAATCAGCCTTTTATTCAAAGAACCCTAGTTGTGTTCAGTGGGAAGTGATCACAGTTCAGATATTAGACCAGTTTGTTGCTACTGGATTTTATTTGCTTTTAGAGCTTCTCAGTAGAGAGAACTAGGAAATATATATATTCTTCAAAAGAGCAAATCAAACCCTTAGTTTATTTCCTGATGCACCTAATTTAAATTTAAGATCACAGAATTTCTACTTTGGTTTATCTACTTGATTCTCTTACCTTCTACACTGAAAATAATGAAAATAATGGTTGCTAACACATGAGTGTGATTGTACAGTTGTACAATTTTTCTGGTTAAGAAAAAGACCAGATAAATTTTTTTCAAAATTAAAAGTTTAAAAATTTTTACTAATGTTTCATTGGAAAAAATTTAGCCCATGAAGGAAGGACCAAAAAGTGTGTAATTTAACATATAATTTACTTACATAAGGAAGGACTGCTTTTGTACTTAAAACATACAGGTATCTTTCCATATCAATAAATATGTATCCACTTCTTTCTTTTAAATTACTGTATAATATTCCATTTCATGATATGCATAATTTATTTAACAAGTAAATTAAGATCTGTAACATTGTTTTCTTAATGTTTGGGTTTCAGACTAGGAATTAGAAATGCCTATTTAAGTCAAGATCTGGGAGGAAAACTCGGGGTTGTATTGGTGTGTGATTGGAACACAGTTCTCATACGATGCCATCAGCTGACTCAAGTGGCCCAACGTCCACAAACCTGTAGCCTGGGACAGCATCTTGTTGCTGGGTCTTTGTGGCCTGCATCACTACAATTTTGTAATGTTAACCTGCTTCCTTCAGTTAAAATTTAAAAATCCATCCTTGCTGGGCTGGAATAGTGTTAGACTAAGTCCATGTTTACAGATAAGAGCAGAAACAAAATCACTACAGACTCATGCAGCTTGGAGAGTTTAGAGGGGAGTCTCTTAGGCTAAGTGATAATCACCAGCACATCTGGCATTTGTTTCTGCTGTCACACCGAAATTTAGGACATTTTATACATAAGAAAACATTCTGGTCATGATTCTGCAAAAGGACACCTCCAGCGCATTGTTTTAAATGAACGTAGGGATTTTTATATCTTCAGGTATAGAAAAACTGAAAGAAAGAAAAAAAAAGAATCTGAAGGCTGAGCATACTCACATGCCATTCGGTGAGTCCAGTGTTTCCTTAGAATCTTTTGAGCTCCTTATTACTAGCCAGTCCATCTGCTGATCTGATGACCTGAAACAGGACTTGTCAAGGCACTTCATCTTACCCAGATAGCTTTTCTTTAGGTAAATCAGCCGTTTCAGGTTTTCTTAAAGAAGATCACATGATATATCTAAATTCATTATACAAAATGAGGTTGGCATCCTCCTGGTTTGAGTTCCACAGCCACGCAAGGCTACGGATATGTGGGACCACCTCTCCCACTTTTTCCACTTTGACGTAACAATGATGATGTCAGAGATGTGTTCTCTTTTGTGTCAATTTCCAGCACTGAGTCTACTGCTCCCAACATCCTCCCCCTCAGAACAGAGCCCCCCGTTTTATAGAAAATATGTTTCAGTACCCCTTTATTGTGCTGAAATGAAATTTTCACACACTCACATAATTGCAAAAAATTTTTAATTAAATATCAAAAGGATATTAGGTTGAACTTTATGATTTTGCTAATTTTGACATTGTTCAATCAATAAAATGTCAAATTCATGTGATCAATCTAATCATGGTAGGCAGAGTAGTGTCAATTATGATTGAACAATGTGTATTTCATTAAGCAAATGCTCAGCTACAGCTGTCTTGGAGGACACAGTGAAGGACACAAATGCCTGTACTCACTTATGAGAAATAAGTTTGTGTTTAAGAGAAATAACATACTGAAGAGGCCAATCTAATAAGATGCACAGGGTAATGAAATGCAGAGGAGAAAAGAGAAGTTAAAGTCTAATGTTAGCAGAAGTAATTACAGATCAGACAATATAATAAGAGCTAGAGGGAAATACTCTTAACTAAAGGGGGAATAAGTCAGGGCAAATTACACTCTGGTGAGATAGAAGGAAAATGAGAAGGCATGAAATTCTTACACAGGAGCTTAGCCTTGCTTATAGATGCAGTCTCAAAAGAATTCTCTTTTTTATCATGTGTGGTGAGGTTCAGGTGATTACAGGAAACTTCCCCCTAACTTTCACCCGTGGAAGCCCCATACAGTCTCTAGCATTTAGTAATATCTTGGGGGCAACACTTTCAATTAGTGACAGGAAGTAGAGGGAAAAGATAAAAGGTAACAAGAGGATATGAAGAGATTGTGTGGTAGGCTTGTGATGCCAGTATCAGAGAAAGATAGACAGCCCCTAAATCAATCCAATATGTGCTGCTGACAACATAGGCTTCCTATCATTGTGTTATAGATGATGATGATGATGATGATGGTTATGAGGTAGACAGAGACAGACAAACAGACAGACAGACAGACAGATAGATAGATAGATAGATAGATAGATACAAAAAATGCAAAACACCTTTAAAGCAAGCCACATCAATGGATTTCACAAAAATCCTTGTGATTCGTGTGTCTCCAGTAACTTGATAATATTTGTTTGGATCTCAGGCTGTGAAAAGGAGTCTCAGATCTCCTTGTAGATGTTGCATTTGGTTCCACTGTCTTTGCAAGAACTGAAGTCATCTTTAGCAAAATATGGACTTGAAAATGAAGTTGAATAAGTAATTTGATATCTTTCCAAAAGAAATGATACGAAAATCTCAAGTATAAAATTTATTCTAAGTATACCAATTTTGGCCTCAAAGTCACTTTTATCTTTAACTAATTTAACTTCTGCAAATGGTTAACATCTTCTCTCTCCATTGTAATTAGATAATGACCCAGTCTGGTATTTTAAGTTGATAGAAATCTTTAAATCAATTCTTTATACATTTTAAGTAGTATCTATATGTGAGCAATACATCTCCAAGTCTAAGCATGTCTTTATGTAATTCACATTGAACAAGGTTAAGTTTTTAATTGAAAAATCTCATGAAAATCCCCATCAATATCATAAAATTGATCTCATTTCCTTAGAACTTATGGAAGATCCATTTAACCTGTAAAATAAGTGTGAAATTAAAATATGCATAGTTTCTCAATATTCTGTTTCAATGTATGGTGCTTTCAATAATTAAATTTAAAAGTTATTCAATAGCATCAAAAAGTGAATAAAATATATTTTACCGAATTCCTTTTGCCAGCTACTTCTTTCAATGTGTGGGATAGGACATTCAAGCATTTCTTCACTGTCACTACACAGTTTGTAAAATAAGTTCTCATTCAAGGGATCACCACTCTGTGTCATGAGGAGCATTGACAGCAAATGTGGTTGACTCACGTGACCTTTCATGACAATTCATGTAACCTAGCTTTGTTGAGTGTGAGGCAAACCATTGCTGCTTCTGAAAAGTCATCCTGAAGTTTCCCCACCTGACTAAGTACAGTTCCTATACATCCTGCATTCCTTTAGGAAATGGAATCTTTTCATTCATTGAAGAGTTTCAGATATTGGCAATTTCATTATATCTGTTGTCAGTTATTTTGGAAAGAGCCTTCCTCTGTGAGTTTCCATTTCCTTGCAAACAATGTGTGCAAGCAGTAAAGCTTCTCTATCATATGTTTATTCACTTTTAAATGAAAATTTACTTAGAATTTCATTCTACAATAAATTTTTAGATCTTTCCCCATTTCACAGTTCCTCTCAAACATGATAAATGCTCAGTGACAATTTAAAAATGATTTTTTTCAGATTTCTTTACGTATTTGTAATAAACACTCATACAGCTAATAAGATTATTCTTCACAAATATTACAGAGTTTACCATATCTTATATAGATAATTTGTGGTTTCATCTAAGAAGCAATGAGTTCTTTTCCCTTATGATGACAAAAAAGACTTAAGTATTTCAATTACATGATTACAGTTTTCAAATCATTCCTTTACATCTTGGAGTAGTGATACATCTTCACCAAATTTATCAGTATCTTGCTTTGGAAATATTTCCCTAATTTATGGTTTCATCTATTTTCACAAAATAAATATTGGGATAAAATCTAATATTAAATAGCTAACTGGAAGTTCTTGGCACTTAATGCTTATATTTGACATTTTAAAATAATGGCTAACTATGCATATTTCTACGGAGATGTAGAATTGTTATAAAAACAACAGTTCGAGTACACACAGATCAGGTGTGTTTCATTGATGACTCAAATACCAGGAATGAAGTTCTTGATGGCAGCATGATCTTCCAAAAGGATGAATCTCTCCATAGTAAAGTGCTAAGAAAACCAATATATATTCTTCCTGGGATTTCTACTGTAGACCCATTTCTGGAAAGTTCAATGCATATCGCAATTGTGCAAACACATTGTACTTATACATAAAAAGGGGTTAGGCTCTAGACTCAGTTTTTCAGCTCCATCAGTTTCACTGGAACATTCAGAGTAATTTTGGACTACAACATGATTTTCTTGTCTATAGAAATGCTTATTTTAGACTGCATGATTCTAGAAACTTCTAGTAGGAAGTCTAGAATTCTAGTCCTCTTCTTTTAAATACCCAACACTTTTCCAATATCCCACTAAGAGGTGCTATTGTCTCTGATGGGAACCACTGTTATCCTACAATCCTTTTAACAACACCAGAGATACATAGTACTCCAACTTACAGAAAAGTAAAATGAGATTTGAAACAGAAAAATGCCCTGTTATTTTTACTCAGCTAGTATGTGGCAGTGCAGAGATTAAAATTCTGGTCTGTCTAATTCAGAACCAATTCCTTTCCACTGGGCCGTGCTGGCATCAATCTCTGTCTGCATGAAAGGGCATATAAGTGAATAAAAAACAATGAATGAACGAATGACTCATAATTTGAATTTAGACATATTTTGCAATCCAATCTCCCCTTACCAGGAAGGAAACTGAGGCACATGCAGGCTATTTTAGATTGTAAGATTGATAGGAGCTATGGATGGGGGTTGTGCATCTCTTCGTAAATAACCTGGGCTGTGTGTGTCAGACAATGAAAGGTTGCAGCTTCACCTTTTCATAACCATGCCAACCACTCCAGTTCCGGGAAGCCAATTAACAATGTAAGCTCTACAGACTTTGAATATTCAGGGAGGATGTAAACTAAATATGTTAATTCAAGCCTACCTGGAATGTGGGAAATACGTGTTAACTCAAGCTTATCGAGGACTCAAACAAAGGACCATTTGGCTCTTCCTCTGTATACAAAGAACCTGAAAATCTTAATTAGGGCTTGGGTTTTTGGACAGAGAAACTCCCAAACCCAGCTGGTCATAATCAAATTCTTTTTTTTCCTTCCCCAAATTATTACTGAGTCCTGGCCTTCCATAAACAATTATCGAATCTCTCACTTCTGCAACATTTCTGGGGGGTCATCCGGAATTGCAACAAAAGGCCAATGACAGGAGCACTTCGCTACCCCTACTGATGTCTCCGAGCAAGCCAGGAGGACTCAGGTGAACCCCAAATCTGAGTGCCCCTGGACTCTTTTCAGTCCACAAAGAGGATGTGGGCTCCACCAGAATTCTCCCAGCAAGAATTAGGTACAACGAAGGGTTAAAAATATTCTGGGAATAAAAAATCTCCACACACCAGGTAAGACCCTCCCAGAGGGAACATAGTGTCAGGAAAACATAACTTTAAATGTTAGAAAGGGAGCCTGATCAACTCTCAAGAAGAGTCCAGTACCTCCAGAAATTCGGGGGAAGCCGTCTTCTCCAGGTCTGAAAGGAAAGGGGAAAAAAGCCTGATGTTTAGGTTTAGCTAACTGCATGTTAGCATCTGATTCTGGTCCTGCCTCCACTAAGATAGTAAAGTTTTAATTATAGTGGAAAAGGATGTTTGTGGATTTAAGTCTTAATGCATCCTGAAAATTGGTCTGGATTTGGAAAATCTGGTTACAAGAAAATGGATTGGCTTTTGTAGTGAGGCTTGATCTGAGTGTAAGTTTAAACAGTGAAAAAAGTTTAGCCAGAAATAAGTCTTTTGTTTTTTGTGCTGAATTGCAAATGAACCTGCTTTGTAAACAGCAAGGGTAAGAAGAAAATTCTGTTCAAAGGTTTGTTCTTGAAATCTTTGCTCAGGGGCGGCCATGCAAGAGGAATGAAAATTGTGGGTCAGATTGATGGGCCTTGTGTTTCTGTCTGTGTCTATTCAGTGCTGGAGAATGTTTTCATGCCTCTGGATGATGATGTTGGATTGTGTAATTGTGTGAAGTAGTGAACTTTGGTTAAGCTGAAGCCCTCCTTTGCCATTGGCAAAGGAGTGAAATGATTGTAGTTTATAAAGCAAAACCAGAGAGTCTGAATGTGTGCATGCTCTGCTCTCTTGCTTCTGGGTCCATCCAATTTGCCAGGGCACAGGGGTCATCCTTGTCCACGTCACACACCCAAGTTTATTGGAGCTGGCCATAGTCAGGATGGCTGGTGGAACAGTGGCTTGAATCATGGCCCTGCCAGAGTGGGGGTACCCCAGGAAGGTGCCAAGCCTGAAAGCCTTTTTTAAGCCATTTTAGCAGCCTGGAACTTGCTGCCATTACCTTCTCCCTCCTCCTTCCTTAGGGGGATGCATGACAGGAGTGGAGAGCTGGGGGCTTGCCCCTCCCAGTGAGTCCATGCCTTCAATTCTTAAGCCACATTCCTATCTGATCATGCCCAGCTGCCTAGGAGGGGGGAGGGGGATGGGGGCCAAGCAGAGCCAGGATGGATGCAATGAAAATTCCTTCTCCAGGGCGTCACAGCCAAAATACATTTGCATAATTAACTTCTGCCCAAGTTCTGCCTTTCTGAATTTCTCTTTGCATGTCTGTGTTAAAAGCTTTAAAATCTTTTAAAAGCTATGAAACTAGTAGAGTGCCTTTGTCTAGCAAAAAGACTGTTGTGTTGGAAACTCATGACTGTTCAACTAAAACAATGAACCTCTAATCACTTAATAACCTTTTGATGGCTAATTCAATGGGAAGGCTGTCAAACAATAAGGTCTACAGAGAAAAAACAAACAGATAAATAAATCTGAGGCCCAGAAACCTCATGTCGTGTCTCCTTAAAGAAATGAGGAAATAAACTTCAAACTTCTCAGTTTAAACTCAATTGTGCCTATAAAAGGTGTAAATAGTGATCAAAATAAAAACCTCATGTGCTATCAATTAAGGTCAAAGAGTCCCTTGAAATGCAAAAGGTATAAAATTCTTCTGTTTTAATTTATGCATAACCTTGTGTTTAACTTTGAAGTCCGTGTTTAACTTTTGTCAGTTTGCTTGTGCCTAGGAAATCACGGTGAAAAGTAACTTAAAAATGAGTCTTTAAAGGTCAATACTGTCTTGCTAGTGGATTTAATGCATAAATCACAAGTGAAAATAATTCAGTTGCTAGAAAAGCAGAAAAACTTCACAAAGTTGTTACTAATAAAATTCCTGTGGCTCAATTAATAAAGGTATCCAAGTCACCTTAAGATAAAAACTTACTAGAAACTGTAACTAAGAATTAAAATCATTGTATAAGTACCTTTATATATATATATATATAAATTTATAACCAAAACTATTACAGCAGAGTAAATATAGCCTAAATTTTAGCTATTGTAATAATAATATTAATTTACCTCTGTTTATGGCTACTTCAAGTTTATCTAGTGCTTATTATAATAATAGTAATTATTAAACTTATCATATAGTTATTTTATAGCTAATTTAACCCTTAAACTTCAACTATTGTGATAGTAATTATAAACTGCATTTGCCTTTGCTTATGGTTCCTAGGTTAAGCTTTAGGAAAACTTATTGTTAGATTTTAAAACAAAAAGGTTTATGTATATCACTTTTCTGCCATTCTAAATATTTTTGGTCTTCTCATTTCCTCTCTACCTTTTAAAGGGAAAGCTATCTTTTCCTTGACCTTTCCCAATAATATAAATTAATTCTGATTGGGTGTTTCCATCAGGAATAAAAAATAACTGTTGCCAGATTTTCCAAGAGTAAGCAATGCTCTTCCCAGTGTACCAGGCCTTTCCTTTGCCCAAAAGGCCTCACTAAGCAACTCCCATTGTTCAGGCTGTCTCAGGAGAAAGTAAGTCAGAGCTACCTCATTTCTTTTCAGTCTAAGCCGAAGCTCCAAATGCTTGCCAGGTTCCCTCCAAACAGCAATGTAACCAGGAAAACCAGTGAGAAGCCTGTACTCTGGATTAGCCAGCAAAGAAAAATAATTTTAATTACTAAGTGGTGTTTCTATATCAAACTATTCATGTCTACCTATTTGCTCAAATTGTTAAGGTTGAATATGCAGGTATACAAGCAATAAATATTCCTAAAACTCAAATTAAACTAAGGAGTATAATAAAAAATCATATAGAAATTTAAATATAAAGACTATTGGAAAAGCTATAAAATCCTTATTAAATTATAATTGGAACAAATTGGTTAATTGCTTTATATTCCAAAGCCGAAAAGTCAGTATGTTTTTAAAATTATTCACAGTTTTAAAATTATCAAAAACAAAAGATTTTAAGCCCTTGTAAAAAAAAGCAAACAGCATTCCTTATTTAAACAATAACAATTTCAACTTGTTTAGCTTAAGTAGTATCTCTTTGGTCATGGGATACCAAGTTAATAAATTAACATATATGTATTGAATCTTTAAAATAATAAAAGCTGTAAGTTTGTGTGCAATAAAATTAAATTAAATATAGGGCGGCTCTCTCTTAAATGCATAAAGTAAATTCCATTGGTCATTAATTGCAATCTAAGGTAAATTTGCCAGTTTGTAATTGTGGTCAATTGTAAAGAGTTTGTAAAAGCATCTTCCAAACTGAAGCATTTAAATGGCTCTAGTTCTAGAAAGCCATTATTAATGGAATCTGGATTAATATTAATAGCAAGAAGTAACTTCATAGCAATAAAACCTGTCTGAAAGTCACCTCAATGTACATATTCATGTAGTAGTAATAAAAGTTACCTTGATTCCATTGGGAATCTTCTGTTTTCATTTTAACAATGAAAAATAGTTTTATCTCTACTGCTAAAGTAAAATACTTGCTAATTAACATCTTCATGATAAAAGTGTAAAAATAAAAAGCAAAGTACTAATAAGTTAAGTTCATTTAATATGTAACACATTGCATTGAAAATGTTTAAAAGGTATATAAAAATCAAGAAATAAACTTCAGCATTGTCAAACTCTTTTGCATTCAAAACAGGCCTTGAATACATTGCAGGTTGCCTCTCCATATGACTTATTGGCTAGTTTGTTCACTGACCTTTAAAATAATAAAAATATCTGCTACTTCTCTGGTCGTGCTCCTGAAGTGGATAGAAACTGCTTTTCAGTTTCAAGCTCCTGCAGCAGCCAGCAGTGGCTAAGTACAGCCAAATGTCCAATGAACATCATCTTCAGACTGGCACTGTTTCATAGTGCCAGAGAGCGCTATGTGCCAGGCTGGCAAAAGCTACTCCTAGTTTCTCTCTAGGATCAACTGTACTGCAGCTTCTGTGAAGAATATAAGAAGTGGAGCAATAAATACCAGAATACTGTAAGTAGAACTTAAACACAATTGGCATTATGGCTGGCTCCCATGGACAGAGAATATGTAAAGTATTCCAGACCTGAAACTTAAAACTATTAATTGCAGCTCTAGAAAAACTTATGCATTAAGTAATACATTAATTAATATTAAATACTGTACCTTTATCCTGTTCTAAATATATGCCTGATGATTATAGTATTATCTTTTCTATTCTAAAATCATGTGCAAAAATACATCGAACATGTTAAAAATCCTGGTTAAAAATCTTATTTCTGAATAGTTAACATGTTTATAACATAAAAATAAAGCCACCTTGCCTGAAAACAGTGGGGCCAACAGCCCTTTTAATCTAAAAGCCACCAAACTGACTTAGGGGCAACCTCTCACAGTCTTCACCCCATACTGGATGAAGGATGTGCTTAAGGCCAGGGGTCACCAGTGGCTTACAGGTAACTGGTTAATTAATACCAGGCTCAATTACTAAAATCCCCCAAAGTGCAAATAAGGGTGTGTCAAACTCTTAACCCAGCTGCCCTACTACCGGTAAAGGGCCCAAAGTCAGATCCTAAAGGATGAACCATACTGTTACTTCAAAAATTAGCAATTATGCATTGTCCAGGGCATCAAAAACAAAGCCCGGCAAAAACAATAAAAAATTTACCAGGAATTATTCAATTAAAGTCAAAATTTAAAAAAAAAAAAAAAAATTTTACTCTGTAGTTCTAATCACTCCTACAGCTAAAAGCTAAAAAAAATTTCCAACTTGGTGCACTAATCCTGAATAAAACTAGCTGCCCAAGAAAGTGCCAGTTCACCAGAAGCACCTAACAAAGCACATGTGTGTCAATCACTGAAAAGCCTGGAATGCATTTTCAAAAACAAAGCTGAGTACCTAATACAATTATCTATTACAATTTCTCTCCAGGGGTTAACCAGAAACATAAAATAACTTTATACACACACACACACACATATATACATATACACTGTTACCCACTGATTTTAAAAAATAAAGGGTACCATCTTTTCTACCTCTGTGATCCAGTGTCCTCTTTAAAAAAACATGTATTCCAAAATTCTAATTAAATCTATTATTTTCAGAACGAGCATCTTATTAGCCAGGTGAAAACTTCATCCAGCTTCAAACAGAATGCCAGATCCATCTTCCTCCAGTCAAAATAAAATAACAAAGTTTTCATGCCTTGTCAGGTAAGGACTACAGCCCCATGGCCAGCGAGAAGTAGCTACAGAAAAAGAATCGTCTCCCTTCAGCACCCCTTCAAGATTAAAGGTGTAAACTCTCTAAAAGAAAATAAAAATTAATAAATGAATCTGAAGCCTGGCAAAAAATCCACATAAGCACCGGTAACCCCCAAGATGGCTGCTGGGGGGCCCCACCCCCAGGATTCTGCTGTCCAGAATGAGAACTTCTTCTGGGAACAGGAAAAGGCCCCAGATGTTACCCAGGGGCTTTGTCCTTGGGCCCTCACTGGGAAATTAATAAATGCAGTAATCAAGCAAAACAACAAACAGCCGTCCACCTCATAACTCCAACAATAATTATGCCAAAGCTTAGCAAGTTAAGCTTGCATAAAGGGGGGAAATGATAGGAGCTATGGATGGGGGTTGTGCATCTCTTCGTAAATAACCTGGGCTGTGTGTGTCAGACAATGAAAGGCTGCAGCTTCACCTTTCATAGCCATGCCAACCACTCCAGTCCCGGGAAGTCAATTAACAATGTAAGCTCTGCAGACTTTGAATATAAGGGAGGATGCAAACTAAATATGTTATTTCAAGCCTACCTGGCAATTGGGAAATATGTGTTAACTCAAGCTGATCAAGGACTCAAAGGACCGTTTGGCTCTTTCTCTGTATTAAAAAAAAACCGAAAATCTTATTTGGGGATCAGGTTTTTGCACAGAGAAGTTCCCGAGCCCAGCCGGTCATAAGTAAATTCTTTTTTTTCCCATCTCAAAATTATTACTGAGTCCTGCCCTTCCATACACAATTATTGAATATCTCAACTTCCGCAATAAGATGAGAAAGGCATTTCCATATCTCACTGTGATTTCACATTTTGTAAACATAATCCTTTCTTGGATGGACTTAAAACCCCTGGAAGCAAAATTGCTAGCAATCGTAAATTCATGAGTCTTTATTGCTTCTTTTATTTTACGACCCCATGATGATTCCCAGGAATATTGCAGAATCATGATTTGGGGGACGGTCAGGTTTGCACAATTAAGTAGGTCAAACTGATTTTGCTTAGGATTCTCTTGTGGTTTTTCAGTGCTCATAAGCAGCAACATTGCCTGCAAAGACCATTTCTACTCAAAGCAAAATCTTCTTTGTCCTCATTTGAAAAATAATACATTGGAAACATAAATTAAATGTGTATGGATGGCCAGATAGGGTAACTCAACACAAAACACCTAATTCATTCTGCAAAGTGATAGAACTACTGATGACGTTTCATAAGGAATATGAAGGTATGACATACATATCACTGCATTTGAAATAAACTAATCCAGGTATGTCTTGCTCCAAAGACTAAAACTTATACTACACTCTTTGTTTATGGACTATGCTCAGTGCAGCACCCACCACGTGTGCTAATACTACTAAGGTTATAAAAAGTGTCATGAATTTATGTATCCCAGTGTCCCTGCCTTCACTGAACTATGGCTATAAAACAAAGCTATGCTCTTCTTTTATTAGTTCTTATTTTATCAAAGCAATGGTGCAAATAATTTAAAAAACACTAATAAAATAC
Source organism: Dasypus novemcinctus (assembly GCF_030445035.2). NCBI lineage: Eukaryota > Metazoa > Chordata > Mammalia > Cingulata > Dasypodidae > Dasypus > Dasypus novemcinctus. The sequence goes on along the minus strand of NC_080680.1, from coordinate 9,158,854 downwards.
ACACTGAAAGGGAATCTTCTTAACCTGCTTTCCTGAGGCATTAAGACAATAGATATTACATTTTAAAGCAGGACCATCCTGTGGGAGGTGCAGAATTGGTACAATAGGATCCACCTTTTTCTATCCTGAGCTAACCACCTCCACCTCTGCAAAAGGCAGGAGAGGCTAAGAAAGGAGACGGTGGAGAATGAGAGAGGAATTTTAGAACCAGGCTGGGATATCCCCTTCCCTCACCCGAGACCTTCCAATCTAATGATGTCCTGCAGTTGATGTCTGACTGCAGCCTGGGAAATCTAAAAAAGTCAGAGAAGGTCTAGGGGGCTGTAGACTGACTAGCCAAGGAAAAATGATTGCAATGGGGAAATTGGCAGCGCAAAGCATGCAGGAGTGTTTCCCACAGACCAGGTGTGTGTGCAGGTGGACGAGAGGGCCAGCTCAGGTCTTCTTTGGTTCTGTTCATGAGTGCCATCTGACGGGGAAGGCAGATCTCAGCAGGGAGATAGAGCAGGAGGCCTAGGGATCAGGAAAGACTCTAATGACGAGCCATTGAGTACCCATCACTTAAAGGAACTGCAGGTGAGAGCCCACCTAATTTTGGTTTCCTGCAAAGTGTCAAGCACTGACCACAGTCTATGCTGCACGAGCTGAAAATCATCAACTGGAACACTATTCAAATTCCTGACCCCCAAAATCATAAGATATGATAAAGTTGTGGTTCTTTTAAGGCACCGTTTCAGGTTTGTTAAAAATACTCACAAGAGGTGAAGTTAGTTTAAAACATCTACTAGGCACAAAGAGCCCTAGCTCAGGTCATGACAGTGCCAGGTAAGTAAAAAATCTGCATCCCGTTATTTTCTTCAGCCCCAAAGAGAAGTAGAAGCTCTAAATTAGTGGGAGATACTGAACCTGACCTTTCTCCCAGAATTCAGATTTTCACATTAGCAGCAGACTTGACTTCAGAGCTGGAAGCCAAAAGTCTTCACTTTTAACTAAGTTCAGTATTTAATTATAAGTTACTGACAACTTTAATTATTGATCAGAAGATTCTGTGATACCCAAGAAAAACCAAATTTATGGGCCTGCTCAAGTGTTCATCAAAGGCAGGGGAAATACTAGTTCTGGAAAATACATTTAAAAGGAAAAGATCTTTATAATTACATCCCCATCAGTTATGCTACTTCAACACATCAAAGACAAATCCTTTCATCTCCCAACTCCTTTAGTTGTCTCTTTGTGCATTCATATATATTACATCTGCTTAATATGCTTCTGCAGTTACTTCTTTATTACTCAATTTGAATATTCTGGATTTTATTTGTGTTTCTTGCAGAGGACACTAGGGACAGAATGGATGTCACCAATGAGTGGTTGATTTAAAACCTCCTGAATACTCCGTGCCTCTTGTGGCTCATGTGTTCAGTGCATCAGGAGCAGGTGCTGCCTCCTTGGCCTTCCCCTCTATATACACACACAAGCTCTGCTCTAAGGAGGTCTAAAATGGCGCGCTGGTTACTAACTCCCTCATCCACCTCATCTGTGCTGAGCGAGTGGACAAGTTCCATGCACCCAACTGGCTACCTATCTCCTAAGTATAACTGGATACTTGCAAACAATATAATAAGTGTACTCTTCAAGACGTCTTTGAAAACTGAATATGTTCAGCAATAGGATGAGTCCTTTATGAATGTGACTTCTACGTGTAAATATATTTTCGGAAAGAAAGAACAGCCTACCTCTGAATTGTTTCAACAAACAACCAGGTAGCTTGCCTGAAACCAGAGCCCTGCACGATGGACACACCTATGTAATTATGATTCACTGCCATTATTCCAAGGTTGGGGCTGAAGGAGACACCCAGAGCCAATCTGTAGAGAATTCATGAGAAACAACTGGGCACTGTCAAAGCAGAAGGAAAAAACAATACCCCTTGACAGGACAGCTGATAAATTAGCTATGGATTGTAAATCAATTAATCCATACAAAGCCTGAGGGAAAGTTGGGGTTTAGGGAAGGACCACAATCTCAAGATTCATGAATTCATGGGGTGCGAGAGGCCGTCTCTTGTGAAATCCTGAGAGCCACATGTGGGCATTTCCTGTGTAAGATGACAGATAGAATGAAGTGGGAAGTCAAAACTTACATCCCACTACATCTAAAATGAAAAGTGGCAAATAAGAAAAAATAAAAGCAAAATGCAGTAATGGCAGTCCCACAAAGGAAAGGGCTGTTGTCCGGTAACAACCACAGAAAGTCCCAACCCTGCATAATCTCTATAGAGGAGAGGTAAGAAGCAAAATTCTGGGGGGGGGAAAAGGTCATGATACCCAACTTGGAAAGAGGCCAAGGAGGTATGGCTTGGGCTGGGTTGGAAATTCAATAGAAAATGTCCACACAGGAAGAATTCCCCAACCATTGACATTTTCCACCAAAACCAGGAAATGCTACTGGAGTTCCAGATGAGTAAAAGCAGAATGACCACAAAAGCAGAGGTAGTTATCTCCAAATTAAGCATTTGTTTAGTCAAAGCAGAAGCAAATAGGAAAATCATCTAAGTCAGCAGGAAATGGAAAAAAGAGGAACCAAGAAATTAACAGAGCAAAACCCCTAATACCTTGTGGTCTCAATTTAGGGACCCCAAACCTGTCTCCACACGTCTTTCCACTCTTCTTCCAGTGCACCTAAACAAATGACGAAGAGAAGGAGGAGGAGGGGTAGGGAAGCAAACACAGAGGCCTCTCTGTGTCCAAAGTTAGAACAAAGTGACTGAAAAGAACATTCGGAGGGAAGCGGACTTGGCCCGAAAGATAGGGCATCCACCTACCACATGGGAGGTCCAGGGTTCAAACCCCGGGCCTACTGACCCATGTGGAACTGGCCCATGCGCAGTGCTAATGCGCGCAAGGAGTGCCCTGCCAGGCAGGGGTGTCCCCAGCGTAGGGGAGCCCCACGCGCAAGGAGTGCACCCCGTAAGGAGAGCTGCCCAGCGCGAAAGAAAGTGCAACCTGCCCAGAAATGGCGCCGCACACATGGAGAGCTGACACAGCAAGATGACGCAACAAAAAGAGACACAGATTCCTGGTGCCGCTGATAAGGATAGAAGTGGACACAGAAGAACACACAGCGAATGGACATAGAGAGCAGACAATTGGGGGAGAGGAAAGGGGAGAGAAATAAATAAACAAAAAAGAACATTCAGAAGTCACAGCTACCCTGGAGAGAACAACTGCGTTGAGCTCTTTCTGTTCCCCAATGGGCTGCAGGGAGCTGGACACAAGACATAACGATGATGTCAGTGCCGTGGATGAGCACAGGCCCATGGCACTCAGGCCCAGGATCCAGAGCACCTCCAAGGAGCCCAGCACAACCCCAGGGGCACTGCAGAGCTCAGGGGGACGGAACCCGTCTCAGAGTGCAGGAGGCGTCAAGGAAATCCGTCCACACTGCGTCCAGACAGAAAGGTGATCTGGACAAAATGGGCAGATTTTCTATATATCATCTATCTGTATCTGTCTATATAGATAGATGAGAGAGAGAGAAATAGATGATGGAAGAAAGGAAGGGAGGGAGGGAGGAGAACAGAGGGGCAGACTGTGGAAAGTTGACGGGTCAGGGTATCTGAGTGCGGAATATGTTGGAGTTCTCTGTACGGATTTTATATTATTTCTGAGTGTCTTGTACATTTGAAATTATTTCAAAATAAAATGTTTAAAAAATCTGTTCGTGAAGAAAAGGAGCAAGCAGCTTAGATCAGTATTTTGAGTCAACACATTACCAGTGCATATTTGATAAATAAAATAGCAAGAAACAAAAAAATTTATGGGTAATTTAGGCTAAATCCAAATTACCCATGAACGGCATAGGTGGGAGACCTTCCCCATGATTCAGAAGGAAAAAGCAAACAGATGGAGGCAGTTAAAGAGGCAGCAACCTCCTAAGAGAACAGGCATATCTACAATGAAGACAGTTGTCATCTACAAAGTAGACCCTCCACAGAGCGAGCAGGAAGGGGATTTAAAGATACAGGAGTAAGTATTTTCCTAAGCCTGAGGGAGAAGGGAGTCTACTGATCTAAAAGGCAAAACAGAATCCCCCAAAATGGGCTCAAAATCATCTAAAACGACACAAGGACTAGTTAAGCTTTAAAAAATAATTTTTTTTAAAGATTTATTTTATTTTTTCTCCCCTTCCCTCCTGTTGTCTGCTCTCTGTGTCCATTCGCTGCGCATTCCTCTGTGTCCACTGGCATTCTTGTCATGTGGCACCAGGAAACTGTCCCTTTTTTTGTTGCATCATCTTGCTGCACCAACTCTCCGTGTGTGCAGCACCACTCCTGGGCAGGCTTCACTTCTTTCGTGCTGGGCAGCTCTCCTTGTGGGGCGCACTCCTTGCACATGGGGCACCCCTTTGCAGGGGACACCCATGCTTGGCACGGCATTCCTTGCGTGCAGCAGCACTGCATGTGGGCCAGCTCCACACGGGTCAGGAGGCCCTGGGGATCGAACGCTGGACCCTCCACATGGTAGGCTGATGCTCTATCAATTGAGCCACAAACAAAAACAGCTATTCTTCAGACATCTAGAAGGACAAACCAAATAACTGACAAGGGCAGGGACAAACCACAGCCTGTCCCTATGTCTGCTCCAGAAGACAGGAGAATAGCGTATCCCATGTTACCACAGGCTGTGGGAAAAAGCTGGGAGCCAGGGCTATCACAGGCAGGCAAGCTGTGAGTTAGGTAAAGAGTCCTGGGGTGAACTTTTCACACATATGATAACTCAGGAGTATATTATCCCCAGGTGCTCTTTGAACAAAAAGCTAGAATCTGGACATTTAAGTGATGGAAGCAGCTGCAGTAGAAGGTGAGTAGCAAACAGGAAGACCATTTAAATATGAAAACCAATCAAAAGTTCCTGTGAGCAGTTTTGTGCCAAAAGGTACATTCTGTGAACCTCCTGAAAATAAAATTCACTGTAAAGGACACAAGAATCAGGATAGGGAGTAGAAAGCATAAGGTTCATCACGTCCACATCTGACACACAGGGAGCAGGTAAGCCAAGAAAAGGAGCCTATGAGTATTACTTGAAGCTCTAAAGGGAACCACCAGAAAAACTAAAAATAAGAACAAAGTCAAGAAAAGTCTGGAGGTGGAGGAGGGAGAGAGAGGAAGTGGAAGAGTGGTAATTTTCTCTTAGTCATAACAGAGTCAACAGATGCTCTGCCAGATTGCTAAATTCAGAAACGGAGGGTTAAGTATAAAACCAAGAATTATAAAAAGAACCACTATAAAAGCCAGAAACACAAAAACGGAGTGTATGGTTTCCAAATTGCCTAAAGACAGGCCCAAAGGCACACATATGCACATATGACAGAATGTTAAAAAAAACAAATATGAGCCATATAGCAAAAGATAGAAAAAGAGGAAGTTTAAAATTAGAATATCTTATAGGGACCAAGTATGTATGACATCAATACTGTAAAATAGGGTAGTCTAATCCCTAAGAAGAAGGAAAGAGTTTATAAAGACAAATAGAAGTGAGGAATCTTATGAGTTTGATTAAGGGGGAAAAAAAAGGAAGTTAGCAGAAAGTTTACATGATAGGGAGGAACAGAGGTGATCTTACCTTGAAAAAAGGGGGAGCGATGACGAGAAGAACCATAAACAAATGCTATAGGTGACATTGTGCAAAAAATGTAAAGGTTTCATGGAAAGAAGTGATTTTCTAGTAAAATGTAAAATACCAAAATAGACCCAAGGAGAAAACTAATTGCCACAAAAGAGAAAGAAAAGAAAACCGACCTTAGTGAAGGCACAACGCTTTCACGGCTCAACACCTGTATTTGGCTCACCTGCAAGGAATTCACACATTCATGGATATAGTGATAGGAAAGGATAATGTGCTTCTGGTTTATGTTACAAAGCTGGCATAACTATAATTCCGGATTACCAAGATCGCAAAGAAAAAATTACAAAAACAGATGTAAAAAATTATGACCAAAATATTAGCACTAAAAATATAAGGAAACTTCCTAAATATACTATTGACATATTTTAAACACCAAAAGTAAACAAAATCTGATATAACGTGACAATAAAACCACTGACTTGTAAGCCCACTATACCCATTAGTTTTCAACATTGTCTGTCTAAGCCGTCTAATACAAGACAAATATTACTTATGCAAATGGTGACATAGAAGAAGTAAACTATTTTTTCTTTGTTAATGGTATGAGAGTATCCCAGACAACCAAGATATTCCAAGGAAAAATTGGGAATTTGGTGAACTGACTGGACATTATATACATTATGTACAAAAAATACAAGTGTTTTTTTTCTAATAAGCAAGTAGAAAAAGAAATGTATGTAAACATTACATTCGCAAGAACAACAAAAATCTTTCAAAGCCCTAACAATACATTTAACAAGAATGCCACAAAGCCTATATATTTATGAAATTATATACTTTTATGCAGGGCTCAAAATACAAAAAGAGCAAATGGAAAGGATAAATGACTTACTTTCACAAACATGTCAATTTTACAAAACTTAGTAGGAAACGAAATGAAATTCCAAAAATATTGCTTCTTGATTCCAATAATGGTGGACCGGCTTAACCAGACCAATGCTCCATCTAAACCAATTTTAAAAACTGGATGTAGTTTTTTGACAAATTTTCTCAAAAACATTGAAATCCCAAGAACTTAAACAATTAAAGAGGAAAAAGTGAAAGGACATGGAAATTAGGAAAACAGGGGTTCTAGCCTGCATAAAGTATATAGGGGTTAGCACAGATATCACTTTACATATTGAAATTGATACAAATATGGATATAAACTTGTTATAGATTGGATGGGTGGATGGATGGATGGATGATAGATAGACAGATAGATTAGACACACAAATTCATTTATGATCATGTGTGTGTATATAGCATGGGGAAAAAAACTGGAAGATAGAAAAAACACTGGGTGCCATTATGATTCTCTGTGAGAAGAACTGGGCTCTGATACGGACAAAAGATATAAACTAGAGGGAGAGGAGAACCAAACTTAAAAAAATAGGAGAAGGAAGTAGTAACAAATAACTGTTGTATATGAAATTTGTTCCTTCAGATAAAATTTATATATGTGCGTATACATGTAGGCAAAAGTGAACCTGATAAATACAGCAAGTGAAAAAAGCCAATGCTTTCAACAGTGTCTTATTTCTAATTGACAGTTTTAACAAAGTTTACATGTAAAAGGATACACAGATAAGAAAAATCCTAACTAAAAAAGAAATGACTTGTGATATTAATATCTGTTAAACTTGGACTCCAGGTGGAGGTTGTCAAACAACACAGAGGGGCAAAGAATCAAAATTGCAATTAATGATAAAGTCATAACTGTCATAGCTCTTTAGGTACAGAAGAGTCAAGAAGGAAATTGACAGAAACACGATTTTAGTGTGAGACCTCCTTGCCTCATCCTGTCAGCCCATGTGTCAAATAAACAAAACAAGCTAGAGGACAGATTCTGAATGAAATGATGTGTGTGTTGTAAGAATCGACAAAACACTTACACAATTTAACCATATTAGCCACAAAGAAAATCTCAATAAAGCCAAAATAGGAAATTTAAACCACGCAAATGACATTCTCCGATCACAATGTGAACTAATTAGTAAACACACACAAAAAGTCACACACAAAAATGTTCAAGTATGTAAATAAGAGTTGGTTCAAAGAAGAAATTAAAATAAAAATCTAGGAAACAATTAAAATGAAAACACAATACATTAAATCTTACAAGATATGCTGAAGCTATATTCCAAAGAATATTCTTAAAGCACTTCCACAGATAACTTGAAATAAGGAAGACGAATAAATAAAACATTAAATTTTTTATTTTTTACTTAAGAGGAAGAGGGAAGTATAACAACAAAAGTAAAAAAACTAATTTACTTAAAGAAAGCAGCGCATGTCCAGCCTGCGGCAAGGCCAGGCTCGTTTGATTTGTCTGGTAAGGAAATGAGCTTCAGAGTCAGCCAGGTTATGGTTAATGAAGAGATGACAGCAAGAGTAGTCCAAGGGGCGAGCGTTACATGGCCCTTATACAGGGTGGCACCAGAACACAAGGGGGCAGATTCCAAATGGGTGGTGGGATGCCTGTTGCTAAGGTGAATGCCAGGCTGTTGCCAAGCAGTTTCATAAGCTGAAGCTATGCCCTTAGTGAGGGCAAGGTAGAAAGTTCCGTACCTCATCAGAACCTGGCACTGAGAAATGTGTCATGACGACCTCCTTAGCAGACAAGGAAGTAGGTGGAAATGGCCGTGTGGGAGCGGGTCAAGTCCCCCAGGTTCTCGTGTTTGGGGAGGATCCCTAAGTCTCTTGTCAAGACTCAGATAAGCCGAGGTTCAAATCTTGCCTGCATGGTCTCCAGAAACTTACAAGGTTGTGCAAGCACCCGCATAACGGGTGTCCCCCACAAAACAGGACAATTGATAATTTAAGAAAAATCATACTTTAATTTCTAAATCTCAGTGCAAATACATTTGAAAATATGATTAAAACAGTTCATTTCCAAGGGGAAAAATATTAACACAATTGATCCCCGGAAGAGTCATAAAATCTCAATTGACAAAATAATTTAAGACCTGGAGACAATCATCAAAGAGATACCCCATAACCTAACTAAACAAAAGAGGTACCAGATCTAGATAACAGGTACTTAAACTACTCCCATGGTTAAAAGAAATTTTTACAATCATAAGATAACACTGGGACCAAAATTTGAAAAAGCACAAAAACCAAGAAAATATACATCAATAAAATATGAAAATAGATAAAATCAAAAAGTATTGAATTTAATTTAAAAAGTAATGAAGAGATTGTCTTGACCATTATTGGCCCTTTGAAATTTCATGCAAACTTTAAAATTAGCTGTCAATTTTTGCACACAAACATACACACATTTTTTGGCATTTTATTAGGATTGAATTGAATCTATAAATCAATTATGGGAGAAAAGACATCTCTGCAATATCAAGTCTATCAAGCCACTAATGTGGCACAGACCTCCACATACATAGTTTAATTTTTTTTTCAAGAATATTTTTAAATTTTCAGAGTAGGGGTCTTGCATATCATTTGTTAGATTTATTCCTGGTTATTTGACATTTCTGAAGGAATTCCTCATACTGGGAAATATTCTTTACATTTTATTTTCATTTTGTTTCTGATATTAAAGCAAAATAATTTTGTATACGACTTCATATCCAGAGACCTTGCTAAAATCACTGATGAATTGTCATAGTTTGCTTATAGAGTCTATTGTATTTCTTCTTGAAGAACAGAGTTTACCCTGTTCATTTTCAAGATTTTTTATAGAGCTAATTAAATTTTATAAAGGTAGTTAATTTAAGGTAAATAAAACAATTTAGTATTGGTGCAAAGATTCACAAACTGTCCCAAGGGACAGACAGGAGAGCACAGAAGCAGACCCAGGTGGGAATGGCCTTCGTCGCTGATACAGCTGGGTCATTTCAATATCCATATGGAAAAAATTAAACCTTGACCTCTACGTCACACCATAAACAAAAATCAGTGCCAAATACTAATGTATTGCAGGTCTTAGTATAAAGTGCAAAACAAAAAAATTCATTTTTATTTAAAGATTTCTGAAAATTTCACAAAAATACTAATCTTAACAGAAAAAATAATAAATTAGGCTATATTAAGTTGGAAAACAATGTCCAAAAATGCCATTGAGAGAGGGAAAATTCAGACCACAGAGTGAAAGAAGATATTTGCAATCAGACAACAGAGAGAATATATAAAGAACTCCTAAAATCAACAAGGAAAAGACACACATCCACATTTTTTAAAAATGGGCAAGAAACTGAACATGGGCTTCAAAACTAGGATATCGAAATGGTGACTAAACACATGAAAATGTGAATAACCTCTTTCCTTATTAGGGAAATGCAAATTAAAACCTCAACATAATACCATGATTTAGCCTGCATAATGGCTAAAATAGAAAAGACTAACAATATGAAGTGTTTGCAAGGATACAGAAAGATTGAAACTCATGTCTGCTGCTGTCGGGAGGGTAAATAATTAGTATGACCCCTTTGCAAAATGCTTGGCAGTCTCTACTGAAACTAAGCAAATGCATGCCAGAAATCCCACACCCAAGAGAAATGCATGGAAGTTCAACAAAAGGGATGTATAAGCATACTAGCATCCACGCTGTGCATAAGGGCACCCTGTTTTGGGCTGATTGGAGCCCCCCGCAAAAGATGGTTAAAAATCCTAACCCCTGGTAACTCAAAATGTGAAATTACTTGAAAATAGGATAATTGCAGATGGAATTAGTTACTTTGCCATGACTAGTGCCCTTATAAGAACAGGAGAAGAGAAAGAAGGAGAGAGAGAGACAGAAGGTGGCAAGGGACCATGGAGGCAGAGATTTAAGTGCAAGTCAAGGAACATGCAAGATTGCTGGCAAACCACCAGAAGCTAGGAAGAGACAAGCAAGGATTCTCCTGTACTGGTTTCAGAGAAAGGACGGCCTTGCTGACACCTTATTTTCAAACTTCCAGCCTCCAGAGATGTGAGAAAATGAAATTTTGTTGTTTGAAGTCACACAGTTAGTGGTTCATAGTTATGGAAGTCCTAGGAAAGTAAGACATCCCCAAACAGGAAAATGTGCAAACGACCATTGAGAGTAGAACGGGTAAGTCAACTGTGGGCTCATCCCCCAGTGGATACTATGCAGCAATGGAAATGGATGCACAGTAATATGGTCTCCACACAGACTGTTGAGTGAAAGAAGTCAGGTACCAAGTGCCATTCTGTATGCTTCCCTGTACACAGAGTTGAGAAGCAGGTAAAACCAGTCCATGGAGATAAAAGGTGGGACGATGGTTACTTCAGGGGAAGAGTGACTTTTTGGGGGAGAGAAAGGGTTGCTGGAGTTTTGATGATGATCTGGGTTTGGTCACCTGGACAGGTTCATCCTGTGAAAGTTCACTGAGTTGTACACTTCCCACTTAAGAGCATTCTCTGCACACCTGCTACATTTCATTGAGAAGCTTTAAATTCGAAATAAGCATAAATCAGTGTATTGAAGAATAACACATGATAAGCAAGTGGAGTTCATGCCAGCTTACCAGACTCACCTTTTGGAAATTCATAAAGCTGAATGTCTGTATCATGCATCATTCCCAAATAAATTTCAAAGGGATGTGAAAAGGGATCAAAAACATAAAGGAATAAATGAAAGCATGAGTCAGAAAGCATGGCAGACTTTGCTTACATCCTCAGAGTGGAAAAAGTTAAGAAGAAAATACTTATACATTTAAATCATAAAAATTAAAACATTTCTTCATACTATAAAATAAGTCAAAAAGGATAACAAAAACTAGGAAAAAATTTATATGAGAGCTGAAGGGTTATTTCCTAAATTTGTTAAAGCTCATACAAATCAATGAGGAAAGATTGAATGCTTGATAGAAAAAAAGAAACAAATTATTAGGGGGGTTATGATGAAAAAAAGAGAGAGATAAGAACAAGAACAGACCCATAAATGTATGAAAGATGCCTAGGCGCCAACAAAATTTAAGAAATTAATTAAAACAGCACTATGCTGAGCATTTTGATTTTACCAGACTAGCAAAATTTTAAAAGGTTTTGTGATGCTCAGCCTAGCTAAGAATGGGGGGAAATCAGAATTCTCATGTTCTTTCAGTGAGAGCTTAATTTATTAATAAGAAATTAGAAAATACTATCATATTTTTATGCATAAACACTGGATGGTATCAATTTCACAGATAGAAACATACCTTAAGGATACATTAACAAATGTTCATAAGATACGTAGTCAAATTTTTTTCATTATATCATTAATTCAGCATTAAAATATGGAACTGGTTTAAAAAATATGGCACAAACATATAACAGATGGTTATTATCTCCCATTCAAAATAATATAGGAAATTTGATCTATGCTGACAAGGAAAGTTTTCTATCATATATTCTTAAAGGGTACATACTGTGGTCTTTTTGTGTAAATAAAAATAAAAAATATTTTAAAAATCACTTATTCCATAAAAAATATATTAATGAAATCTTACTGTATACCAGACACTGCTCTGCCCTGAATATCCAGTGGTGCAAAACCATCTATGCAGTTGCTTCTCCAGGGAGCTTAGCTTTTAGAGTCAGCAGTCAGGGAAACTGTGCCAACACCATCCCAGCAACCTTGAGGTTGAGAGGCTAAGACTCCACATTCACTTCCAGATTCCCTTGCAGCTAGAATCTGCACCAGGGCAAGACTTCGGATGTGGAAGTGAGTTTTAAAAGGCGAAGCCCCAGAGTTTCCATTTTCTGTCCTTGTGGCTAGAGTGTAAAATCATGTGCCTGCTCCCAGCAGGGGGCAGCAGACCTGTAGCTTTCATGCTGATAGTTCCTCAACGTGGAGGGGCTTGTTTATCTCCAAAGATGTCTTCTAGCAACCAAACTTTGTTTCCTAGACTTCTAAAATTCTGTAAGTTGATAATACAAGGTAAAAATAATGTCTCCTCCTAAAAGATGGTACAGTGCCATCTATAACTGAACCCTCATTGGTATAGTAAACACATATATAAAACAATCTAACTTCACATTGTGATCAGCATTTACAAGTAAAAAAAAATTGTAATGAGAAAAAGTGTGGTTGGAGAAGATAATTTGTGGGAGATCTGGGAGGTGATATTAGAGTCAAGAACAGAATGAAAATAAAAGACAAGACAGAGGAAAAAAAATAATTGGGCAGAGCTCCAGGTCATAGGAAATATAAAGCACAAGTGTATATTCTAACAAATTAATGAAGACAGCTTAACTGGAGGAAGTGGTGAAGAGGGAAGAGGAAGAGAACTGGGAGAGAAAAAGAGAGGAGGAGAGAGAGAAAAAGAGAGGAGGGGAGACAGAGAGAAAATAGGAGAAAAGAGAAAGAGAGAGATTGAGAGAGAAAGACCAGAGAGGGAGAAAGAAAGAAAGATGGAGGAGACAGAGAAAGGGAGAGGAGAGACAAAGAAAGAAGAGGGGTGAGAGAGGAGAGAAAGGAAGGTGGAGAGGAGAAAGAGAAAGATAGAGGAGTAAGAGAGGGAAAGAGATTGAGATAAAGTGGGAGGGAGAGAGATTGGAGAGGGGTAAGAGGGTGAGAGATATTGAGAAAAAGAGAAATTGAGAGGTAGAGAAAAGAAAAAGGAGAAAGAGAGAAAAAAAAAAGGAGAGGGGAGAGAGAAGTAGGGAGGTGGGGATGGGATAGAATGGTGCAAAACAGATGCCTTAGTGGGTCTGGACAGGAAACCAGAGCACACTAAATGGGTAACTGAGGAAAATTTGAGACTATTTGCAAAGTTCTGCCCTAAGTTAAAGAAACCACAAGTCATTACAATAGCAAAGAGCCACTAGAAATCCCAGATCGTAGAGGCAAGAGGAGGGAGCAGTAGCTACAGGAGAGGGCCCTTTGGGGGGGCGGGGACAATTCTGCAAGGAAAATTCTGGGAGAATCAATACAGGGATTTCACATTCTCCTGCCTTCTGCCTCCTCTTTGTTGGCTCCTCCATTAACCAAAGGCAATCAGGAGCCAGTGTGGAGGGAGCCTGTGGGGGGAGCTGACAAACTCAACTCCTGGACACAGAGCAAGATGGAGAAATGCAGGGAAGGGTGGAGAGTAGGGCTGAGGGGCAGCTGGGAGCATCCAGCACCATCTGCTCCTTTTGCCGCCTGGCTGCCACTCTCTTGCACTGTCAAGACAAAGCCTGGGGCACGCGAATCCCTTCAGTCGCCTCACCATTGCCAGGGAATGTCAGCTAGGCCAACCTCCCACCTAAAACCAAGACCTGAGCTGCCCTGAGCATTCTCCAGGTTAGTCAAGGAGCTGCCAGAGCGCCCCATCTTTCAGTGGACACGAGGTCTAAATTCTACTTACCCCTTAGCTTCTAAAGCTTTACAAACCAGATGACAAAGTTCGAAAACAGGCAAAACTGCTCCACTGCCTTGTATTACAGAAGAACCTCCTGTTGGGAGGGTTAGCAGGCATCCGGAGAAGGGGTGCCCAGGCCATGATTTTATTCTGGCACTTGTCTTTGAATTTCCACATATTAAATACAAGCTAATTAACATTCCATTAAAAATGTTGTTAAAGTTCTCTGACTGAGGTACGTTAAAAATAATGACTAATTATGAAATTACTAGAAATAAGTATTAAAAATGGCTTGCTTGATCTACCGATAACCAATAATTGGTGTAGTAAGTTAAGGACCAGGGCTCACAGAGATGAAGCCTGTCATGATCGCATTTAGAAGACTGTTTTGCACGTCATTTGATCTCACTGCATTTCATAAAAATTAGCTATAAGCTGTATTTGCATCTCTGCCCCAGCAGAAGTCTTCTCTTCCAGGACTGGTATCATAGCGATTTTGCAGGTAAGACCATGATTTACCTTAGAAAAAAAGAGCTCTAAATCTTCATAAACATTTTCTAGTGCTACTTCGACTCAAAATATTTTTGTCACCTAACATAAATGTACAAATGACATGCCTCATAATCCATTTGCTCTTCTTAAAAACAACCTGTAATAGTATTGTTTAACATTTAGTATAACTCTCTACGTTATACACATTTGTTTTTCTCTATCTTAACATCAAAACTATGAGTAAAGAATTCAGTCTCCCTCATATTATCTGTTCTCTTAGTTCAATAGTTACACCACTATCTCTCTGTTTATTTTCCGTAATCAAATACCCATTACGTCAACATTTTTTTTCAAGAGATTTTTTGTTCTCTCCCTACGATTAAAAGAGTGTTGTTTTTCCCTGCTTATTCCACAAATGCTTTGGAAAGATTAAAATGTCAGAAACCAAGGGAAAAAAAGTCACCTAGAACAAACATAGGCGTGTGGAGTTACCTCCAGGTCACAAGACTTACACATACTTATTTAAAGCAAATGAAAAAGGGACTGGTAAATAATATTGCATTTTTAAAGCTTTTATCATACTTTCTCTGGAGACAAACAACATTTAAAATTTTAAATTATTTACCATTGTAATTTAACCAGTGTATTGAAATGTTCTGTAAACTTCCCAATAAACAGAACAATTTCATTATGATTTATTACATCTACCCCAAATCCTACATCTGTGCTAGCACACCTAAATTCAATATTTATATATATTGACGTATATATAAGTATTTGATATATTTTGAATAAACTACTTAAAATAATTACATAGGTTAGTAGGAATGACAAAGTAAAATAAATGAAATGTCCAATTGGAAGACTAAAGGGTCACAAACTTGAATTTCTGAGACTGCTCTGAGCTGCCGGGAGAGCTGATGCTTGCCATAGCTCGGGGGTAGCCTAAACATTCTCCTCCTCGTCATAAACATTTAGGTGGGCTGCTAAACTCAGCCCTTCGGGATAGACTGTCTGAACCACAAATGTCTTCTTGGGAGAGATCCCTGTCGTGATTTTACTTAACAGCCTTTTTGTTTAAACATTCCTTCACATGCCAGTGCTTATAAACTAAGGTTTGGGGAAGCATGGTATGCAATAACTGTAATTATAAAACCCAGAATTAAAACAGAAATGGACTAAATTATAATGCAATAACTCTAGTCTGCTAGAGGGCCTCCTGAAAGGGCAAATGTAATATATGTTTTCATCCCATAGAAATATTTAAGCACTTCCCATTGTCTTAAAGAACCAGCCTTCTTGCTTTCAATTGCTCTCAGGCACCAAGCTAACATCCCAGGCCGGGCTTCTTTAGAATCTGTTCTAAGTGCTTACCCTATCTTATCTGATTTAACCCTCCTACGAGCCACTAAAAGTATTAGCCCCTTGTAATACAGGAGGAACCTGAGACAAAAAGAGGTTAAATAATTTGTCCAGGAACCCGCAACTAGAAAATAGTATAGCCAGGATTTGAAATGAGACAATTTGACTCCAGTGTCTTTTCTTAAAATTATTTTCTCCATTGTACAAAATGAACTCACTGGCAAAACAAAAAACACAAGACCACAGAAAATTTTAAAAATCATTTATAATTACAGAATTCATTTAAAAAATTGTCTTGGTATGAAAGTTTCAAAAACCAAGAAATACAGGGGGACATTCCCCTTTATCAATCCCCAGTCTCACTCTCCATCAAAATAACTAACATCAAGAGCAACATGGAGCTTTCCACTCCACTCCACAGTCGTCACAACGTTCAGGCATGGCAGCTTGCCTGCATTCAAAATAGGACATGTATGTCCCTGAAACTGGTATTCAGTTCCCTTAAGTCTTTATTGTTCATACATACATCTATCTATCTATCTATCTATCTATCTACACTTATTTCTGCGTGTGTTTCTGATAGGTTGATATATGTGAGGGTGTCATTCTCCTTTTCCCATCATTTATCTAATTTAAATGTTCTAATTTAAATTTTCTCCTCATGTGAACGTTAAAATGAACTTGTCAAGTTCTGTTAAATATGCTCTTGGCATTTTGATCAAGATTGCATTAAATTTATCAGTTTTGGGAGAATTTCCAAATTGAGAAGTACGCTTCAGAAAAGTGAGAGTTATCTTCCTTTACAAAATCTTCTTTTATATCCTTTGATAAGGTTTTACAGCTTTTTTATATCATACAGATTTACTATCACGGTTTGGCCAGCTTAGTGAAATGAGACCATCACCTTTTCCCTCCGTGCTCTAGAGCAGCTGTACACAGCAAACATCTCTTCCTTAAACACCACTGCACATACTGGTTGAACTGGACCTGATATGTGTTCAGGATCGTTCCTGAACCACCTTTATACTTTTCCTTAAGATCTCAACACATTGAGTTCATGCTATTTACAGTGTTTCCCAAAAATCCTAACTACATCATCTAGATCTTCACATTGAAGCTGGATTCTTCTAGACTCTTGGCTATGCTACATAAAAGAATTTAAGAACATGCCGGTTTAGTTAGGTCAGTATATTATTGAGGAAAATGGGAGAGGAGAACAGTAATGGGAGAAAAAAACGGATTATGCATCCTCAGGTGTAGATGCCGGCTGCTCCAGGCAGACCGAGAGATTTGGCTTGTGTGTTAACTGTTTAAGCTATTCATTGTTCCTTGCCTTGCTAATGTTCGGGGCAGGGGTCCCAGCTGTTGGCTGTTTTGATTGATTATCCCACCTGTCGGTTCCCCAGGACGCCCAATGATGAGGCCCCTTAAGGATATCGGGGTCTTCCTTGACCCCAGGGTGAAATCTCATTCCAAATGCAGTTTTCAGGGCAGGTTCTAGCGAGGTTCTTCCAGCACCCTTCTGGGGTGTCTTTCCCTCAGGAGATTTCCAGGCAGGGTTCCATGATTTTCTGCCAGGTTTTAGACTCATCCTCCTGTTCCCTAAACTAGCCTGCCTCAACATCATTGTTCCAAGTCATTGCAAACGTTCTTTGGTTCTCCCTGAACCTCCATGGCTGCCCTCCTGGAAAATTCCTGCAGCCGGCTCGGTGCCTTGGCAGAATGTGGCACAGCTTCTCAGTCATGAGTACCAGAAGCTGCAAACAGTTTGTTGACATGGCAGAGGAGGTGGTAACGGGGATATCCTATGTGAATTCCACACATCTGCAGTGCGTGGATGACGCAATGCAGTCCACCCAGCACTCCCTGGGAGCAGGTGAGCCCCCTGCTGGAAGCCAGACTCTTGCATGGTGTCTAAGCAACGTACAGCAACTCTTTCTACCACACTGGTGTCCATTTCCGTCTCATTGTCTCCTTGAAGGCTTGTGACATCCATGACTTTTCACTGCTTAGGGGGTGGGACAAAGTGCCAGCTGCATTACAAACTGTATCTGATCATTCATACACACACATACACACACTCACATCATAAGGAATGTGATCAGCAAAGAAATGAGGGAGTGTGGGCAAATGAATTTGCAGTGAGCTGACGGAGGAAGGTCTGCAGGCATAGCCCGTGAAGACTCACAACAATAGCAATAGCTTTTGTTGATCGATTACTAATAAGCCAGGCACCAGTGATCATATATTGATTTTGTTCTTTACTCCCTGCAAACAAACATCATGTATGGATACTCTTATCATCATTTTATGATGGAAGAAACAAAATCTCAGAGAGGTTAAACAACTTTGCCTAGGTCACACAGCTAGCAGATTGCAGAGCTAGGAATCAGGTAATCTAACAACATGGTGAAATTAATTTCTGACTTTTGGACTGGAAACAAAGTGCCCAGAAATTTAAGATGGAAAACTTCAAGTCTATAAATGATTAACTGTCATTTATAAGGCTTCCCATTCCTCTGCATCAGGAAGTGGGAGAAAGTGTGAGTTGGCTATGTTGTAAATATCATAGGACAAAGAGTGTTTCTGGTGTTCTGTGGGTGTGTGCGAAACCACTTCTCTACATCGATACTCAGTAATATTGAGCATATAGGAAACTATAAACTTATTATTCCATATGAAAGCAATACACAGTCTTCTAAGAAAAATCTGTAGTTGGCCTGTGGCTCCTCCAAATCTTGAATTTTACTTTTTTGCTAGCTATCACATAGGAAGAGATGTCAAATTTTATTTCATGGACAAGAAAAACCATAGAAACAAATTGGGAGCCATCCATTCCCCATCGGTTTGGTCTCGACAAAGAAAACGATTGCATCTTCCTCAAAGGATCACCATGAGAATTAAATAAGACATGTAAAGTACTTTGCCTGGTTCCCAGCATGGAGCAAGTACTTGATGAATATGGAAAAAAATCATCTACTTCTAATACTTATCAAGAAGGCGAGGGTAGGAAATTGAGGAACCGATGACCTAAGACTCCTCGGTCTGGAGTCGCCGTCTTCAAACCCAGATAGACCTAGGTTCCACGCTGACTAGAGCAGCTCCTAGGACAGACAGACAGCTCAGTGCCCTTAAGTGGACAGGGGGAAGAGGGTCACCTGAGCGAGCAGCTCCTTAGGAAGTGGGTTCCTGCCCAAGCAACAACTTTAAACCAACAGATCCTCCAGTTCTCACACGCCTGGCCCCAAACTATTTGTTCTTCTCCACCGATCAGCCTCCTTTCTCTGACTTGTCTTTGTCAGGAGGATGAGTTGCCAGCAGCAGCAGGCTCCCCCAAGGGTCTGCTTGGAAATCAGAGATCAACTCATCTGCTCGCTCCCCAGGGCAGTGGAAAAGTACTGCGCGAGCTCCAAACTGGCCGCCCATCCTCAGGGGATGAATCCTGTGGCTGGAGACAGACAACTGCAGAAATAGAGGAAACGAAACACCAGATGCCCTTCACACACCTCTGATCCAAATCATGGCCCAATTTGGTATACTAGTACATGTCAGAGTTTACAAACTTCCTCAAAAACAGAAAGAGCTTTCCAATACTGTACCTTTACTTGAAATAGTGATTTGCCTGGCCCAAAAAGCCTATCACAACGATTTCCCCAAAAACCTTATTTTCTCACAAAAAGTAGTCCAATACTTAAGAAAAGAAAAGAAATTAACTATAAAGAATGTGTGAAATGATGCTGAATAAAAATAGACTTATAGTGATAGCCCGATAGAAGTGTCTTCACTGCTTGTAATTTATAGGTGATTTGCTAGTTCACCTCACACCTTTTTTCTGCTGCTGCTGTAAAATTTTAAGTCCAGCTGAGGACTGATAACTCCAGGATTAACTCAGGTAAAATTCTCACCACATATGAAATTGACTTCAACACATACAGACACATGTGGATGAGTTCTTGCTTATAAAGCCATAAAATAATCTACACACAAGAGCCAGGGGTGGTAAACAAGGTTCTCCTGCCAGTCCCAGCAGGGCCTGGCAGCAAATGGTGACTGCCTCAGGCAGGAAGCGGCGCTCAGGAGACACTAATTAACAATGACAAGCAACACTGTGGCTCCCCACACCCCCACCCCCAAATCTATTTGGAGACACGGAAGGCAACCAAGTTCTCAGAAGAGGAGAAAATCTGTAATGACTTTTCAGAGGTAATTTATCGAGGTTGTTAGCAGACATCGCAGCTTAGCATTTTGCTATTAAATGTTGTCGTTGATGATTTTGCATTTCCTCATTTCCACTCAGGCAACACAACAAGCTTTTATGCTAGAGTAATTCACTTAGAGTCAGGAAAACAAGGATGCAGGCAGTCATAGGCTGCTGAAGAAGTCTTATTTGGAAGACTTTTAACAATTTTAAAGCATTTGAAGGGAGTTCATGGCCAGTGATAATGAGACATTTTTGGACTTTTTTATAATACACTGTATTTTGGACTTTATATTAAAAAGTAACTTGATAGTACTAATTATACTCTCTAACATTGGATAGGAGTTGTTTTGGAAACCCCTATTTCGGTTCTGTTAGAAAGGAGAGCTTGGGCTCACTGTTCAGCAATAAAATTAAAGATGGAGAAGTTTTAGATTCCCTTAGGTTCTTGCCTACGTTGCATAAAAGAATTGAAGAACATGCCAGTTTATTTAGGCCAGTAAAAAGAATTTATTTGATAAATGGGGGAAAGAAAAGAGCTTGCTGAGAAATGGGAGAGAAGGATGGAAATACACACCGAGATTTGGTGCAGGCCCCTCTAGAAATGAGGGCAAGCTCTGCCTTGTATGGTAACCTTTTAAACTGTTCATCGTTCTTCCCCCTGGCTAATGCTAAGCGGAGGGGCCCCGGCTGTTACTGACTACCCCCCACCAATGGTGGGAGGCAGTGGTGAGGCCTGTTTGTAATATCAGGGGCCAAGGTATAAGAAATGAAGATTAGTTTAGTTTTCACATAAAGGAAGAAAATATTGATTAATGTCACCTGGCAGCTTACTGCCCCAGTCTCTCACTCCTGGGATAAGCAGGAACAAAGGAAACCAGCTTAAGCCAGTCCTATAAGCAGTAAAAAGATGCCCAAGAAAGCGCTAAGTCAATACCACTTCAGCACAAAATTCCATTCCTTATTTGGCAAAGGGGAGCAGGTAAAAACTAAAATGGTTGGAATGTGAAGGGGGAAGCGGTTAATCACGAACTTTTGCAAGGGAAAGTTAGATCTTCTTGGATAGGCTGTAAGTTCTGAAGTATCCAATCTATGGAGAAATAGAGGAAGGGCTTGCGTGCTAGGCTTAGGGGTATAAAATGTGTCATTTTTCTTTGTTCGAGGTGCCAGCCACGTTTGTTGTGCGCCCCTTCTTGCAAGATTGAGAATAAATTATTTTCTTCTCCACAATCGGGTGAGCCTTATTCTCTTCCAGAAGAAGATTTCTTTCTAACAAAGGGGAGGTCCTGGAAAGGGAACTGGGACCTCAAGGTTAAACTCAAGGTCTCAGCGAGATCTTGCAGCCATGTTGTCTGTCGGCCATGTTGTCTGTCGGCCATGTTGTCTGTCGGCCATGTTGAGACCTCATTTCCTGGCTAACCTGCCTCAAAATGACTCAATATGTCTATGTATTAGCTCTGAAAAATTCAAATACATTCACCAAATCTAGTTGAACTGATTCTCTAGTAACCTAATTTTAGTAGTTTACTCTTTGTTCTTAGTTTCTGGAAGGACAAGAATCAGAACTTCCCAGTTCTATTCCAAGAAAAGTTAGGAAAAAGATAATATCTCAGCAAAACCACAGAAGGGTGCCAGGAGCACCTTATAGCCCAGGAAATTTGCAACTTCCCTGAGAGAAAAGGCTATGAACCAGGATATTAAACAGGAGTTTTGTACACAGCAGATAACTCAGAAGACCCTGCAAAAGAATTCCAGAGTCATCCCCTACCTGGCAAGAATGCATCACTTAATCATCACTTGATCCTCAATCCTTATTCCCCCTAGAAAACCCTAGACTCTTCTTACTTTGAACTGGCTGGGGGAGGTTCCCCCAGTTCCTTGCTTGTGTACTTGCAATAAATCACCTTCTCACTAAGGGAAATGTTTCTCCCTTGTAGCATGGAATCAGGCGGGCCCTTCTACTGGAAATAGCCGTGCATAGGTAGTAGTTTTGCCCACTACCCATCCTTAGAGAAGTAACATTTCCTCCTTTTACAGATCTGTATGTGAATTCCATAAAATTTTCAGGGTTAATATTGTAAAGGATACAATTCAAAACACTAATCGTAGAGGCCTGTAACGGGGGGAGTGCCTTGGAAATCCTAGGTGGAATCACAAATGTGAGATTGTAAAAACACTTTGCTGGTTAGAAAGTCAATTTGAGAATATCCTCAGAGACAGGGTGCTCAGTACCATATGGAGCTATCTCAAAACTTAAAAGAAACTAAAAGGAGCAATGAGCGAGAAACAGAGAGAAATGTTCCCTAAGGCGACCCAACCAGAGGGGAAATTTGTGATTTGAATCTTTACGGAAGATTCAGTCATCCTGGTGTTTCTTTCTCAGATGACTGGATACCTCCCAGCAATCAATTTGTTTCAATGCCTTTTAATTCTTGGAATGGAAAGATCTTGTGGGGAAAAAAATAATTGTGTTGAGAGTTTAAGAATATAAAAGGTTTTAATGTTAAGAACGAATTTGATAGATCTTTTTTTAGCTTGAATTAACTCTTTTAGTCTGTTGTTTTGCCCTCAGTAATGATGACAGCTGTCAATCTTCTAGAATAATGGGGTTCCCAAACATTTTGGCATAAGTACCCTATTCTGATTTGAAAAAAGAAAATAGTAATTGAAAGAATGTACAGTGACAAAAATCTACAATGAGTTCACTAAGACATGTTAATTAGAATGTACTACTATTTCTGATAAGTAGGACTAATGTATGAAACATTATGTCATCTGCAGACAATACTTACTTAGATTTCAGGGGATTCATTGATATTATTTCCATTTCTCTGAGAATCTCCCGGGGTCTTTGGATCATGGATAGGGAGTCAACTTGTCTTGGGATCAATTTCACTTGGACATGATAAAATACAATAATTTCATACATGTTTCTAGTTCAAGGTTTACAATATGGCTTTCAGCCTATTTAGGAATAAATGATAAGAATGCAATATTTAGGTGTATATAAAGGAGTATTTGCACATCTTCCTCATTGCAAACTAATATGGGATGGAGAAAATGAAGGAGGAAAAACTGAAAGTCTTCCCCAATTGTTCATAGATGTGGTAGAGACTAGCTAGCTGTTCACTAGACTGACTTTCTATTTGAGGTTGTGTCTTTGTTCTTGCATTGAAGTTATATGTGACCACGTGGTTGTGTTCTAGCAAACAGAATGTAAACAGGAGTGGTGCAGGCTCTTTCCAAGGCCTGGCATCCTACAGCTTGCCAAGTTCAGTCCTCCAGGTTGTTTCCAAGTCCAACTTGCTGAAACAGAGGCAACATGCAGGGTGACCCTGGAAGCCATGTGCTGGAAGTGGCAGAACTCCAGGTGGAGTGAGTACCCTGGAAACCACGTGCTGGAAGTAGCAGAACTCCAGGTGGAGTGAGTACCCTGGAAACCATGTGCTGGAAATGGCAGAGCTACAGGCAGAGGGTGACCCTGGAAGCCATGTGGTGGAAGTGGCAAACCTTCTGATGGAACGAGCCTGTATCCTTGAATGACCACTTAAAAATTTGAAAATTATGTGTGTGAGAAATAGACTTCTATTAATTTGAGCTATTGTATGTTTTGGGCTTTGTTTATTATTGCAACCTTAATGCACTGTGTGATAATACTGAATTGCTTTAACAAGAAATGACTCTAAGAATTTTGTGATTCTGTTAGGTAGGGATGGAGAGTGGAGCCTAGCTTCTCCTGCATATCTTCTGTATAACATTAACACATTTTCCAGGAATCATTTGTAGCTCTTCTGTATAAGATGTAACATGCATATCTTTTGCATATTTTAGTTCATCTGTTTTTTTAAATATTTTTATTAATGAAAAATGATGTAGAGTGAAATGCACTATACTTAAGTGTATACCTCAGTGAGTTTTATTAAATGTATATTTGCATGCAATCAATACCCACAGCAAAACAAGAACATCCCCATCACTTAATAAAAAGTCTGTTTTTTATTCTCTTTTCCAAATTTTTGTCAGCAGTATATAGTATATAAAAATACTCATGATCTCTGCATCCTGTAACCTCATATTCCATGATCTTACAAAATTTATGTACTAGATTTAGTATTTCTGTAAGTTTCTTAAGGTAGACTTTTTAGGCACAAAATCATATTCTCTGCAAATAAATAATATTTAATATCTTCCTTTGATTCATTTTATCTTTTATTTCTTGTTCTTACATTATTGAATGGTTAGTACCTCCAGTGAAAAGCTGAATAGAAGATGGCAGTATCCTCTTTGCCTTGTTCCAATCTTAATGGAAAAGATGTCATTGTATTACCATTAAATATGGTTAAAACTATAAGTTTTTAAACAAATATACTTTATCAAGTGATGGAACTTCCCTTTGATTTCTGGTCTGAATTTTCATCAAGGGAAGCGGCTGTGGCTCAATCAGTTGAGCTCCTGTCTACCATATGGGAGGCCCTGGGTTCGCATGCCTGGCCCTCCTTGTGAAGGCAAGCTTGCCTGCACACTGCAGAGCACCACCTAGCCTGCAGGCACCACAGAGAGCTGACTCAGCAAGGTGATGCAACAAAAAAAGAGAGACAAGCAAAAAAACACAGAAGAGTGCATAGCGAATGGACGCAGAGAGCAGACAGCATGCAAAAAAAAGCCACAAGGGGGAGGGATAAAAAAAATTTTTCCATCAAAACTTTCCAAATGCTTTTTATTCATCTACCAAGATGATTATTTGTTGTTTTGAAGTATTCAGTTAATATAATAAATTATAGTGATTGGTTTTTTTTGAATTTTAAACCAACCTTAAAATTCCAGGAATAAGCCCTAACTGGTCATGATTATATACTTAGTTGGATTTGATTTACTAATATTTTGTCCATGAGGGATATTATCCTACAATTTTTATGTCTTATAATTATGTGTTTGGTATTATTATTATTTTTTTTTTAAGATTTATTTATTTATTTAATTCCCCCCCATCCCCTGGTTGTCTGTTCTTGGTGTCTGTTTGCTGTGTCTTGTTTCTTTATCCGCTTCTGTTGTCGTCAGTGGCACGGGAAGTGTGGGCGGCGCCATTCTTGGGCAGGCTGCTCTTTCTTATCACGCTGGGCGGCTCTCCTCACGGGCGCACCCCTTGTGCGTGGGGCTCCCCTACGCGGGGGACACCTTTGCGTGGCACGGCACTCCTTGCGCGCATCAGCACTGCGCATGGCCAGCTCCACACGGGTCAAGGAGGCCCGGGGTTTGAACCACGGACCTCCCATATGGTAGACGGACGCCCTAACCACTGGGCCAAAGTCCGTTTCCCTGTGTTTGGTATTATTGTTGTTCTCACAAAATATGTAGGGAAGTGCTACTTTCTCTGCGATTTTCTGAACATTTTCTCTAAGTTTTGTTCTATTTATTCCTCAAATGTTGTCAGATTTCACCAGTTAAATCATCTAGGTCTAGAGTTTCTCATGAAAACATTTTTACTTACAAATGCCATTTCTTTAAAAATTAAAGGCTAGACAGATTTCCTATTCTTTTTCGTATCTGTTTTGGTAATTTTTGGATTTCGAGGTATTGTGGACTTTTCATCTAAGTTGTTGGATTTATTAGCATAAAAGTGTCCCTAATAGTCATTATTATCTCTTTAATGTCTATAGGATATGTTTTGGTATACCCTATTTCATTCTCGATATTAGTAATTTCTGTTAAATCGTGTTTTCAATGTCATTGTTTTCTGTTCTTATATTTCTGTTCCCTTCCTTCACCTTTAGTATAGTTGCTCTTCTTTTTCTATTGATTTAAGTTAGAAACTTAGATAATTGACATGACATCTTTCTTTTAAAGTAATACATTTCCTTCAAATCATTGCTTTAGCAATGTTAGTTACATATTAACTTTAATATGTTTTGTTTTCATTATTATTCAATTCAGTATATTTTCTAATTTCCCTTGTAATTTCTTATTTTATTTATTGGGTCACTATAACTATGTTGCTCAATTTCCGAACATCTGAAGATATTTTAGATACCTCATTGCCATTGTTTTCTAATTTGATCCTACTCCAGTCAGAGAACATACTCGGAAGATGTTACCAGCATATTGTTTATCTTGATGAACGTAACACATGTACTTGAAAAGTATATATATTCTGCTACTCTTGATTGAAATATCTCATAAATGTCAATTAGGTCTAGTTCATTGATTGTGTTTGTGACATAATAGGTATTTTACCTTCATTTTTTCCAATTTGTTCTATTAATGACAGAAGGAGGTCAAACACTTTAACTCTGATGGTAGATTTTCTATTTAGTTCTGAGTATTTGGAAGTTCTAGTGTTAGGTGCAATGACATTCAGGATTATTATCCTAATACATTTATCATTATGAAATGTCCCTTTTAGCCTCTGGTAATAGTCCTTTTCATGAAATTAATATCTGTGATTTTAATAAGACCACAGCTATAATGTCATCCTTTCCTTTGCTTTCCTTTTCCTTTGGTATATTTTTCCATCATTCTACTTTGAAACTATTTGTGTATTTACATTTAAAGTATGTCTCTTATAGAGAACATATAATTCAGTCTATCTTTTTCAAAAAACTAGTCTTAAAATCTTGATTTCTGATTTGGAGACATTAACTCATATAATATTAATGTAACTTTTAATATAGCTGCAATTACAACTAACCTCTTGCTATATGTTGTCCTTCCACCCACCATACCTTCTTTTCAGCCTTCTTTTTGGCTAATTGAATATTATTTAATATTCCACCTTACTTATTCTATAATCTTTAATGATATTTTTATTGGTTGCACTAGGGATTATAAATAAGCATCTTTAATTTACTGCAGTCTACTTTTGATTAATACTGTAACACATAAAACATAAGAGCCTCATAAAATATAATTTCAATTACAACCATCATTAGCACTATTGATATCATATAGTTTACTTCTATTTTAGTTATAAAACCCAAAATATCATATTGTTATTATTGCTCTAAATGAACAGTTGATACTTAAAATCATTTTTTAAAAATAAGGAAAAATATTTATACGTTTCCACATATTTACTGTTTTCAGCATTCGTCATTTATTCTCATAGATAAGAATTGTCAATCTCGTAAAATGGCCTTCATTGTGAAGCATTCTTTGGGCATTTCATATAGTTTATGTCCATTGAGGACAAATCACCTCAGCTGTTGTTTATCTGAAAATGCCTTTACTTCTTCCTCATTTTGAGATGGAGTCTTGCCTGAAACAGAATTCTGTGTTGGCAGCTATATTTTTCTTTCAGCACTTTAAATATATAGTTCCATCATATTCTGGCCTTAGTTCATTAGAATTAAGTGATTCTATATTATTTCTAATAAGTGAGCCATCATTCTTTGTAATATTACTTAACAGAAAATGTGTACTTTTTTTCTTAGACTGCTTTTTAATTTTTTTTTTTTAATCTCTGCTTTCCAGTTGTTTGATCATACCCTGCTTCGGATTGCTAAGATGTTTAGAATGATGCTTTACACCAAATTTGTGAACTCGACACAGTTATTTCTTAAAAATAATTTCTCCCTAATTTTCTTTCTCCTCTTCTGGGAATTGAAGTTATGTTACACTGTTAAATATTTTCCTACAGGTCATTGGAACTCTAATCATTTTTCTAAATAACCTTTTTTTTTTCGCTGTACTTCAATTAAGTAATTTCTCTTGATCTATCTTCAAGTTTCAAGTTTACTGGATCTTCTACAGTATCCAATCTGCTTTAAACCTTGCTCAATTATTTTTAATTGCTATGGATCCACAAGAGAAGAGTTCATTCATTATGTCCATCTTTCTCTTTAAATCTTTGGTCATTATTTTTTATAACCATTTTAAAGTTCTGCATGCTAATTCCAACATGTCCTTTAATATTTATTGACAGTTCTTTCTCTAAGTCATAGATCACATCTCCCTGCTTTTCTGCATGTACAGAAATTTTTAACTATGTGCCATGCATTTTTGGTTGATACAGGGATGCTATATGATCTTGTCTCTATCTTAAGTCCATTTTTGGTTTGGAAAAAAAAAACTTAAATTAATAACATATAATCTATATCCTTTCAGGCTTCAATTTATGATTTGTTGTGATGGTGTTATTTTTTCCTCTCATTCCTAGGATCTGGCCCTCATTCTAAGCCATGCTTGATTCTGACTTCTGAAATGTGACATATCTGGACTCTCAGTTAAATATCCAAAGTGCTCAGTAAGACCTCTTCATGCCAGTGGGCAACATCCTCCAACATCTCCCAGTATTACACACCCTCTAGTATTCCTGTCAACCCTCAGTATGACAGAGCCATGCACCCTCAAGCCCTCAGTAAGTACTCATGGGAAACTATCATGCAGACTTCCTGGCTCCTTCTCCGCACAGTTCCTTCTATTCCAATTCCCTGCCCTGCTAATTTCAGCCACCTCAGCAACTACTAATTTCAATCTCTACCTGCTCAGTTGAGCAAAACTGCCCCTTTGGGCTCCATATCATTCTACAGTGTAAAAGTGCCCCAGGAAGATGAGCACAGATAGACTTGGATCTTACCTTTTGTTTCTCTTCTCTACTCTCCAATTCCTGAAAAGCATTGCTTCCCATATTTTGTGCCGTTTTATGATTATTCCTTCTCGAGTGGCAGAAGCCCATCTCTTCTGTTTTTTTAATAACTTAAACAAATATTTTGTAATAAATACATGTCCCCCCAATGCCACCCATGTTCCACTGAATTGCATTCCCTTTGCATCCTCTCCCTTTTGAGACTCATTGAGAAGCTTGATTAGATTTCTGTCTCAACCATTATCATTTGGCAGAAAATGCTATTAAGTTTATGATTCTGTTAGGAATATGCATGTGAATTCTTAATATGTGTCTGTTTAACATTGTCAACAGCTTAGGGAATATATCAGATCAGTGAAAAACACATTACCCCAAATGAATTTGTTTATGGTTTTAGCAATAACAGATCCATCATGAATTCGGTCGATGTAAGTACTCTAGAGAAATAAATTGTCATTTTCCTTGGTTTGGTTTTCTTGTTAATCTTGAAAAACATTTAGATACATTTTCTGGGGTCTCTTGGTAAGTTCATCCAAATGTGTATCTTACTGTAGCTTTGGAAGCAGATTTCCTATTGGCAAAGGTCGTGTGAAAATGGGGAAATGAATACTAACTAGCATATATAAACCAACCCAAAATACTGTTTTTTATAATAGTATCCCCACTTCAAACTTTGCCTCCTCATCTTCAGATTAAACCATCTTAAATAGACCAAAATTTCTAAATTTAATGCAGTCCAGTTTATCACACTTCCCTTAAGATTAGTACTTTTTGTGTTCTGCTGAAGAAATCTTTTGTACCCAACACCATTTTTTCATTTATGGGTAGTTCTTTTTGTGTCTTGACTAAGATTGAGAAGATGTTCTTCTATATTACCTTCAAAAGACTTAATTCAACCTTAATATTTTGTCTATAATCTGCATGTTATTTAGTTTTGTTTATGATGGGGTTAGTTTCAAGTTTCAGCTCCATTACTGAAAAGATCATTTTCCCCCCTGGTTTGGAAGAGCTAATTTTGTCATATATTGTGTTTCTACATTCTGTGTTGTCTGCTTCTAGAATGTCTTTTGTTTGTCTATATATGCACTAATGCCACATTCTCTTTATTACTGGAACTTTGTAATCAGTGTGGCTATCTGGTAGAGTGAATCCTCTCACTTTCTTCTTCAAAATTTTCTTAACTATAGCCTTTGAATTTCCATATAAATTAAAAACCAATTTATCTATCTTCACAAAAGTAGTCCTATCATGACTCTGAGTAACTGGATCCATTTATAGATCAATTTGGGAAGAATTGACACCTGCATCACATTCATGATCATGTTACATTTTCTAATCACTTACTTCTACTTTAATAACTCAGTATTTCGTATTATAATACTAACTTCAGTTTCTGAGTGTCCATTGCTAACTGATATAAATACTACTGAACTTTATATCCTGCAATATTGCTAAATTAATTTATTAGTTCTAGCAGATTTGTGTAGATTCCTGTGGATTTTCTACATGGACAATAGCATTAGTGTCCTGGGGCTGATAGAACAAATGATCACAAACTGGGCAGCTTAAAACGACATAAAGTTACTCCTTCACATTCAGGAAGTCAGGAGTCTAAAAGCGTGTGATAGGAAGGTTGTGCTCCCTTCCGAGGCTCAAGGCAAGATGCCAATCCTTTTTCCCACTGGCTCCTCGTGGCTTTAGACACCCGTTGGCTAGTGGCTGCCTCACCCCCACCTCCACCCCGCCTCTCCAGACCTCCTCCCTTTCTCTCTGTGTGCACATCCTCCACGTGCCTCGTATGAGGTCCTGTCATTGGTTTAGGCCCACCCAGATGGTCCAGGGTAGGCCCCTCATCACGCCATCCTTAACTTAGTTAATCCACGAAGACCCTTCTTTCATATAAGGTAACACTCACAGGTTCCAGCATTTTTTGTGGAATTAATTTTGGGGTCACCATGTAACCCACTAGAACAATCGTATTATCTGTGCATATGCACAGTTTTAATTATTCCATCTAGATGGAATAAGTAAGTTTTACCTTGTAGACCCAGGACAACATTCAATAAAAGTGGTGAAAGTGGACATTCTTATCTTGTTTCTGATCTTAAGAGAAAGAATTCAGGCTCTCACCATTGCGTATGAGGGTATCTCTAGGTTTTCCATAGATTCTTTAATCAGGTTAAAGAAGAAACCTTCTATTCCTACTTTGCTGAGAGTTTTTATCCAGATTTGATGTGCGATTGAGTTAAATGCCTTTTCTGAGTCTATAGAAGTGATCACATGGATTTTTTATTAGTAGAAAAGTTTTAAAATGTGAATGCAGACTCGACTACATGGAGGAATATATACATATATACATACATACATAATACGTGTGTGTGTGTATATATATATAGGCTTTTTCAGAGGACATCAGTCTTCACTTTTGGATGGCCTTTTGAACACAGTATTTTTTCTCTAGTCATTCTTAAGCTCATTCTCTTTGTATTTATTTATTAGCAGTTTTATCACAATATGTTAAGTTGCTTTCTTTGTGTTTTTCCTGCTCTTTGTTCATAATTCTATTCATCTGTAGACTGACATATTACATCAATTTTGGAAATTCTCATCCATTACCTCTTTAAATATTCCTCCTACTCCTTATTTCCTTTCCATTTGAGACTCCAATTGCTCATATATTGGATCTTTTTTATTATGCCCCAAATGCCTCATACTTTTTTCCTAATTTTTGAAGGGTGAAAAGAAAGCATGAAAATAGTATTTAGTCTGAATATTCTTTCTTCCCTAATTATTTTTTCAGTTGGGTCTGCTCTTAAAGAAATTCATTAACCTTTTAATTAAATATATGTATTTCTTTAAATTCTAGAATTTCTATTTAGTTCTTTTAAGTTTGGGCACATTTTTGTCCAAAATTCTCTAGTTTATTTGTATTTCCTTCACTGTATTGGCTATGGCTATTTTAATGCCCTTGTCTGATAGTCCCTCCATTAGGATCTCCTCTGGATTTGTTTGTATTGTCTATTTTTTCTTTGAGATTCATGGAGAAAATTTGCCAAGGCATTATCACTAAGCTAGATTTTGAAGCTTGAACTTCATTAACTCATGTAATTCACAAAGTTTGACACAGGGCTAGGACATTCAGAAAGTGCAATCAGCAACTTCACAGAAATTCTTGTTTTCTGTGTTTTCATTTCTACCAAAGGGCACGAATAACAATGAACATAACTAAGACTAAAAGAATGAATTCAGCACATCTTATCTAGCTTAGATGAGTTGATTGTGGAGCATTCTTGCATCTCATTGATTCAAATGATCTCGTGAAGTCTTTTATTCTCTCAGAAAACTTCTAAATTTTGCTCAATTCTATGTTCTATGAAGAGGCCCCAAATATTTATTCCTCATAATATTTTATATTTTCCCATGGCCTTTTTGGGAAATATCAGTATCATTTTAGTTTGAAATGTGAGATGATAACACAGCTTAATTTAAGTACTAATTTTTAAATTTTGAAGCATAATGGTCAAACTAAATTGCAGAGCAAAGAAATGAGAAAATCTGAGGCAAAGTATAAGAATATATTCATAAGGCAGCATATTCAAGAAGATTTCAACATTTAAAGCAATTATTGATTCACTTTTAACCAAATTTATGAAATGCTTCTTATGGGTCAGCAATTCTGCCAGGTGCTCTGAGATGGCTATCTTATTGTACTTCACAATATCCTGTGGTTATATCCTTTATACAGGGATAAAAAACACACACATGGATTTTAGGATTTATTTCCATTGTAACATATTCTGAAAGACTCCCAGAATCTATCAGGATCTTGGCATGAGAGAGATGGTACTCAAATTGGGTAGAAGGGACAGTGCTATACCCCACAGTAAGTAATTGTAGGGAACTGTCTCTAATTCTCAAGGGGCAAAGTTAGGAGAAGGTACTAGAACCTAGAGACAGAGTGTTGTGTGGCAGGATTATCTGGCAGTAGTTACTGACTTTCAAGAGACCAACCCATTCAATGGTGTCCTTGTAGGAAGGAAATAAATACCCCATCCTTATTACTCTTTCCCCTTCTCTCATCCTTTGCTGAGTTCCATTGAACAAACCCAACCAGAAGCCCAAGTGGCAAAGGACAAAGAGTTAAGTGTAGGAAATGAATCTGGAGGGATACACAAAAGCAATCTAGCTCACTCTCTCCAACCCTCTCCCCAGCTCCCCCATTTCTGCCTGTCTCTTTTGAAATAGTTTAGAATTAAAGGCAAAGTCTTCACAGCTCAGCTACTTTTAGCACATGACTTTGAAGAATTTATCTAACTTCACTGTACAATACTTTTCTCTAGGAAACTTGGAAATAAAAATTGTTCTTACCTCATGAATATATGCTGAGAATATGCCTAATGCATGGCATATACTATGTTCTGAATAAATGTTAGTTATTTTTTTCTTTTTTGATTATTAATTTTTTTAGGCGGTGCCAGGGAATGAACCCAGGACCTTGTACCTGGGAAGCAGGCACTCAACCACTTAGCTATCTCCACTCCCCTTGATTATTAATTTTGATGTACATTCTATACCCATGAAGCAAAAACTTATTTTACTGAAAATTTTTGCAAACGTTTAATGCAGGCTTATGATTACAATTCATAAAAGTTTACAAAAAACATCTATTGAATGTAATCTATATGTACCACTATGCCCTTTTTTAGATTCCTAGCTTCATATATATCAATGAGGGAAAATAAAACCCATATCTTTAAAGCATCAATATCAAAAAGGTAATAGAAAGACGCACCCATGAAATTACACACATATTTTCTTGAAATAAAATGGGACATAGCTCTATCTCCTGCCTCAATTTACTTAACAATAAAACAAAAAATAATAACTGCAATTATTCAATTATTCAAATAAATCATCATTTCCATTTCCTGCCTAGACATGAAGTTATAAAGCTACACAGAACCTCATGAAAAACAAGAGCAGACATCTTCTATCTACTAGAACCTTACAGATCAAAGTTTTAAAAGTCTTTTCCTATAGATTACCTCTCTGATGCAGCTTCAATAGTCATATAACTTGCAGCTGGCTCCAACGTTCATAGGCATCAAATCCAGGGCAAGAAAGAAACCAAAAGATGAGGATCTCGCCCAGAAGCTGCCTTGTCACCAGGCCTTAAGGTTATATCTGACAAAAGAGATGTTAGGATGTTGAAGTAAGACTCAAGTTGCCTGAGGAACTGAGAAGTTATCTATCATACTGTATAAACTGACATACGTGATCTTTCTAGAGACGTTGGCAATCTTTTTGATGGCTGGCATGTGATAGTTGCTTGTTCTGTTGGCTAAAGAAGCCAATGATAATTAAAATATGGAGAGTCTCACAGGTTACCTCCAGGCAATGAGCACTAAGCCAGCTGGGCACTGTGTTTCTTCTGAATTTACTTTGTTCCTCAGAACAGAAGGTTCTTAACAAAGTGATGGAGCTGAGGCAGTGGACATGTTTAGCTAAGGTCCCCCTTGTTTCATTTTACTCTAGGAAATAAATTGGGCACCTTGCTACGATTCAGACATTGAGGTATCCAGGATGCCTGAGTGAATAAGCACTTGAAAGAATGGATGGCGCTCATAGAAAATACGACCACAGTTCCTGTCCCAAAGAACTCTGTGAAATAAAAGAGAATCATCTCAAAGACTAAGTTGGAAAATACTTGTGGAGTACATAATTACGCTCTAAAAGAGAAGCTGTCAAAGAAATTTTTCAACCAAATAGATGACTCAATAATTGTGATGAGAAATTACACATCTGGCTTTGTGGGAGGCCTGTTGACTACATGAAAAAAGCATTAAGAGTCATCCCAGCTTCCAGGGACTGATGATGTTGAAGATACACACATGAAATGTGCTTAATAAAAGTTGAAACCACAAAAGGTATTCCAAGACATGAAGCAACATGAATGGGAGGCATTATGTAGAGCTGAAGATGAAGGGAGAATTTGGAGAAGAATCCAGAATGGATCAGATTCAGGGAGAAGAAATTGAGGGAAAGAGAGCATGTGAAAAACACAAAGCTTGTTGCAGGGACAGCAATACAATACATACCTTGGACAGTCAAGAAGGCACCTGATTTAAATTGGAAAAGTCATTTTATAGGAGCTAAAGGTGATGCAACTTGACTGGTAGAGAGAGACTTTATTATATATTGAATACCAAGGTAATCTCATTTTTACTTTATCTGACAAGTGCTTTTTTAACAAGAGCTAAGAATCACAGTAAGAACTTATGTTTATTCAACACGAAATATATGCAAGGTGCTGTAAGTCCTTCATATGAACTATCCCACATGGTCCTCAAACACATATATTAAATGTTGAATAGGTGTTCAGAGTTATTATTATTGTTATTATTTCTAATTGTCTTTTCATAACACCTGAATTATAGCAGCATAAAAAGCAAGATGGTGGTTATGGAGGGGGACAATTTAGGACCAGGAAACAAGAAAGGAAGGGACCCAAGGAGCTGGCTTTGGGTATTGGCACTGGACTCAGTCCATTTCTTTTGTAGCCGTGAGGGAAATCTTCTGTAAATGTCAGCTCAGGCAGGAAAATTATTTTTTGCTCTGCAGTGTGATCTTGCTAAATCTCTTCTTGATTTCACGAGCTTTGAATATCTGTGGTTTTTCCAAGGTAAAGTCACCTTGACCTGAGGATATGACTTATTTAAATATATTTGTCATATGCAAAATCTATATATTTATTAGGGAAATATTTCTTGGATGATAGCATTTGTGCTTATGTGAAAGAAAACCAGATTATCTGTTATCTTTCTACTATCTTGCCCAAGCAGTGAAAGTATTCCTTCCTTGTACTTTGTGCTCTGAACATAGCTTTTGTTGTTCTGAGTAACAGCAGAAAGAAATAATAGGACTATCAATTCAAAAAATAAACATGTCTTCAAACTATCAGGTCTTTATTGTTGCAAAATAAATCAAAAGCAGAAATTGAGCAAAATCACTAAAACCATCAAATCCAGATATTGTCCCACAGAATGTAGTGCCCATGGAAACAACTTTTCACTTGACCTCTGAACTGACACCTATCAAAGATGAGCAAGTTTACTTTTGAAGAGCCATCTTTTTGTGATTAGAGGAAATAGGAACCTGAGGACTCACAAATGTCAAGTGGCTCACGTTAGGAATGTTGCTGGAAGCCAAGAAACATGGCTTTCTTTCATGGTGGCTTAGTATTCAGGAACTGTAGCCAAAACGTTCATCACCAGATGGCATTAAAAAAAAAAGTTCCTCATGGCAATGAGTCACTATGGGGGACAAATGTTGACAAATACGGCAATACCATACCAGTCCACATGCCTCAGCAGTTTGCCCAAAAGAGGTCTACAAGCACAATTGGTATGCGTCCTTTACGTTTTGTTTCATATATAAAACTCAATTTCGTAATTCTAACCATCTCTCAGATGAGCAAAGCCTGAATTTGTTGTGGATCATGACAGCTATCTGCAACCAGCAGTCAGAGTATTGTTCCAATTAAAAATACTCTTTATAAATTGATATCGCATGCCAATGGCTTGAGAATGGTTTGAAGATTTCAAACAATGTCTCAACTGACATAATCCCCATAATCCAGGATTTGCAGTTCAGAGTGACAGTACCAAATTGTTCCTCTAGGTTTAGATCATAACACACATCGAAAATTTCAAGCAGTGCACCCATGGGGGAAGGGGCCAGAGGGAGCAGTGTTTCAAAAGGTGCTGCAAAGTACTGGGGGAAACGGTCAAGGTGCAACCATGAAGGCAGCAGTGAAACTTTGTGCGTTATGCCTTTGTTACCAGGATTTCTCAGCCAATTTATAAACACTTCTGTTCTATAGAAGACATTGCATTAGAGTAATGAATGGGTGATATTGCAGAAATAAGTGGAGTTTTTGGCTGAGAGCTCCAGCCCAGGGAGTTTCATTATAATGTACTAGAAATAGAGACTGCTAAATATTCTGAAAATTGTAACAATGAAAAATGCCTTTTTTCCTATGGACAATGATGTGTTTGACTTTGTGAAACAAAAATATGGTAGAAAATGGTTGGATCCAGCAGGGTTTTCATATCCTTCTCTCTGTGATTGGGTGTCTCCTAGTTTCCTGTACCTCAGCTTGAGAGGCATGTGTACCAAAAGAATTGTAAATGGCAGACTAGGAAGATAATATTTGTGTCTGATCTTATTTTGGAGGATTTTTTATCTCAGAAAATCAATCCTCAAAAGACATTAGTTTAGAAAATAGATAAGTTAAAAGAAAATATTTTCATGTAATTTAGGATCTCAAGGCTTTATTGAACAATTCATGAATTGGGCAGCATCCCATTCAAAATGGGGAAGGGAGCCCACCGAGGAAGTGGAGAGGGGAAGCACATACAGGGTGAATGTGGGAGAAGGTGAGGAAATGTCTGATTGGCTGGGATTAAGTTTCCATTGTACATAGGGGGGTGCCTTATAAAGTGGGGAGCAGATATCCATTATCAGTGTTATATGCTTGTGCATTCTCATAAGCTCCGTACTGGACCCTAACTAGTTTTATCACCAGGTGTTGCTTATCACCTTCATAAAGGAACCTCGGGCTGGACTCGAGGCTGGGATGCTGTGCCAAGAACCCGAGCGCAGCCTTCACCTGCGGTACATGCAGTCCACAGGCTTGCCAGAGGACACCTTCACTGCCCTGTAAGGCTGGGAAGCTGCAGCCCACACCAGACCAGCGTTTCCAAGAGGGTTTTGTAATCATTGCCTCCACGAAGTCAACCTTGGCTCCTTACACGCCTCTGTCACGTCTGATTAAGTGAGCATCATTCTTTCCTATGGCGATCCAGTCAGAGCTTTGGATATAAAACCTCCAATTACGTCCTGTTAACAAGGAGGACAGAGTCTAAGTGAATCTGTGCAAATAATTATATGGCCATAAAAAGAATACTATATAATAAGAGTTTCTGAATGCTGATGTGATCAGGTGGGGAAAAAAAGATGGCTGTTTTATAAATTATAGACAGCCTAAGGGGAAAAAAGTAAGGGATTCCCTGTATCTAGAAAACAGAACATTTAAACATCAGCAATAATCCAACAAAACGGTAACCATTCTTTATCAGTTCATTTGGTCCTAGGTAGTTAGTCCTTGCTCCTTTGATCTTGTGTTCGCAATCTCAAGAACCCGCCTTCTTCTTGACTAGAATTCTGTAGCTGCTGACTCAGTCAAGTGGTACGGTCTCAGAGTTACTTAGCAATGCCACGGGAAGCCTGTGCCCAGTGTCCTGGCATGGTCCCTCCTTTGAGTCTCTGAAGCTGTCCTTTTTCTTGAAGATAGAGTGCCTGGCCTATAGACTACTGTAAGTGTTTTCACTGAAACAACAGAATAAATACTGTACATTGATGACAAAGGACTTAAAATGGCAGTGATTAGGGAAGCGAACTTGGCCCAATGGATAGGGCGTCCGTCTACCGCATGGGAGGTCCAGGGTTCAAAGCCCGGGCCTCCTTGACCTATATAGAGCTGGCCCACGTGCAGTGCTGATGCACGCAAGGAGTGCTGTGCCACGCAGGGGTGTCCCCCGTGTAGGGGAGCCCCACACACAAGGAGTGTGCCCCAAAAGGAGAGTCGCCCTGCATGAAAAAAGTGCAGTCTGCCCAGGAATGGCATCGTACACACGGAGAGCTGGCGCAGCAAGATGACGCAAGCAAAAAAACGAGACACAGATTCCGGGTGCCACTGACAAAAATACAAGCGGACTCAGAAGAACACACAGCAAACGGACACAGAAAGCAGACAACTTGGGGGGGGGCAGGGAAGGGAAGAGAAATAAATTTTTAAAAATTAAAAATGGCAGTGATTAGCTCTTCGTTGTTTTACAAAGTGAATGATCTGGTGAGAGCTCATTAAAGAATACCAGAAATTCTGACCAATAATATTACTGTTGTCTAATGTGAGACAGTTCAGTACTAGGACATCACATGGACAGGAAGGACATTGACAAATCTCTAGGAACTTTGCAAAATTTCTAAAATGTTTATATTAATATTTTACCCATACAAGTTTAACCAACAGAAGGTTAGCAAATCCTTTTTACTTTGACCACACTTCCCAAGCAACTTGTAATATATACAATAAACCTAACTAGTTTTAGTACCTCTTCTTACAAGATGGAAGAACAAATCCTTTGGGATTTTCGCAGGACCTTCTGGGAAATCCCAAAGACAGTTTGCGATCAAGAAGACATCATTTAGGATTGACTTTGGGAAAGCGAAACATCAAAAAGTTGTCAGATTTGAACATGTCGTTAAACAGGATCACAGGTCAACAATATTTGATAACCAAATTGACAGGAAAATATTTTAAAAGTAAATAGGAGTAAATGTGATTGTAAAAAATAAGCAAATAAGTAAAATCCTCAGTCCTTTCAAAAGGGAGAAGACTTGTTCTTCTGTAATAATAAAGATCCAATAAAGGATGATAAGGTCAACATAAAGCATGGATTATTCTAATACAAAGTCTTTGCCTTCTAGGCAGATTAGTCAGATGGTCAAAAATATAAATATATTTTATAAGCTATTATTAAGAGCAAACCAATAATCTTAGAAAACTTTTTCATTTTATCAGAGAGAAAAGCAAATTCTAGTTTTTCATGAAGATTTTGCCTGACAAAACACTTAAAAATCTCATAAGCCTATCAAATCTTAGTCAACCTTGACCATGACAAATAAAATTCCCTTCCCATATGCCTTCTACACCTTTCTATAATTCAGGTTTTGTCCTACATTCCCATTTCTCACTCTGCAACAACCAGTTATTTTACTCTAAGAAAAAAACTACTCTCTCTTTCCTTAACAAAAACACATCCCGCATACCTTACATATTTAAGTTATCAAAAAAGATATTAGAAATGGTCTTCAAGCCAACCTCCTACAAAACAGGATTACATTTCAAATAAAATTGGTCAAAATAATAACTCAATTTGTTTAAATACAAATTCACATATCTCATCACCTTAGAGATCTGGTAGATATAATGCTATAAGCTTCATCTACCTGTAAGAAAACAGCATGGAGAAAACACGGAGACCTTATAGCTTCAGTTTAAAATGTATTATCCTTGGGTCAGACATAAAAACAGAAACACAGAAATATAGAAATGAGTAGTCTATGTATTTTAGAGCTTTCTTTATACACTCTGAGTACCAATTAAAATTGGCATCCCATTTGGCTTGCTTAATTCAGGGGCCCTTTTTCTCAAGTGTATCTCTGAGTTTATTAAGTTTGTCTAAATGGAATGCTCCCCATAAAGACCATTGCAACTCTAGATTGTCTTTGGTTAGATTTTGTTATTTTGTTAGTCTCAGTGTCCAGCCCTATAATTTTTGAACATGTAATATGCCAGGGTGCCAGGGAGCAAAGAATCGAAGGTTTTAGATTTGAGAATCTTGTCTTTATCATTTCACTTCTTACCTTGTGCACAGGACAAAGAAACCAGCCATAGCAAAACTGAAACTGCAGACTACACCAGAAGACTAGCGACATGGACTAAAAGTTTGCATCTTCCCATCAAAAAGACTGACCCAGTAAATTTTGGACTAAGAGCAAGTGAGATTGCAGAGCACAAACATAAAAAGAGTGAGCTCAGATCCAAGAGCCACACACCAGCAGCCCTTGGAGACAGTGAGCACAGAAGACCTGGAGGGCTCTAGAGCACCTTTCTCGTAGCCTCTGGAGTCATCGGCAGTCATCTTCAGGTCCCATCCTGAATTGAGAGGTGAAAACTTTTTGTGTGGTTTCAGATCTCATAGCTTTATTGAACAATTAATGACTCAGTCAGCACTCCCTTCGGAAAGTAGAAGGGAGCTTCAGCAAGGGAGTGAGACGGCAAGTTCATGGAAGGTGAACTTGGAAGCAAGTGAGGATTTTGACTGGTTGATGTTAAGTTTCCGTTTTATATGGGGGTCTTACAAAGTGGAGAGCAGGTATGCATTGATGAGTGTGGTGTACTTGTCCATTCTAATAAGCTATCTGTGCTGGACTGAAACTAGTTTTATCACCAGGTGTTGCTTATCAAAGTCCCTGTAGGGCCTGGTCTGTGTTTTGTTTTTGTTTTTGTCTTTGTTTTTAAAACCCTTACAGGTCAAATGTTTTTGGCCTCTGAAGAAGCCTTCTTGGAAAGTCTTCTGGCAATGCCCAGTGTAGATTGCCATTTTATTATACTTAGGTAGAAAGAAGAAAAGGAAGGAGAGAGGGAGGGAAGGGGTAAAAAGTCAAAAGTTTGTAAATCTAGATATGAGGTATGTTGGAGTTTTCTATATAGGAAAAAAAAGGTTGGAAAAATATGAATATTTTGTAAATTTTTAAAATGCAATCAAAGAAATAAGAAAATAATAAAAAGGAAGAAATCAGTCAGAGAACAACTATGTAACAAACAATATTATCAAAGCTTGATTTGATTATTTTTTAAAAAATATCAACAGCACAAACAAATCTCCAGAAAGACTGAGCAATTAAAATGGAAGTAAATGGATGGAATAACAGGTTTACAATCTTTAAAATATTATGAACTAGTATAATTACTTGTTATTGAATGAAGTGGATAATTTTCTGGGGAAATGTAACTGACAAAATTGTCACAGGATGAGGTTTTTAAAAACACATATAGAGAATTAACTCTTAAAGAAATTGAATTTAATTAAAGATTTCCCAAGCCCCAGTGCAAGAAACTTACAGATGAAAGATGTCATTCTTTTGGGGGGAGGGGGAGACAATTAACCCCTCTGTGTACAAGTTATTCCAGAAAACAGAGAGATGATAAGTTGTTCATGTATTTAATTTCACCAGTATAACTAGATAAGGGCATTTGGTACAAAATGATCATCACCCAAATTCCCTGATTCTGCTTGAGAGATTTAGATGTTATAGTTGTTACCAGAAGCCACAAGTTTTCTTCTGTGATTTAAATGGCAAACCTTTCAGTAATGGGAAAACCATCGACACAAATGCTTTGAAAAGATAATTCACCAAACTGGACATTCTACCATGTGATAAAGATAAAGGTAAACACCAAATAATAATTATAAGATCTTTACCTTGTCTTCACTAGAATATAATTGGGGTAAATATCATATCTTATCATATTCATAATTATTGTGTCATGTCACTATGAAATTTAATACTGGTAGCTATTTTAGTCATCCTGTGACATCAAATTATTTTCAGTCTAAACGATGATTATAACTCATGTTGCTCAATCTGTTTATCTGTTTTTGGAAATTGTATTTATTTATTTATTGTAGAAGATTATAGAATGTACATTTAATTTTTAATATGCATCCAAGCATGATGATGGGTATCTCTCAAAGTTCTCAATGACTTTATCTTACAATGTCACTATTATATAAGTGGATTGGTTTAACTATGTATTATTAATTAATCATATAATTTATATTTGTAAAAATATATATGCACTACCACTATTAAAGCAGGTAGAGGGAATGAACTAAATCACCAGTTTTCAAAATGTGATCTGAAAATCCCAAGGGTGCCCAAAGACCTTTTCAGTAAGTTCATGAGGTCAAAACTATTTTCATAATAATATGCAGGTCGCATTTGCCTTTTGCACCTTATTCATATTTGTAATGATGATGCA
The DNA here is from genome assembly GCF_030445035.2 of Dasypus novemcinctus. Lineage (NCBI taxonomy): Eukaryota > Metazoa > Chordata > Mammalia > Cingulata > Dasypodidae > Dasypus > Dasypus novemcinctus. The sequence continues at coordinate 9,116,598 of NC_080680.1, read as the reverse complement.
GAGCATTGTTGGGTCAAACAGCTGGAGCCTTACACAAAACAGGCAGTGGCACCAACTGTATGAGTCGTCACTGATTCATCATGACCAGGCACTTCTAATAAAACAAACGCCAGTTTTGCTAAGAATGCTTGATGAAACCGTGAAAAGTATGCATTTTATTAAATCTCAAGGTAAGAGTACATCTTTTTAATATTGTGAGTAATGAAATGAGAAGGGCACATGGCATTTTCTCTGAACACTGGGGCAGAAGGGATGTCTGAAGAAAGTCGTTTGTGTAACTATAGGAGTTGTGAGCTGAAACAGTCACTGTTCTTTTGTTTGTTTGAATAAAAGAGTAAGGAAGGTATAATTTAATTTTTTATTTTAGGGTACCATTATATGAACATTCTTTCTGGTTATTTTTTGTTGTTGAACATTTTTCTTTGTATTTTTGGAGGATATACAGATCACAAAAAATGTTACATTAAAAAATATAAGAGTTCCCATATACCCCACACTCCACCCCTCCACTCCTCTCACATCAACAACCTCTTTCATCATTGTTTTATGGAGCACCATTTGTACTTGACAGAACAACTGACAGACAAACTGTGGCTATTCAGACTAAGATTTTGGCAGACGCTTACTCAGTAATGAACAAAGCGAACCTGTCAATGCAAATAAAACAACTGACATTATTTGTTGCCAATGGTAAGATTTCAGCTTTCAAATTAAAATTATAATTTTGTTATACTTGTATCTGCCACTGCAAGCTTGACAGCTTCCCAAAACTTAAAGACTATCTGATGAGATGAGTGATGAGATGTTAATGAGTGCAATTTTTTTGTGTTACATAATTAAATGTGTCAACATTTGGAAGATCTGTAAGAGCCAGTGAAACAGTAGTTTTTTGAATGATCAGTGTGTGTTGTTACAAAATTAAGCAGGGGTAAAAGATCCTTCAAAGTCCAAAATAGACTAATGGATGGTAATGTAAATCAGTATGAAAAGTTCATTGATATGGTTTAGATTGCACATTTTAACTAACTTTATGACATTGCAATGATGAATATAGACCATTATATATTTTGTCAGAACCTACAAAATGTGCAGGTCACAGTGTAAACTATAATATAAACTATAGACCATGGTTAGTAGCAATGCTTCGATATTGTTTATCAATTGTAACAAATGCACCATACTAACGAAGTATGTGGAAAAATGTGGGAGGGGGAGTGGGTGGGACCTATGGGAATCCCCTATATATTTTATGTAACATTTACATAACCTGAAGCTTCTTTAAAAATAAAAAAATAATAAAAATAATAATAAAAAAAGACTGCTTATTAACTTTTGTTGTAGTAGCAGAGAAGAATAAACCCCATTTGCTGACAAGGCTATTAGAATACTCTCCCCTTTTCCATTTATGAATGTATATGAGGCCAGAATTCTTATTGTACTTGATCTAAAACAACATATTGAAACAAAGTGAATCCAGCTGTTTCTTTATGAGCCCAACATTAAAGAGATTTTCAAAATGAAAAACAGCACCATACTTCTCACTAATTTTTTTTAAAACGTAATTCTCATTTATAAAAATATATTATGTGTCATATAAAAATATATATGTTAATATGTAATGGATTTATTATCAGCATTTTCAAATAACAAATATTCTTAAACTTCTCAACTGTAATTTCTTAAGGTAACTATTGATAGATGTAATCCACATTTTTTTAAAAAAATCCTTTGGGATCCTCAATAATTTTTAAGAGTATAAATAGTTCTAGAGTCCAAATAGTTTAATGAAAGAAAAGTAGGCTCCATGTGGAACGAAATTTATAATATATACATAATTATAATAATACTATATATGTCTTATGCTATGTATGCCTATTCAAGACATTAAGCATATAAATATATTAGCCTGGGTGCCTGTTAAAGGAAAGCAAGTGAGAGAAGTAGCTAAGAATAAGGAATTATGAACAATGATCACTTGCAGTTATTTTAGGTAGCTGCAAATAGCTCTACATGTATATCATCAGCTTAAGGAAAGAAGTACAGAGTATAAAGAAGTACAGAGTTCATTCTCCTGTTTAAAGATGACCAGCCCTTGATAAGTTCGTTTTTTTCCTGGAATCTATAGAAGTTAGTGTCTTTGGATTAGATCCATTTTTTTTAAAGCCTCACAAAGCACCTTTGCAAATCTCCCTGGCAGCTGAAGCAGGGATGTATCTGCAGTTGCTTCTCTCTTCTTTGAGATGAACGAGCGTGCATCTGTGACCATTCAGTCAGTAACCTGGTGTCTTATCTTCAATTTTTTAAGCATTAGGATAAATTTACTGGGGCCGTTGAAATACAGCTTGATGACTAAATAAATTGATATGAATCAGAAAGACTTTGATTTTGAACTATACTATACATTGGAAAACTAAAATCCAATACCTAAAAATTTGAAAACATCCCCAGGAAACAAAACATAACACAGCCAAAAAAATTCCTTTCTGTGATATTGTGAATTTCCGTGAATTTCCATAGCCTGTTCTGACAAATTTGTACATGGATACAGTAAGATAAATCTATTATGTACGAAGCTTTTAACCACAACGGTGGCCTTTTAAGAGGGTCCAATAAACACTCTCCTTCCCCCCTGAGCTTTGCCTCGCATGAGAACTAAAACCGTGGAAACAGCAGATGGACACCAAATGCTCTCTGCATTCCTGATTAATTCGGGAGGAGGTCAGCGGAGCCTGAGACCACGGAGCCCAGCCCAGTCCCCTTCCAAGGCAGACCTGGGGAAGGCCCTGGAGGGAAAGCTGCAGCAGCAAGGCAGGGCACCCAGGTTGCTTCCTCCCACCGTGGAGGGGCAGGCCCCCGAACCCGCCGTTTTTGATTGATGGGCTTTACTTTCATGAGAAACCTAGAGCATTTAGCTGGAGTATGCCACTCCAGCGCCACGGGGAGTTTTCAGACATGGGACAGCATGTTCATGAGAAATCAGAGATCAGAAGAAGCAGAGTACTGCAGCTCAGATGGCTTCCTCCAACACACAGGAACTACAATTCTAAATAACAATAACAGCAAAGGCGTGTTTCATGATAATTATGCCAAATGCTGTTTTAGCTACGTTCGTATATTTTCACCTATAATCCTCATTTCAGCCTTCTTAATATCATTGTTCCTTTTGACATATCAAAGACCTGACCTACAGGAAGTTTCAGTAATAATATTCTTAAAGGTCTCTTAGGCGGAGAAGTCAAGAGTTTAATCTGAGCCCAAATTACCTGAACATCTTTTCTGAACTGATGAAGATTGTTTTACAAGTATTTATTTCTCAGCTAAAGAATGAAAGTGGTCGTGAAATTATCAGTAGCTTTCCCTTTTATTTTTTACTTGTTGCTACTAGCCAAAAACGGCACAAAATGTAAATAGGGCACACTCGTTTTGATTTTATCATCAAAAAGTGATATGAATCATGCCTCAGTGGCTGTACCACAAAAACATGTTGTCTCCATGAAATAAAATCAGATGTTCTGTGTTTTGTTTCAGATTGCATTTTAGCAAAACAGACCACCCATCCTCTTATGCTAACAAAAGTTTTTAATAAGACAACTCTACACTGGCCATTTCCCCTCCTTATTGGCAGCTCAGAAGATAACAAAAGGGACTAGAAGCCACCCTTAGCCAGACGCACAGCTTCCCCTTTGCTGTGCTGAAGTCAAGCAGAAAAAACACAGTGAGTCATGACGCTTGTTGCCCACGGTCATCGCCATGGCAACCACGGTTGCCAGGTGGAGAATTCTATCATACATCGTAATTGCTGTGTCCACTTTAAGCAGATTAGGAAGGAAAATGTCCACAATTTTGGCCTGAATTAAAATCCTCTAAAGTAAGTAACACAGAATATGGACATCAGAATGAATAATAAACTACAATTATATAACATTTACTGCTCTAAAAACTACATATTTAGACATCAGAATACTGGATATGACAAATAGTATCCCTCAACACATATATTTAATATCTTTATGCATTACCACGGTTAACGAATTTGATCACACATGTTGTAATTCCAAATAAAAGGAGGCGATGAGTGTTGCACATATACAAAAATGATGTCTCTGAGATTCTAATATCCTCTACACAAAAGGAAACTTAAGCAAAATTCATTTTGTGGAAGAGTAAAATACTTATACACAGTTTCCTCTGGAGCAGTAAATGGAAAGGATATTATTGAACCTTCCGAAGAAGTTACTGGATAAAGAAGCTAAGCTCAAGTTGCTAATGTTTCTGAAATTTGCCGAGAGTAATAATTAGAGAAGTAAATAATAATCCAGTTTACCTATCAAAAACACTAACCCATACTAGAATTTATGCTGTCTTCCTATTGAAGTTCAGAGGTAAATGGTTTCTTTTTCAAACGGTATTGCTTCCAGGTCCTTTCATCAACCTACGTATCTATATAATATTTTCAAAGTGTATAAGGATATACAAATTTTAATTTCATAATATTTTTGATGCCAAGTATTTTAATATAAGTATGGAATTGCTCTAATGAGACCTGCATCACGCCTCCAGGCTGACAGAAATGTAGAGTTAAGGCATAATAACAAGTATTTTCAGTTTCCTGATGTCATAATCTCAAGTCTCTTTCTGAGGGACTTCATTTTCTCTCACAATGAATGGCTTTTTTCTTTAAATATTAGAGGATGTCTAATTTTCTTTTTTGGGAATGGAATGTATGTTAAAAACATTTCCTCTGAAAAAGGAAAATTTCAAGAGAAGTCAAAACACTGAGGAAATTCTGCTCATGTCAATTAGACACTGTTTGAGAAATATGGGATTTAAGGAACCATTAATATTCAATGAACCCTTTAAGTATGGAATAATTTTAGAGTAAAAACTGGAGATTGAGTGACAAAGATAATCCAGTGGGAAAAGAAAGTAGGCAAACGACTTGCATAGTTATTTCATTAAGGATAAAGTCTGGTGCTGATTCCAGAAAAGATGAAGGACGTTCACACCACACTGTCTCTCTACTGGAGAAGAGAATACAAGGAGAAGCGATCTGAAAACTCTGAAAAGTAAATGGCAGCATATTAATCAGGGAAGGAGAACAGAGTTCAAAAGTTCAAGCAAACCAGGGGTGAGTTTACCATTTTCCTTTATTCCAGTATCACTTGGCCTGGACTCAAAGACTAACAACTAGGTGCTTCAAAAATGGGACTTATCCTAAGTAGTGCTATAAATGATCGAAGTTGAACTGACCTTGGAACCATAGCTCACATAAGGCAGGTTAGAACATACAACTTGGACCTAAACTGGTAGATCACCTGCTAAAGTAAAACGAAACAAAAAACTACAAAACAAGAACAGTAAAGCAAAAAATATTCTCATTGAGACTTAAATGAAACCCAGTGCCTCATAACACAATATTCAAACATCCAGGATACAATTCTAGTTTACTTGGCATGTGAAGGACCAAAAATACCTCAACATGAGGGGAAAAGACAACATGTTGGAGTTATCAGACAAAGACTTGAAAACCTAGTATAATCATGTTCCAAAACATAAAGGCAAATAGCCTGAAATGAAGGACAGAAAATGGCAGATCTTGAGTAGAAGAAGTCAGACAGAAAAGGTTATACATGGTTTGCTTTCACTAGCGTAAAGCTCAAAAACAGGCAAAACTAAACTCTAGAGTTTATCAATGCTTAACTAGATGAGAATGCTAAAAATAAAAGCCAAGACAGGATTATTGTAAAAGGGAGGATGGTCGTTATCTTTGTGGGCAGAAGGAAGAGTTTGTGAGTAAGAATGTCAAGGCCTCCAGACTCTAGTAATGTTTTATTTCTTAATCTAGGTGAAGGTTACTTTATAATAATTTGCTGAAGTGCTCCTTATGGATTATGCTTTATTTCTCTAAATGTCTCATTTTATAAATTTTTAAAAAAATTTAAATAAAGAAAAAAGAAAAGAAAGGCATGACTATATTCAAGAAAGAATGAATAAGTTCTAGTGATGCAAAGTTCAACAGTAAATGGCTGGGCATTAGTTAATTAGGAATAGGCACAAAGCATTTATTAGGTCACAAAACAAAACGAAATCCTTCTGTTTCAGTGGCAGGCACTTTCCAAAATTCTTGAGTTGCACCTTGAAAGAGAGGAGCTAGGGTCTAAGCATTCTATTATTCTCAGTTCTAGTCCGCATCAAGTCATCTAATGACATCTGTCCAGATATATTTTCCAGAACCAAGGGAAATATTGAGAGACGGTTCAGAACCTAACCACTGTCAAAGTTAGTGAATTAGAAAATAATGCCTACTGACAGGTCATGTACTCACAGACTCCACTCTTCCTTTTTTTTTTTCATGCTTTTTGTGAAATAAGAATTCAAAAATAAACCAAAGTTTACGATCAAAAATAAGAAAGAAAAGAATGCCTTATTTCTTATACATGAGGTGATTTAATGATGTTCAAAAATAATTGTATTGTAAGAACACAGGCAAAACATAAGGGAAATGGGAAATGCACCTGGGGAATGTTGTTAGACGATGAGTTTCTGTGTACCTGTGGAGAGTTATCGTGTCACGTTCCTCGATTTGTCCTTAAGAATTGACCCATGTTCCCCTGGAGAAAGTGGAATGAGATAAGTATTCACCTGGGTTCCTGTCCAGTGTTTGCTCCTCTCCCAGAGAGCTGTGGTAAAGACCAAAAAGTTACAAATATTTTAGTCAAGCAATAAGGCTCAACTCATATTGAAGACTTTCTTTTAAAATGCCCCATTTTCTCACTACCCTAAAGCAATTACGTTAACCAAGCATTTTTTTTTTAAAGCTGCTGTCAGGACAGAAGGGGAATTCAACTTTTGAAAAAGAAAACAACCCCAAACAAACAAACAAATAAGGTTAGGAACAATAATCAACACAGGGTCTCTGTGGGAAAGCTATCCCATGACTACCACTGTAAGAGAAAATGAGGGCAAGAAAATGGCACCCGTGGGATGAGGAAGGGTAAGTCAGCGTGCGGGGTCCAACCACAGCCCTACATTTCTGAGCCCACATTCATATTCAGACTTGAAGTCACCTCAGGCTCTTGTTGCTCTGTAAGGTTCTTAGGTAATGGTTCGGACTAGAGCCCTGCTGCTTCTCTTCCAAGCCTTGCTGTGGCTGAATTAGAGCCCTATGAGGATGTTCTCATCCAGTTACCTAATGGTCAGGCACGACTTGCATTTCTATGCCCCGTGGTATTTGTTACAGCCAAAAGACTCACTCTCACCCAGTGGAATTAAATCTCAGGACCACCACTTACCACGTGGGGGACAGCAAGTCCCAAGTGCTCAGAGAATTATTACAAAATGTCTAAGCTCTGCTCTGTGTGGTTTCATCCCCTTGGATTAAAGGTTTTTGATTACTAAAAAATGACTCTTAGAGGTTCTTTGCTAGTCTAGACCCTCTGAACAGTATCCACTATAGCAACAACCCATGGTATTTACAGGGAAAAATACTTCATTACTCCTTTGGTATATTAGTTTCCTATGCTGCATATTAGTTTTCTCTGCTGCTGTAACAAATCACCACAAACCTGGGGACTTAAAACCACGCAAGTTTATTCTTCTACTGTTCTACAGGCCAGAAGCTTGAAATCAGTTTCACTGAGCTAAAGTCAAGGTGTTGACAGGGGCTGGATCTTTCTGGACTCTCTAAGGAAGAACCCACTTTGCCTTTTCTAGCTTCTGGAGGGCCTCTGCCTTTCATAATTATTTTCCTTGGGGATAGCGCACCTGGTCCAACCAGACATACTGGGGCCTTCCCCTCCCTGCTCCTGGGGTTGACCAGATGGCCTCTAGAGATCAGTGGCTAGATAGATAAATACATAGCCAGAAATATAAGCTATATACTATATGTATGAGTGTGTATAAATTGGGAAAAGAGAGGTTTTTCTTTACAAAAAGACAGTTCTTAATTTTTAATTTTAAGAAGACCAGGAAGCTTTTCCATCTGACGCCTAATTTAGCCAAGGAAGTCCTTTGCCGGCCGAGGTGTCGGGGGCTGCTCTGCACAGCAGAGAACGGTCTCCTGGAAGCTCTTGTGCTCAGGAATTATGCCTAAGGTAATGATGTGATTTTTGTTTGCTTGTTTTTCCCAGATGTTGCTACTCAGTTCCTTTAAGGTGAGTGGAATGTTTGACCAAAAATTGTAATTACCCTATTGAAGAAATAAAGAAAATATGACTTGCTAGAGTCTTGCTCACCGTACCTGTCTACGTTTGGAAGGGCTGTTTCACGCAACCTGTGCATTCAGCACTGCCCTTGCTCATGGAGCCAGCTTGTCTCTGACAAAGCAATGGAACAGAGGCTGCCACCAGACCTCTGCATTGCTTGCCTTCGTCTGACCCTAGATTCTGAATTTACTTACAAGCTATGAGGTTTCTGTCCTTAACAAGGAAAGAACTTAGTTACAATTAAGTCCCTCCCTTTTTCCCCTGGTCAAAATTGTTTTGCCCTATGGCTGGTGTAAAATAATGCTGGTTATTATTCAAGTAAGTGGCTCCCTCTCCTCTTCTTTCTAGTAATCCACTTCCTCCAGGACTGAGGTCTTGTTTTCCAGGAATGGAAACCCTGTTCCTGAAATCTAGGCCTTACATAGAGAATCCCATTACTGGCTGATTATATCTTCCACATTTTCTGCCAAGTCTGAAATCCCCTCATGGCTTTCTTTGTGTCTGAAAATATTAATAAGTCTAATTCCTTGGTCCTGGAAATAACCAAACTCATCCACTATGCCCCTGCCTGAGCCTCACGTTCAATTTTTAACATAGTTCTTTATCACCCAGCAGGTGACATACCAAGACTCTTGCCTTAAACACTGGGCCTCAATATTTGTTGAGTGATTCTTAAATGCAAGTGCTTTGGGCACTGAAACACGCTGCACTCCAGGGTTGGGAGATGTTCTCTGGAACTGACTTTGTGTAAAATCAGGCAGAAGGCATAAATAACAGAGACTAGACAATGAGGAACTCAGGGGCAAAGAAAACAGAAAATCGTGCTGAAGGAGAAACTGAGGCAGGGCCTCCTGGTATGAGTATGTTCATTTGAACGTCTAGTAATGAGTATTTGATAAATCCTACTGAAGGTAACCCTCTTTTCTGGTCAGCTGCTCACTGACTATAAAGAATGCATTAAATATGAACTCTTGTATAAGAAAATACTTCTTTGGTATTTGCTGTCATTGTTCTCCCATGAGTGTTACATTATGAAACTAGTATTACGAGAGAGCTCAGTGCTAGGCCCATGCTGACTTCACCCTCTCTGGACTTTAATTTCCTGGTAAGTATATCAGGAGACATAATTCTTGGTTTTTCCTAACTCAGGAAGGTGCAAGGGTTATGGTAGTATTTGCTAAATCACTGGGTGAAATGTACACAGCAATACAGATTAGCCATTCCAAAAGGCAGACAGAGGAATTTTCCAAATTGGTTGTGGTGACCCAGTGAATGTAGGGGTACTAGACTCCGGGGTCCATTTTTTCTGGAAGTTTCCTTCATAGTAGTTAAGTACTTCAGAAACTCTTTTAAAAATGACGACACTATTAGTAAGGATGATTATTACTTTCTTTACTCAGTATTCCCAAATCTTTATGGGTTTGTGCTATGCCATGAAAACTGGTGAGAATAATGAATGTGAGAGAGTGAGGATTAAAATTATCTATTTCAGGAGAGCCTTGAGTGGCAGCTTAAAATTTAAAGAATCAGACAGGGGATATGTGTAAAGGTTTCCGCATCATTATTTCTCAAGCTGGATCAGATGAGGTTCTTTATTATGCAAAATATGTTGTTGTTGTTGTTGTTTTTCTCACTCTAGTCTATGAAACTGGCTGGAAACAGATTCAGTAACTTGAAGAAAAAAAATCACTAAAGCTGTGATCTTCCAGGAAGGGAATAATGTAAGTAAAGGAAAAAGTGAAGCTAGGAAAGAGGAGGTGGTATTTAAAAAGGAAAAGGGTACTTTAAATCAATTTTTCCTTGATAAATCCATTTTTAGAAATTTAAAATGGAACTTTTGAGTCCCTTTAAAATGTCAGGTTATGAGCATCTGCTTTACTTTTCTTGGGGAAAAAAATAGATTCCTAACTTTTATCATTCCCAAATTAGCAATAAAATAGTTCTATGAAAATAAAACTGTATGAAGGCCAAATATTTTTAAATCTTAGGGTAGTGTAGCCCTCCTCAGCATGGCTTAAAATCTAAAATCCATGAAGGAAAAATATATGAGCATAACTGAAGAAATGAAATATATATTCATGTGTGTATATACACACACACACACAGACTTAATAGGCATTTGAAACAGTTCAAAGGCAAGGAACATGGATACCAGCTGATGAATGTTAATATTCTTAGAATACAAAAAGTCTACAAATTATGAAGGAAAAAACATAAACTGAATGAAAAATGAGAAGAGACTATAAACAAATATAAAGAATGAAAACACTATATACAAATATCCACACACTTAGGCTAGGCAATTCCACTCCTGAGAATTTATACCACAAGAATAATTGTGCTCAACTGTGCAAGAATGTTACCCAACAAGAGTGGGGTTCTTCTGCTGGATGTGCACAAATGACTAATTCCTGAGACATCAGGGTTTAAAAGGGAGAAAAGGTTTATTGCTTGGAATTCTGGGAAGATGGTTGGGAGTAGGCTGACAAGGCTCAATTCTCTTAGAAAAACAGTGGAGGAAGGACAGAAGCTGTCTCAAGGAGCTCCTTGGGGAACTGCAGACCAGAAGATTACTGTGTGCATCACCTAGGAAGGAGTGGGGACAGAGAGAGAGAGAACAGGCTGAAAGGAAAACTGTGAGTTATTGGCCCTCGTGGCTGGGAATGGTGCTCATGCCCCACATTTGAGGTGAACAGCCTCAATAAAACCTGTGGTCAACAGCAGCCAACTGAGGAGGGAGAGGCCCTTTTCCTCCCTGGAAAGAGGAGGGTGAGGCAGAGCACTGAATGTGGTTTCTCCTCAAAGAGTTTAAGGAGCAGGTCCTGGTTTTGACTCACAGCCCTAAACGGCCTGGAAACACCAGCCAGTCGAGGTTGGAAGAGACACCTCCATGGAAAGGTTTTCCAAACAGCATCATCTACTGGCAGGCTGGAAAAGTGAAGAGGAAAAAAAGGTTTTTTGGAGTCTCTCTTGTGCCTATTTCCAGGACCCCTTCCTTGGATCTGGCCTGCACTCCATTAGTGGATCTGTGGCCTGTTTTGATAACTTAAACAGAACAATTTTAAAGATATAAAATAAATTGAACCAAAAATCGAAGAAAACTGTGAAATAAAACCACTGGGCAAGAGAGAGAAACTGACCATAAGAGTAAACTCTACATCATAATCAGATGCCTAAATATCAGCAAAAAATTATAAGCCATACTAAGAAACATGAAGAAATGGCCAAGCCAAAGGAACAAATTTAAAAACCTTGATAGGATATAGGATTTAAAACAACTAATCAATGATGTTCACACAAATTTCCTAAATCAATTCAAGGAGTTGAAGGAAAATATCACTAAAGAGTTAAAGGATATTAAGAAGCCACTGGATGAGAATAAAGAAGAATTTGAAAGTTTACAAAGAAAAGTAGAATATCTTATAAGAATGGCAGTCAAAATGGATGAGATTAAAAAATACATTAGAGCCATGTAACAGCAGATTGAAATGACAGGAGAACAGACAAGCAAATTAGAGAACATATCGTCTGAACTTGAAAAAGCAGAACAGACAAGGAAAAGAATGGAAAAAGATTGAGCAGGGTTTCAGGGAATTGAATGACAGCATGAAACACACAAACATATGCATTATGAGAATACAGGAAGGAGAAGAGAGTGGAAAAAGAGCAGAAGGAATATTTGAGGAAATAATGGCTGAATTTTCCCCAACCCTTATGAGAAGCATTAATATCAATATCCAAGAAGGACGACATACTCCAAACAGAATAAATCTAAATAAATCTATACTGAGACTCATTCTTTTCAGAATGTAAAATGCCAGAGATAAAGAGAGAATTCTGAAAGTGTTAGGCCCCAAAGCTGGGACTTTAGGGATAACTGGAGGAAAAAAATCTTTAAATTGAAAGTTAGGCAGAACTTACAATTATTATGTCTACAGACAGGAGCCAGTAGTCTGAAGTGACTCAGACCTGACTCTCAGTGCTGCTGTTTTACTCTTGCTTAAATACATAAGTTACCATGTAGCATTTGCTTTGATTATGCATCAGCTTTTATGCATGTGGATGAACACACATAGCTAGTTATATAATTGTATGATTAGTATGTTCAGGAAATCACGCTTGCACATACATTGCATGATCAGAAAAGGGGTGAATAACTCCACCCCTGCATGGGAATTTTGCTATGTTAATTAAGCAAATAGAAGTGAGGACAGCAAGGGGCTGCTTCTGCACAGGTCTGGCCAATAAGTTGAAGCTGGTTTTCATACTTCATTGCTTCAGCAGGATGTTCCTGGTCACCAGATGTGGAATTTGGCACCAAGACAAAGTTGACTCTCATTACCTTCTAATTTACATATAATTCTTTCCTTTGTATCCTAGCAACAGGGAGAGAAAAAAGTTACTTTCAGGTATTTGTTCATCCTACATCCATCTAAGGCAGCAAGAGAAAAGCAATTCATCAACACAAGGAATACTTAATAAGACTAAGTGCTGATTTCTCATCAGAAACCAGGGAGGCAAGAAGACAGTGGTATTTAAGTGCTATTTAAATATCAATATTGAAGATATTGAAAGAAAAATAGTGTTAGCCAAGAATACTTTATCCAGCAAAGCTCTTCTTCAAAAATTAGGATGAGTTTAAAGTCTTCACAGATAAACAGAAACTGAGAGAACTTGTCACCAAGAGACAAAACTTACAAGAAATGCTATAGAGAGTACTGCAGCCTGAAAGGAAAATACAGGAGAGCTCAGCATGGAGAAGGGTATAGAAATGAAGATTATTAGTAAGGTTAATTAAAAGGGTAAAAAAACAGACAATAGTACAATATGACAACAGAAAGCCAAAGGATAAAATGGATGAAATAATGCTTTTACAGTACTAACATTGATGTTAATGGATTGAACTCGCCAATCAAAAGACACAGACTGGCAGAATGGATAAAGAAAAATATGAACCTTCTATATCCTGTCCATAAGACACTCACCTTAGATTCAAGGACAAAAATAGGTTGAAAGTAAAAGATTGGAAACAGATATTCCATGCAAACAGTAACCCAAAAAACAACTTGGGTAGTTATACTAATATAGATTTTAAAAGCAACACTGTTTTAAGAGACAAAGAAAGACATTACATATTAATAAAAGGGGCAATTCCTCAAGAAGAAATAGCAATAAAAAATATTTATGCACCTAACCAGGGTGCCCCAAAACACCTGAGGCAAAGACTGGCAAAACAGATAGGAGAAATAGATGTCTCTACAATAATAGTTGGATACTTCAATATATTACTAATCATTGGATGGAACATCTAGACAGAGGATCAAAAAGGAAACAGAGTATTTGAATAATATGATAAATAAACTAGAACTAACAGACATATACAGAACATTGCAACCAGAATATACATTCTTCTCAAGTGCTCATGGATCTTTTTCCAGGACAGTTCATGCATTGTGTCACAAAAGAAGGCTCAATAAATTTAAAAAGACTGAAATTATACAAAGTACTTACACCATAATGAAATGAAGCTGTAAATATATAACACATGGAGAAATGGGAATTTCACAAATATATGAAGTTTAAGCAACAAACTCGTAATCAGTAGGTCAAAGAAGAAATTGCAAGTGAAATCATTAAATTTCTTAAGGTCAATGAGAACAAGAAAATAACATATCAGAACTTAGGATATGCAGTGAAGGAAGTGCTGAGAAGAAATTTATAGCCCTAATTAGTTACATTAAAAAGAAGAAAGACCTAAAATCAAAGATCTAACTGCACACCTGGAAGAATTAGAAAAAGAACAGCAAATTAATCCCAAAGCAAACAGAAGGAAATAAATAACAAAGATTAGAGCATAAATAAATGAAATTGAGAACAAAAACAAAGCAATAGAGAGAATCAACAAAACCAAAAGTTGGTTCTTTGGGAAGATCAACAAATTCAACAAACCCTTAGCTAGACTGACAAAGAAAAAGAAAGAAGATGCAAATGAATAAAATAAGAAATGAGAGGGGGACATTAACACAGACTCCAGAAAAATTAAAAGATCATAAGAGAATACTATGAACAGCTGTACATAAACAAACTAGAAAACGTAGACAAAATGAACAAATTCCTAGAATCACATGAACAACCTACACTGACCTTAGAAAAAATAGAAGACTTCAACAAACCAATCACAAGTAAAGAGATTGAAACTCCTTAAAAATTTCCCCAAAATGGAAAGCCTAAGACCAGATGGCTTCACAGGTGAATTCTACCAATCATTCAAATAAGATTTGATACCAATCTTGCTCAAACTGATCCAAAAAAATTGAACAGGAGGGAACACTACCGACCTAAGTCTATGAAGCGAACATCAACCTAATACCAAAGGCAGATAAAGACCCTATGAAAAAGAAAATTAAAGATCAATCTCTCCAATGAACATGGATGCAAAAATCCACAAGAAAATACTTGCAAAGTGATTCCAACAGCCCATTAAAAGAATCACACTACCATGATCAAGTGGGTTTTATTTCAAGAATGCCAAGGATGTTTCTACTCAAGAAAATCAATCAGTGTAATAAACCACATTAATAAATTTTAAAAGAGAAATCATATGATACTCATAATTGATGCAGAAAAGGCATTTGACAAAATATAGCATCCTTTCTTGATAAAAACACTCCAAAAGTTAGGAATAGAAGGAAACTTTCTCAACATGACAAAGTGCATATATGAAAAAAACACAGCTAGCATTGTGCACAATGGTGAGAGACTCAAAATGCTCCTGCTGAGATCCAAAACAAGGATGCCCACTGCCACCATGGTTATTCAATATTATTTTAGGAGTTCTACCTAGAACAATTAGGCAAGAAAATGAAATAAAAAGCACCCAATAGGAAAGGAAGAAATAAAACTTTATTCACTGATGATATTATCTTATATCTCAAAAATCCCCCAAAATCCACAACAAAGCTACTAGAGCTAATAAGGAGTTCAGAAAAGTAGTGGGATGCAAGACCAATACTCAAAAATCAGTAACATTTCTATACACTACTAATGAGTAATCTGAGGAGAAGAGGACAGTGAAAAAAATTCCATTTACATTAGTGACTAAAAGAACCAAATATTTAGGAACAGACTTAACCAAGGTCATAAAAGACCTGTATTCAGAAAACTACAGAGTATAGCTAAAAGAAACAAACAAAAACTGAATAAATGGAAGGACAGTCCATGTTCATGGATTGGAAAACTAAATATTGTTAAGATGTCAATCCTACCCAAATTGATTTACACAATCCCCATAAAAATGCCAACAGTGTTTTTTGCAGAAATGGAAAAGCGAATTATCACATTTATTTTTATTGTTTTAAAGATTTATTTTATTTATTTCTCTCCCCTTTCCCCCTCCTGCCTAGTTGTCTGTTCTCTGTGTCTATTTGCTGCATCTTCTTTGTTTGCTTCTGTTGTTGTCAGCGGCACAAGAATCTGTGTTTCTTTTGGTTGCGTCATCTTGCTGTCAGCTCTCCGTGTGTGCAGTGCCATTCCTGGGCAGGCTGTACTTTCTTTCACGCTGGGCGGCTCTCCTTACGGGGCACACTCCTTGCACATGGGGCTCCCCTACAAGGAGACACCCCTGCATGGCATGGCACTCCTTGCGCACATCAGCACTGCACATGTGCCAGTTTCACATGGGTCAAGGAGGCCCGGGATTTGAACCATGGACCTCCCATGTGGTAGATGGATGCCCTAACCACTGGGCCAAGTCTGCTTCCCCAATGATCAAATTTACATGGAAAGTTAAGGGGCCCCAAATAGCCAAAAGTGTCTTTAAAATGAAGAACAAAGTTGGAGGACTCTCTTTTACCAATTTTACAGCATATTACTTAGCTACAGTGGTAAAAACAGCATGGCACTAGCATAAAGATAGACCTACAGACCAATGGAATCGACTTGAGAGTTCAGAAATAGACCTTCACATCTATGGTCAAGTGACATTTGACCATATCAAATGTCAAGGCTATCAAACTCACTCAGCCAGTTCAGAACAGTTTATTCAGCAAATAATGCTGGGAAAACTGAATATCCATATCCAAATGGAAGAAAGGGGACCCGTATCTCACACCTCATACAAAAATTAATTCAAAATGGATCAAAGACCTAAATATAAAAACTAGTACCATAAAACTCCTAGAAGAAAATGTATGAAAGCATCTTCAAAATCTTATGGTAGGTGGTGGTTTCTTAAACTTTATATCCAAAGCACAAGCAATGAAAGAAAAAATAGACAAATGGGACATCCTCAAAACTAGACATTTTCAGGACTTGGAGTTGTCCTGGGTGGTACTGCAGGGACAGATGCTGTACATTGTATAGCCCACTAAGTGGACTGGTGGAGAGTGTAAACTACAATGTAAACCATTATCCATGCGATGCAGCAGTGCTCCAAAATGTATTCACCAAATGCAATGAATGTGCCATGATGATGAAAGAGGTTGTTGATGTGGGAGGAGTGGGGTGAGGGGGGTGGGAGTATATAGGGACCTCTTTTATTTTTTTAATGTAACATTTAAAAAAAATAAAGAGAGAAAAAAATTAAAAAACAAAAACAAAAAACTAAATACTTTTGTGCCCCAAATGACTTTGTCAGGAAAGTGAAAAGGCAGTCTACTAAATGAGAGAAATCCTGAAAACTGCATTTCCAATAAGGGTTTGATTTCCATGTTATATAAAGAGATCACACAACTCAATGACCAAAAAAAAAAAAAATGGATGAAATAATTTAATAGTCATTTTTCAAAAGAGGAAATACAAATGACCAAAAAGCACATGAGAAGATGCCCAACATCACTAGCTATTAAGGAAATGCAAATCAAAACTGCAATGAGTTATGATTTCACACCTTGCAAAATGACCGTTATTAAAAAGGTGGAAAACTACATTTGCTGACTAAGATGTGGAAAAATACGAACACTCCTTCACTGTCGATGGGAATGTAAAATGGTGCAGACTCTGTGGAAGATGGTTTAGTGGTTCCTCAAGAAGCTAAATATGGAAATGGCATGTAATCTGGCAATCACTCCACTAGAAATTTATTCAGAACTGAAAGCAGGGATATGAACTGACATTTGCACACTGATGTTCATAGCATCATTATTCACAATTGCTAAAAGATGGAAACAACCCAAATGTCCATCAGCTGATGAATGGATTGACATAATGTGGTATATACATATGATTGAATACTGTTCAGCTGTAAAAAGAAATGAAGAGGGGATGCATATGACAACATGGATGAACTCTGAGGACATTACATTGAGTACAGTGAGCCAGACACAGAAGACAAATATCACATGGTCTCACCAATATGAACTCAATATGATGAGCAAACTCATAGAGTTAAACTTTAGAGTATAGGTTACTAGGCGATAGAATGAGTTAGAGAAGGATGAGTTGATGCTTAGTGTATGCACAAGTTTTCATGACATTGACTGTAAATATGTAGAAATGGGTAGAGTTGATGATAACACATTAGAGTGAATATAACTAACACTGCTGATTTATAAATGTGATTGTGGCTTAATGGGAGAGTCTAGGGATATAAATGTCAATTGAAAGAAAGCTAAAGGATAAGCTAGGGACTGTATAATATAGTGAACTCAGTGGTGAATGAGGATTGTGGGTAACAGTACAAATACAAGAATGTTCTATTACAAGGTGTTAAGAATATGGTGACACGAGGGGAAAATACAACTAATATAATTTATAGATTATAGTTAGTAGTAATATGGTAATATTTTGCTAAATGGCAAAGAAAGTACTATATCAATGCTAAGAGCCAACAATGGGGAATGTAAGAAGGTATGGGATTTTTCTCTTTTGATTAATGAAAATGTTCTAAAATTGACTAAAGTGATGGCAGCACAACTCTGTGACGAAACTCAGAGCCACCGAGTTTAAACCTTGGGTGGGTTATACAAAACATGGGACTGTGTAACTCAGTGAAGCCCGTGGTGTTCATGAGAACATTCTCTCATGTATTATAACAAATGTACAATATTAATGGATGGTGTTAATAGTAGAGTGGTTTATGGGAAAACTGCACCAAGTGTACGCTATGTATTAAAGTCAGAAGTAACATTCTGATGACGTGTGCTCATCACTTGTAACAAATGTTCCACAGCAGTGCAAGGTGTTGGTGGTGAGGTGATGTATGTGAATCCTGTATGTTATGCATGATTGTTTCTCTAATAAAAAATAATAATTAAAATCTAAAAATAAAAAAAGAATTTATGGTTATGCAGCAAAACAAAGAGTTCAGATGCCTTTTGGCCTAAAATCTGTATCCCCATGTATGAGGAGGTGAGGGTTTTTCTGAATTCAGACCAGGGAAGGTGGAATGGTTACCATTTCAATAGCAAGAATAAACAAGGGTGAGACTAGCCTAGCGAGTTTCAATAATTTAAGGTATTAACTTTTGGCTACTCTATAATATACTAGAAAAGTAAAAAAAAGCATCTAGATCTTACCCCCTGGTTACAAGAATAAGAGTACAAGGATGTTTACTTCTGTTACTCTGGAAATTTTGAATATATAACTGCAAATAAATTTTTAAAAATATGCCCACATTATGGAATGTGATGCAAACATTGAATGGAGGTAGGCAACTTTGCACAGGCATGAAAGGATGGCTATAAAATATGGAATGAAATAAAAACAAATAGTACAATATAGAGTTTGATCCTATTTTCAAAAAATATGTGTGTAATTGCGTGTGCATAGTAAAAAGTTCTTTTACGATTTACATCAATTGCAAAAAAAAGAGAGAGAGAGAGGAAGGAAGGAAGGAAAGAAGGAAGGAAGGAAGGGAGGGAAAGAGGAGCAATAAATGGGTACTAGGACTGGATGGGAGGAGAACTCTGACTTTTTAATATACAGGCCCTGTATTTCTTTTCTAATTAAAACAACATCAACAAAAACAATAAGACCACCCACACATTTTAGTATAAGGTTTCAGAGCAACTTGCTTACTGATTTCAACACAGGCATCTCAAATCAGTTTGTCCAAAACTGAACTTGTAATGTATTAACAACTCAGTCTCCAAAGTTTTAGTCTCCTTTGTTGCCTCACCACCCCTACTGGCCAATCACTACATCCCATGAATTTTTCTTCTAAAGACTTCTTGAGGCTATCTGTCCATGCCTGTCAATGGGGTAGCCCTCACCCTCACCTGGATCTTTGAGTTCTCCAATCTAGACCAGTCTAAAAATGAAGTATAGAATTACTGTATGACTCCCACTATACTACTAAGTATATACCCAAAAGAAGTGAAAGCAGGGATAGGAACAGATGCTTGCACACCAATGTTCATAGCTGCATTATTCACAATTGCCAAAAGTTGGGAGCAACCCAAGTGTCCTCAACCAAAGAATGGATAAACAAAATGGTATATGCATACAAGGGAGTATTATTTGTCATTGAAAAGAATAAAGTTATGACTCATGTGACAACATGAATGAATGTTGAAGACATAATGTTGAATGAAATAAGCCAGACACAAAAGGACAAATATTGTATGATCTCACTTATATAAAATAATTAGAATAAGCAAAGGGATAGCCAGAATCTAGAATACAAGTTATCAGGGTATGGGGTGGGGATACGGAGGGGGAACTTAAGTCTTAAAATGTACATGATTCCTATTTGGAATGATGGAAATATTTTGATAATGGATGATGGTGATGGTAGCACATTGTGAATGTAATTGACAGTACTGAAATATATGTCTGAACGTGGTTAAAAAGGGAAATGTTAGATTGTATATATGGTACTAGAAGAAATTTTTTTTTAAATCCATGTAACTATACCACACAAATAGCAAACCCTTTGGTAAACCAAGGACTACAGTTAATAGTACAATTATAAAAATGTACTTTCATGAAGTGTAACAAATGTACCACACCAATGCAAGGTGTTAATAATATGGTAGTATACAGAAATCCTGTATTTTATATAGATTGTTCTGTAAACCCACAACTTCTCTAGTAAAAAATAATTAACTGAAGACTTTGTAGTCTATGAGTTGTCATGGTGCTTCACATCTCTGTGTGATGGATCACTCAGTTCCTGCTTTCTGGAGCCTTGAATCTCGCTTTAGCTAGTTTTGAGGACAGGTACCAGCCATGCAGGTCTGCAGCCACTGCCTCCCGGCTCCACACCTTCTCTCCACTTACTTCAGGACATTGATCCTTAGTCTAGCACACCCCTACCCTGACAGAGCAGGCATCTCCACCCATCTGTGTCTGCTTCGGGACCCAGAGAGCATTAACATACGTGGCACAGAGATTAGCAATAGTGAATAACCAATAAATGATTATGGAACTAAACTTTTGACACATTCCTTTCTACTACTGCTTCTTCTACCTTTAAAAAAATGAGTTTATTTTACTTTGAAAATATTTGACATAATTAACAGAAAAAATCAGTTTTAGATACTTCCTTTCACTCATATCACTTTAATGGGAGATGCGAAAGCTCAAGGAATGAGAAAACGTATTTTGAAGAAAAAAAATGATGTTAAATTGCTTAACCTTTCTGTAGTTGTATTTCTTTCCTAAAGTCCTTTTATGACAGTTGAAAAAAAAAAGTGATTTGTGAACAACAGAGAGTTATGCTAAGTATGTTGGTAGGGGTCCAGGTTTCAAGGATATGTCACTGGGTATGATACAGGAAAGAAACGTACTGTCAGATCTAAATAGACCAAAACACAATAAAAACTAACCAGTCTCTCTCTCCTCCCTTTAAAGAATGTGGGCAGCAGATAAAAGGGGTGCTCCTGGTTAAATCGTCCTTCCCTTCTTGCTTCGTTGTTTGGTGAGATAAAGACTGTCATCCTTGAACTAAAGATGCTGCCATACATTTTCTGAAAGAATGGAATATTCTAAAGAATTCAGGGGGAGTCAGAGGAAAGAGGGTTGCATTAACTGGAAAACTGCCATGTGCCAAGGACATTTCTAGATCGAGAGCTGCTAATGAACTTTCCCAAGGTCACGGACTATTCATCAGCAAAGATGTGACCGTTTGTTTAGCTGATTGTGGTATCCTAAACTGCTTTAGCCATGGCTCAGTAAAGGTTTCCCTAGACTCTCTCCATATCATTAGCATTACTGATTACACTAAAGAGTAAACCCTGTTTTCAAATAAACATTGGCATATAGAGCAATTATTTCATAACAGTAGGGATGATTGCCAATTTAGCCTTCCTAAACCTTTACAATAATTATATCACATTATTTTCTCAGCTACCTCTAAAGTCTTCCTATGTGTATAGAAAAAGATCTAGGTTCTTTAAATTTATTCCAATCTAATTTTCTAGCTTTCACTTTATAGCACAAATTCTCTACTCAAGCATGCTTAGTCTTTGTATCATTCTAACCATAATAAAATTCATTATTTTTACTTCTTTAAAATGTCAGAGTTTTAGAACAAAGTTTTAATACAAATTCAAACACATAGTTTTTACAAAGAACTCATTTTTATGAATGCTTTAGGGATACAAATAAAACCATGACCACTAATAATAATTGTTAAAAAAAAAAAAAAGTAGTTGTTAAAGCTGTCTGTTGGCACCTGGGGATGAGCCTCCCTGGCACCGGGGGATCACTACCAAGTACCAGCTGATGACATAACTAGAAAATGACCTTAAATTAAAGGTTCAACGTGGACCAGCAGAATATCCCTGTCTACATAAAATAACAGGAGTTAAAAATGCTGTTTGACCTAAAGTAAGGGGGAAATGGAAAAGACAAATGAGTTCATATGGCTATGAGTCTCTAAAAAAGAGTCTGGAGGTTGTCAGAAGGATTGCCCTTATGCACACCTGAGCAGAATCTCAGAGACAGATAAAGTAGATACAAGCCCAGATATGGGTTCTTTTGAGGGCTAAAGAGACCCACAGGTTCTATGGTCATGGCAGATGGGGTTCACTGCCATGCCAATTGGCCCTTCTTTGGAGCTGGTGTTTCTGCGTGATGGAGCTGGACTCAGATGAGATCTCTTTTCACAAGACTTTCATGCTACTTTACTGGAATTGTAGTTGGTGCTGGGGCTTAAGATATATCTAGGGGATTTGAATCTCTGGACTGACAATATGATAGCCAGGGCCTGAGCTCCTACACTCTGATTTATTGGACTTACTCCACTCAGCTAACATGGAGTTGAAGAATGTCAACCACCACACCATGGAGCCTAGAGTGCCTACAACTGAAAGCAGGAGGATTGCATCCAATATCCATGTGGAATCTAAGCCCCCTCTTGACATAGATGTGGAATGGACACAACCAAGCCAAGGTCCACAGGAAGGAGGAATACAGTAAGGATCAGAGTGGACTTAATGATATCCTATTCATGAACTATTGTGGTTAATAATCAAGAAAATGTGGCATTGATGTGGAAAAAGTGGCCATGGTGGCTGCTGGGTGTGGGGAATGGGAGGAACAGAAGAGATGTGGAGGCATTCTTGGGACTTGGAGTTGTCCTGGGTGGTGCCCCAGGGACAATTGCCGGATGTTGTATGTCCTCCCATGGCCCACTGGATGGAACGTGGGAAAGTGTGGGCTATGGTGTGGAACACGGGACATGGGGTACAGCGATGCCCGGAGATGTACTCACCAGATGCAATGGATGTGACATGATGATGGGGGAGAGTGTTATTGTGGGGGGAGTGGTGGGGTGGGGGCGGTGGGGACGAATGGGGACCTCATATTTTTTTAATGTAATATCTTTTAAAAAAAATGAATAAATTGAGTAGGAAAAAAAAAAGATAAATGAGGAAGTTCAAATATTCTGAAGCCTGTCATACAAAAAAGTGAGAGTTTGGCTATTCAGTATTTCTTCAAAAGGCAGAACTTAAACTAAGGAATACATATTAGCAAACAACAGGAGGCAGGATAGTTGTACAAGCATATCACTGATCTAATAGTTTCTTTTCCAATATCATGCACTTTGTACTTACTTTTCCCTTCTGCTGAAGGAAGGTGTAACTTAACACTTCTCCTAGACATCTTAAATAATTTTCTTGGGAAGCAGACTTGGCCCAGTGGATACGGCATCCATCTACCACATGGGAGGTCCACAGTTCGAACCCCGGGCCTCCTTGACCCGTGTGGAACTGGTCCATGCAGAGTGCTGATGCCCGCAAGGAGTGCCGTGCCACGGAAAGTTGTCCCCCGCGTAGGGAAACCCCACATGCAGGGAGTGTGCCCCATTAGTAGAGCTGCCAAGTGCAAAAGAAAGTTCAGCCTGCCCAGGAATGGTGCCACAGACACGGAGAGCTGATGCAGCAAGATGACACAACAACAACAACAAAAGAAACACAGATTCCTGTGCCACTGACAACAACAAAAGCAGAGATAAGGAAGAACACGTAGCAAATGGACACAGAAAACAGAACAGACAACTGGGGTGGGGCGGAAGGGGAAATAAGTAAATAAAATAAATCTTAAAAAATTTTTTTCTTTTACATCCAAGTCATCCACTGCCAACAGAGAATGCATTCACAGCATCAGAAAAAAATCTAAAGCTAACAAACTGTTTGTGATCATTTGAGACTGCATGTACCCCAGAAAATCATGTTCTTAAAGCTGTCCATTCCTGTGGGTGTGAATTTAGAGAGGGTAGGCCCTTTTGATTAGGTTACTTCAGTTAAGGTGTGACCCAGGCTGGTTCCTAATCCTCTTAATGGAGTCCTTTATAAATGGGGTGAATACACTGAGAGAAAGAAAGAGAAAGACCAAGAAGCTAAGAGAGAAAGCCAGAAGCAAGAAGCTGAAGCAATGAAAACCAGAGAAAAAGGAAAGGCCAGCAGATACCACCATTGCCTTGCTTTGTGACAAAGGAAGCAAAGATTATTGGCAGCTGGTCATTAGGGACATTCTCTCAGCTGATGGCACCTTGATTTGGACATTTTTCTCAGTCTCAAATCTCTAAGCTTGTAAGATAATAAATTTTCATTGTAAGATCTAAAAAATAAATAAATAAATAAAAATAAAAAAATAAAGCTGTCTGTTGGAATCCACATTCTTTGTTAATGATATTGTTCTTTGGCTTTTTTTCCGAGACTACAATGTTTTTATATATAAAACCACTTTATGTCCATTTATCAATAAATCTAGATGAAACAGAAATAAATCCTAAAAATTGTAAGGTCAATTCACTTTCTTAGGTAGAATGCAGTCCCTGGATAGATTCTGGGCATCCATTTGGCTCTAGCAAATAGTTGACATACCTTGTAATAATATTATACTTTTAAGTAATTTAGAGCCACTTAGTTATTAAAAATATTGTCATGAGTATACTTATTTGTATAGTATTTCTTTTATGAGATTTTCAGTTTTACTCTGTTTTACCCTAGCAAAAATTTCATTAATTTCAGCATTTTAACATAGAACTGGTAAATTGATAGCATAAGTTAGTTTCTTCCTACATAATTCACTCAGTGTTCCTAGTTTCTCACTTTAACATTTTAGTTAAGTTTGCTTAGTGTAGTTAAAATTCCTCTCTCTCTGCAACTAATTTCGGATTCTGGCAACAGTCTAGATGAACATCAGAGGAGAGAGACAGGGCACTAGAGATGAATATCCCTGCTCTTAATCACTCGGCTGTTTTCAGGGAAAGCTAGAAAAAATGATATTAACATGAGCATGCTATGCTGCATTCCCATTACAGAAATTCCAGCTAAGGGAATAGGGCCATCCCAGCTGAGTAGAAAGAGAGGAGAAAGAATGGCTGGGAAATCTGGATTGTGCTGGGCAAGTGTGCAGTTCTGTGAGGAAAGAGGGAGACGGCCTTGAGCATGGAAGGAGTGAAGTCACACAACCACGCCCTAGCTCCTCGCGTAGGTCATAGCAGGATGGTGGGCTGTGGGAGGATGGTGCTTCAGGGAAAAGAGCGTTGCTTCAGGTATGACTTAGAAATCTGCACCTGGCCAAAGGAGGCAGGCTGGAGCTGGGAATGATGGGCTTCTTGAATGGAACTCTGAAGACCCCCACCCACAGCTTCAGGTGTCATTCCCACCTTGGCAGGACAGGAAGCCAGCTGTGGGGGATGGAGGTGGTAGTGTAAGGTTTTCCAACAACCCTGTCATCAGAATGTTCTAGGCTTCTCAGGTTGGTGGTAGGCAGGCTACCACCAGACCATACCTGCTCCATAGTTACATGCACCGAGGACCTCTTTGCCCAATGAAAACTTGCCTTCACCTGCAGCAGACCATGACCCTCACAGAGTTCTGCACTGCAGAGTGCTTGCAGTTGCTGGCATCCCAAGGCAGATGAGACAAGCTTTGGGTGATGGGGTGAAAAGGATGGAGATACATTTAGCTCAGAGAGCACATTTGTGGAACTACAAGAGTGAATCAGGATAGAGAATTGGGAGAGAAAGCTATTCATATGAGTTGCATAGCCCCGACAGGAGTCCTAAAGGTGGAAAAATAAGAATGATGAATTTGAAGGGAAAAGTTGAACCCAGATTTCACTGGTGGAAAGATTGAGAATTAGACTTGGGAGAGACATTAATCATAGAGCCAAACACAGACTATATGTCCTGCATTCGTTTCTACCAACTTAGTGGTTTAAAACAATACCAATTTATTATCTTACAGTTCTAGAGATCTGAGGTCTAAAATGGGTCTCATCGGGCTAATATCAGGGTTTCAGGAAGGCTGCATTCCTTTCTGGAGGCTTTCAGGGAGAATCCACTCCCTTGCCTTCTTCTGCTTCTAAAGGCCATCACATTCCTTGGCTCATGGAACCTTTCCTCCCTCTCCAAATCCACCAACATTGTACCTCCTTGCCCTTTCTTCTGTAGTCTGGATCTCTCTCTGCTTTGAAGAACCCATGTGATTAGATAGTCTATCTCAAGATCCCTAACTCCTTCATATCTGTTCAATTCCTTTTGTAATATAAAGTAGCATATTCATAGTTTCCAGGAATTAGGACATGTACAGCTATGCAGGTGGCAGGAATCATGGTTCTGACCATCATCCTTCCCAAATGAGTAAGATTTCATTGTGAGGACTGTGATGTCATTGTGATGTCAAGAGACGCCACATCAAAATCTCTTCTGGATATGGCTCCACTGGTCCATCCTGGGGGCTTATAGTCAGTCGTGGAGGTATTTGTTAGACAAAGTGAAGCTCCAGACACCTTAGAACAGAGACAAACCATGTCCTCTCTGCCCTGTCTGAATTCCTGTCCCATAGAAGACATGCACGTGATTAAAGGGTGGTTGGTTTTTGCCACCAAAGTTTTGGGGTGTTTTTTTATGCACAAAAGTCTACATTAGGTTCTCCTCTCAAATCCACTCTCCACTTTGCTTCAGAGTAGTATGTTTGAAATGCAAATCTGGGCAAGTCACTCTCTGTTCTGAACTCTGCATTGAATTCTATAACTCTTCATGTAAACCCATAATCCTTGTTGTATGCTCCAAGGTAAATGGAGAGCTTCTACCCATCCAACCCCATTCTCAGTCTCCTCTCATAATCATTTTCCACTCTCTGTTACTATTTCATCATTTCTTTCACTCTTAGAGAACTCTCGGGGCCTTTGCACATGCTCCATACTTCCATCTTCCTTCACTTCAAGCTCTCAGATGTTCCTTGGCCCTCTCCTTTATAGGCGCATCTTTGAAGTGTCGTTTTACAATTAATTTGGGGATCGTTTGATTGTTTTCTGTCTCTCACACTAGGCCCAAAGTTCTCTGTAGAAAGGGTATATGTCAGTTTTAGTTCTCCACTATGTAACTAACATAGTATCTGGCACATTATAGGTGCTTAAATATTTATTGAGTAAAATAAATATTAACAATGGCAGAAACAGAACAGGTAGGTACCAGTTCATTCAAAGTCAACCTCTTGTGTCCTATGGGGATTTCCAGAGTCACTTTACTCTGCCCAAATAATCTTTCAACATTATGATCATGGCGAAGCTTCCAGGCAAGCAGCACTCTGATTATCTACTAAAATGAACTTGTATCAGCCTTCTACTTCTTATTTAATTTTCTTAGTCTTGGGAAGAGATGCGCCACGCCTCTGGCCCCCTTCTCAATTCTATCAGGAATGGTGTATTAGTGCTACAAAACAAATAACCCAAAACTGAGCAGCTTAAACAATAACCATTTATTATTTATCAGTTTCTATGGGTCAGGAAGCTGGGCTAACCTAGCCAGATGCCTCTGGCTCAAACTCTCTCATGCAATTGCAGTCAAGTACTCGGCCAGGGTAGCTTTCCCCAGAAAGAGGATCTGAGAGAGAAAAAGAGAGAGAACCGAAGATGGAAGCCACAGTCTTTTACACCCTAGTCTGCAAGGCCACATCCCATCATTTCCTCCATATTCTGTTCATCCCAACTGAGTCACTAGATCCAGTCCACACTCAGGGGAAGGGTGTGACACAAGGGCGTGACTACCAGGAGGTGGAGATCCCTGGGGACAACGGCAGAGACTGCCTACCACACGTGCTATGTTAGAAGAAGGAAAAAACAAATTCAGGTTAATACCACTCATCCAAGTGGTTAAAAAAAAACAAAAACCAACGAAACAGTGATTCAGAGCCAAGATACATTATCTTGAAATTTGAACTTGGCTTGGGAAGAAATAAAATGCTTTACAACATAATACCAGAGCTATTTTTTCACAAGGAACAAGTTCAAAGTTACATTAACAGAAATAATGTTTCCCATATATACGACTAGGCTGTGACTTCTCCATGAAAAAGAAAAATTGCTTTCTTCCTAGGTTAGCAAGGAAATTAGCACAAGCCCCTGCTTATAGGGAGACTGAAATCTGTACCAGCAATATATCCACGAAAAAGGGCAGAGCCCAGTTCACCCATACACACACTCTCCATGCTGCTCCACGCCACACCCAGGGAGAAACTATCCCGTTAGCATGCTAACAAACCCTAAAAGGCTCAAGTTTATAAGACTAAAAAGCAGAATCTCTTTTTCCAAGGCAGAGGGGTAAAGTTTCCCAAGAGAAAGTGATGGGAATATAGACAAAGGAACTTAAAGATAAAGCTGTAGGAATGTGCTGGGGCATTTGCCCACCCTTTTTGTAGAGAATATTAGGAACATTACAACTTGCATTAGTAACCAACAATTGCTTGGGCCTGACCTCCTCAGACATAACCCAGACTCTCCTGTCTAACTGGCCCTGCCAGCTCCAAATCTGACTCTGGCCTTCATCTCCCTCAACCCTTTTGCTTTGCATGTTAGAATTCACATTCTGTGCTTAGGAAATGACCTTTCGCCTCAACACTCCCTCCTCCTCCTTTGAGCTAAGGCCTGGTTGTCTCTGCTTCTCCTTCGGTGCTCTCAAGTTCACTCCTTGTAGCTTCTGGTCAGCTTCCCATTGCTATTTCCATATTGCATCTTCTCCTCCTTCCTGAAAAAAAAGCAGCAACAACAGCAGCTGAACAACAAAACCACCTGCTTGTTTGAAACCCAGAGGACATGGAAATAGCATCCTCTCTTCCTCCAGTTTTTTGAGTCCACAGGCTCATGATATTCCTGTCGGCCCCAACACATTTGCAGATATTCAACTTCTGTGCAGTGTGCACTTAATAACACGGTGTTTTAGTTACCTACTGGGAACTAAATACCAGAAATGGATTGTCTTTTATTATGGGAATTTATTATGGGAAAATCTTATACTTCTGAGCTGTGAAAATGTCCAAGGCATCATCAGAGATGCAGTCCACCAAACTACCACTGAGGACAATCCTGGACTCCTGCCACATGGCAAGGCAAAATGGTGAATCTGCCCATCTCTTTCAGCCTTCTCCTCCAGGCTCACCTTCTCTTTCAGCTTCAAGCTCCTCCATGGGCCTACCCTCTTGGTAGCCTCATGGTTTCAGCTTCTCCCCTGATTCAGCCTCTGATCTCTCTTCAGCCTCACTCTCAGGCTCTCAGCTTTCTCTGTCTTCTTGCATTCCTCTCTCTCAAAATGGCAGCTTTCTTTCTCTGTGTATTTCTACTTACACTTCTCCACTTTCATAAGCTTCCAGCAAGAGGACGGAGATCCAATCTGGGTCACACCTCACTGATGTAGGCCAATCAAAGGCTCTAAAGTGATCTAATCAAAAGTAATCTAAATGGAATCTAAGGCAATCAAAGGGACCTACACCCACAGGAATGGATTAATTGAAAGAACATGATCCTTTCTGGGATTCACAAAACTTCCAACTGTCACACCATGCCACCTAGAATCCATGTGATTGCTTTCCTGCCAAAGAGTGTGGGCAGAAATGTCACGGCCACCAAACCTGGCCCTATAAAACCTACATGGGATTTGCCTTATGTTTTCTTCTTCCATTAGCCTGGTAGTCTACGTGTTTAAGATGGTGTGATCACAAAAAGAAAAGGGCCCAGGTACCTGAATCCCTACTGAGGTCACAGAGCATTAAAATGTTGTGCAAAAACTAAACTTCCATTTAGGTTCTTGTTATCATAAACTATTTTCTTGCTACATTTATTTTTGTTACAGTAATTATTGTTACTCAAATTAAATCAAGCACATTCTTTGCCCTCAAAACCTCCCACCCTTCATCCCTTTCTTTGACTTTCCACTCACAATTCATTGAGAACATAGGATCTGGGCCAGCCACTCACCTCTGTTCACCCCACATAATTTAAACTTATGCTTTAGGTCTAAACAACTGCTGTCCCTCCTTCTATCAAAGATAATTCCCTCCACTTGTCTTCTGCTATCTCTTACTACTGGAGGTGCCTTTACTTTAAGTAATCCTTCCACCTCCATCATTTCCAGTCTCCCTCTATTGTATATTTCTCTCAGTATCACTTTCATTAATTGCCTTCCTGATTAAGGGGCAAGCAACGGCAAAAAATCCACAAGCCATTCCTTCATATTTCATCTGTTGCACCTGTGACCCAATCCTCTGTTCCCATTTACAGCAGCAATTCTCAAAAAGATTTTCTACATTGGATTCACTTTAGATTCCATTGATCTTTAACTTTACTTTAAGAAAAACCCACACACATACACCTCTGGTGGGAGTGTCGATGAATAGAGCTACACTGGAAATCCCTGAATGTCCATACCCCCAGGTCAGCATTTACACTCTTACTTATTAGTCTAAGAGAATTTTGTAATGTGTGCACCAAACAACAGGTATGAGAAGCTCCATAGTAGCACAATTCCTGTTGGCTCAAGTCAGCAAACAACACAAATGTGCATCAGTAACAAAATGGATAAATATGTCTGAGATATTTGTATAATGGAATATTATTTGGCACTGAAAATTAATGAAATACTACTAGAAGCAATAGCATGAATGAATCTCACAAACATAATTTTTGGTAATAGTAACCTGAAGCCGAAGAATATATATATGTATCTCCTATGATTCTATTGTTATGTATAAATTATTCAAAAACTTGCAAATTGAATTTTGGCATTAGATACCCAAGAGAAGGGACATGACTATGAGGGATATGATGACGGTTTCTGGGGTCTGAAACTGTTTCATTTCCTATCTGGCAGTAACCAATTGTGTTAACTTTGTGATAGTCTATTCCATGAGCTATAAATTTAATGAATTGTATGCTTTTTATATAGACACACTACACTACATACTTCTTAAACAAAAATGTTTTAGAAAATCATAAATATGATAAATAATGCTGCTTTACCTCCATCATTTCTTCCCTCCACACAGGCAAGGCTTAATATAAATTCATTATGTATCCTTCCAATTTATTATTATGTAATTTTGTATGCATATGTATGATTCACAGTATTAGGTTTTTCTGTTTTTTTTAATAAATCAATTTTATTGATACGTGTTAATAAAGCATAAATCCATCCAAAGTGTACAATCACTGGTATTCAATATAATCACATATTGTACATTTATCACTTCAATCATTTTTAGAGCATTTTCATTATTCCAATAAGAATAATAAATGAAAACCAAACCCCATAAAAAAAATCATCACCTCTCAATCTCTCTTTGCTTCCCCTGCTGCACAGAGCTGCTATTCTGTTTCCATCTCTCTAGTTTATTTGTAATTATACTTTGTTAAAACAGTCTTATATATGCAATATAACCCATATTTGTACTTTACATGAGGTTTCATTCTGTTATATAGTCCCATGCTACATTTTTTTAACTTTCTCCTAGTAATATATATGACCTTAGACTTACCCTTTCAACCACTGTCAAACCCATATAATAGCTCTGTTAGTTACAAACAGTATACTGTGCTTTCACAATTTCTATTCATTTCCAAAGATTTACAAACAACCTTTTTACCAATTCTACAGAGATTAACCCTCAGCTTTCCATTCTCTACCCTCATTCTATTTTCTGGTGATCTATATTCTATTTATTAACTCCATGAGTTTACGAAATATATTTAGTTTATAATAGCACAGTCATACAGTATGTCTTTCTGCATGACTTGCTTCACTCAATATAATATCCTCCATGTTCATCCATGTTGTCATAAGCTTCTTACTACATTTCTTCTTACCACTGCATAACATTCCATCATGTATATATACTGGAATTTGTTCATCCATTCATCAGTTTATGGACACCTCTGCAGTTTTCATCTTTTGGCAATTTTGAATAATGCCACTTATGTACATCAGTGTGCAGATGTCTGTTCATATCACTGCTCTCAGGTCTTCAGGGTATATACCTTGTAATGGTATTGCCAGGTCACATGACGGGTCTATATTCAACTTCCTTAGAAACTGCAAATAATCCTCCACAGTGCCTGTACCATTCTACATTCCCACCAACAATGAATAAGCATTCCTATCTCTTCATTTCCTCTCCAACACTTAATATTTCTGACTTTTTTATTGTGTCCATTCTAATAGGAGTGAGGTGATATCTCATTGTAGTTTTGATTTGCATTTCCCTAATCACTTATGATGTGGAACATTTTTTCAAATGTTTTTTCACCATTTGTATTTCTTCTTCAGACAATTGTCTTGTCAAGTCTTTTGCTTATTTTTAATCATGTCATTTGTCTTTTTATAGTTGAGTTGTAGTATCTCTTTTTACATAATGGATATTAAATCCTTATTGGCTATGTGATTTCCAAATATTTTCTCCCATTGAGTCAGCTGCCTTTTCACCCTTTTAACAAAGTCCTTTGAGGTGCAAAATGTTTAATTTTGAGGAGGCCCCATTTATCAATTTTTTTTCTTACTCATAACTTGACTGTAAGGTTTAAGAAACTACTGCCTACCACAAGATCTTGAAGACATTTTCATATATTGCCTTCTAGAAGTTTTGTGATTGCTACTTTTATATTTAGGTCTTTGGTCCATTTTGAGTTAATATTTTGTGTAGGGAGTGATATAGGAGTACTCTTTCTTTCTTTTGGCTATGGATATCCAGTTCTCCCAGCACCATTTGTTGTAGAAACTGTTCTGGCCCAGCTGGGAGGGCTTGACAGTGTGAAAAATCACATGAGTATATATGTGAGAGTGTTTTCATAAGTTCTCAAAAATCACTTGACTAGATGTGAGAGTCTATTTCTGAGTTCTTGATTTGGTTCCATTGGTCAATCTGTCTGTCTTTATGTCAGTACCATGTTAGTTTTTTGTGTGTTTGTTTGTTTTTTTCTTACCATTGTAGCTAAAGAACATGCTTTAAAGTCAGGTCTCCAACTTCATTCTTTTTAAAGAGATTTTTGGTTATTCAGGTTCCCTTACCCTTCTAAATAAATTTGATAGTTGGTTTTTCTATTTCTGCAAAAAGAAAGCTGTTTGGATTTTCATTAGGATTGCGTTGAATCTGTAAATCAGTTTGGGTAGAATTGACATCTCAACAATATTTAATCTTCCAATCCATGAATGTGTAATATCCTTCCATTTATTTAAGTCGTCTTCATTTTCTTTTAGCAATGTTGCATAATTTTCTGAGTACATGTCTTTATGGCCTTGGTTAAGCTTATTTTAAAATATTTGTTTTAGTCACTATTATAAATGGAATTTTTTTCTGACTTCCTCCTCAGATTGCACATCAACACTGGATTTTCACTCATTAGGCTTCTATCCAACTACTTTGCTGATCCCATCTATTCTATTAGCTTTCTTGTGGATTTTTCAGGATTTTCTAGATATAGGATCATATCATCAGTGAATAATGAAACTTTTACTTCTTCCTTTCCTATTAGGGTGCCTTTTATTTCATTATCTAGCCTAAATTCTCTAGTTACAACTTATAGCACAATATTGAATAACAGTGGTAACAGTGGGTATCCTTGACTTGTTTCTGATTTCAGCAGGAAAGATTTCAGTCTTTCAACATTAAGTACAATGCTAGCTGTAAGTTTTTCATATATGCACTTTACCATATCAAGAAAGCTTCCTTCTTTTTCGATCTTTGGAGTGTTTTAATCAAGAAAGGATGCTGTAATTTGTCAAATGCCTTTTCTGCATCAATCGAGAGGATCACGTGAATTTTCTTTTTCAACTTATCAATATGGTTTATTTAACTACTTAATTTTCTTGTATTGAACCCCCTTGCACACCTGGGATAAAACCCACTTAATAACAGTGTATAGTTCTTTCAGTGTGCTTTTGGATTTGGTTTGCAAGTATTTTGTTGAGGATTTTTGCATTGTATTCATTACAGAGATTGGTCAGTAATTTTCTTTTTTTCATATATCTTTATCTGACCTTGGTATTAGGGTTATGATGGCTTCATAGAATGAGTTTGTTAGCAATTTTTTTAAAGACTTTGAGCATGATTGGTATTAGATCATCTTTGAATGACTGGTAGAATTCACCTGTGAAGCCTTCTGGCCCCGGGCTTTTTTTCTTTGGAAGGTTTTTGATGACTGTTTCAATCTCTTCACTTCTGATTGGTTTATTGAGGTCTTATATTTCTTCTAGAGTCATTGTAGGTGGTTTGTGTGTTTCTGGGAATGTGTCCATCTTGTCTAAATTGTTTAGATTTTTGACATACAGTTGTTCAAAGTATCCTATTATGAGCTCTCTTATTTCTGCAGGGTCAATGGTAATGCCTCCCCCCCCCCCCCGGCCCCCCATTTCTGATTTTATTTGAGTCTTCTCTCTTTTTTCTTTTGTCAATCTAGCTAAGGGTTTGTCGACTTAATTGATCTTCTCAAAGAACCAAATTTTGATTTTATTGATTCTCTCTATTGTTTTTTTTGGTTCTCTATTTCATTTACTTCTGCTCTGATCTTTACTATTTCTTTCCTTTAGCTTGATTTGGCATTAGTTTGCTATTGTTTTTTTCTAGTTCCTCTAGATGTACAGTGAGATCTTCAATTATACCTCTTATTTTTTAAAGTAAACATTGAGGGCTATAAATTTCCCTCTCAGCACTGCCTTTGTGGTGTCCCATAGGTTTTGATATGCTGTGTTCTCAATTTCATTCTTATCAAGATATTTGCTGAATTCTCTTGCAATTCCTTCTTTGACCCTCTGATTATTTGTGTATTGCTTAATTTCCATATATTTATGAATTTTCCCTTTTTCAGTCCGTTATTGATGTCCAGCCTCATGCCATCATGATCAAAGAAAGAGTTTTGTATAATTTCTATCTTTTAAAATCTATTGAGTCTTGTCTTGTGACTCAACATATGGTCTATCCTGGAGAAGGATCCATGAGCACTTGAAAAGAATGTATATCCTGTTGTTTTGGGGTTCAATGTTCTATAGATGCCTGTTAGGTATAGTTCTTTACCCATATTATTCAAGCTTTCTGTTTTTTTATTTATCCTCTGTCCAGATTTTCTGGAGTTGTGTACTGAAGACTCCAACCATTATTGTAGAGACATCTATCTCTCCCTTCAGTTTTGTCAGTGTGTGCCTCATGTGTCTTGGGGCACCTAGTCTAGGTGCATAAATATTTAGTATAGTTATTTCTTTTTGGTGAATTTCCCCTTTTATTAATATATAATGACCTTCTTCATTTCTTATAACAGTTTTTCATTTAAAATCTATTTTGTCCAATGTTAGTTTTGCTACTCAAGCTTCTTGGTTACTATTTGCATGGAATATTTTTTTGCAACCTTTTACTTTCAGTCTGGCTGTGTCCTAGTATCTGAGATGAGTCTCTTGTAGATGACAAATAAATGGCTTATATTTTATTAATCCACAATATCAGACTATGTCTTTTGATTGGGGGAGTTTAAGCTATTAACATTCAATGTTATTACCGCAAAGGCATTACTTCACCATTTTGTCCTTTGACTTCTTTTGTCTTATCTTACTATTGTCTGTCTTTTTATCCTTTAATTTACTCTTCCTAATAATCTTCATCTCTACACTCTTCTTCAAGTCTCTTGCCCTTTCAGGTTGCAGCACTCCCTCTCATATCTGCAAGTCTCTTACCCTTGTTTTTTTCCTTTTGAGCTGCAACATTGCCTTCATATTGGAAATCTGGTCTTTTGGTAACATATTCTATCAGTGTTTGTCTGTGAAGACTTTGAACTCCCCTTTATTTTTGAAGGACAGCTTTGCTGGATACAGAATTCTTGGCTGGCAGTTATTCTCTTTCAGTACCTTAAATACTTCATACCACTTTCTTCTCACCTCCATGGTTTCTGGTGAGAGGTCAGCATTCAACCTTATTGAGGTTCCCGTGTATATGATGCTTTGCTTTACTCATGATGCTTTCAGAATCCTCCCTATATCTCTGATTTATGTTATTCTGAATAGTAGGGGTCTCAGAGTAGGTCTACTCAGATTTATTGTTTGGGGTCATTGTCCCTCTTGGATATTGATATTTATGTCTTTCATAAGGGTTGGGAAGTTTTGGTCATTATTTCCTCAAATATTCTTTCTTCCCCTTTTCTCTTCTTCTGGGATGTGGATCACACATATATTTGCATTTCTCATTGTCGTTCACTTCCCTAAGAACCTGTTCCATTTTTTCCATACTCTTCTCTTACTGTCCTACTGTCTTTACCAGTTAGGATGTTCTGTCTTCAAAATCACTAACTCTGTCCTTGAACAATTCAAATCTACCCTTATGTGCCTCCAATGTATTTTTCTAAAGTATTTATTTATATTTATATTTATTTCTCCTCCCTTGTTGTCTGTGCTCACTGTCTGCTTGTCTTCCTTTTAGGAGGCTCTGGGAACTGAACCTGAGGCCTTCTGTGTGGGAGGGAGGTGCCCAATAGCTTGAGCCACCTCCACTCCCTCTAATATATTTTTAATCTCATCCATCATGTCTTTCATTCCCATAAGCTCTTTTACTTTTCTTTGCAGGCTTTCAACTTGTTCTTTATGCTCACCCATCATCTTCATCATGTCCTTTATCTCTTTAGTCATATTCTATTTCAATTCTTTGAAAAGATTTAGGAGATTTGTGTGATTATCACTGATTAATCTCTTAAATCCTGTATCTCTTCAGGATATCCAGTTTGTTCCTTTGGCTGAACCATCTCTTCCTGTTTCCTAGTATGGTTTGTAAATTTTTGCTGATGTCTAGGCATCTGAATATATTGGTGAATTTACTCTAATGGCCAATTTCTCTCTCTTGCCTATTGCTTTTTTTCCACAGTTCTTCTTTGATATTTGGTTCATCTTATTCTAAGTCTTTAAAATTGCCCATTTTAAATTATCAAAATCAGGCCAGGAACTCACTGCTGTGATGCAGATTTTCTCCCAGGAGTTCGGGTTGAGAGACTAGCAGCAATTTTTCTTTTCTTTTCTTTTTTTATCTTTTTTTCCTCTCCCCTCCCCACCCCCCAGTTGTCTGCTCTCTGTGTCCTTTCGTTGTGTGTTTTTCTCTGCCCACTTGTATGCTTGTCAGCAGCACCCAGAATCTGTGTCTTGTTTTGTTGCATCATCTTGTTGTGTCAGCTCTCCGTGTGTGCGGCACCATTCCTGGGCAGGCTGAACTTTTTCACGCTGGGCAGCTCTCCTTACGGGTGCACTCCTTGCGCGTGGGGCTCCCCTATGCGGGGGACACCCCTGCGTGGCACAGGACTCCTTGCATACATCAGCACTGTGCATGGGCCAGCTCAGCACACAGGTCAGAAGGCCCAGGGTTTGAACCTTGAACCTCCCATGTGGTAGGCAGACGCTCTATCCATTGAGCCAAATCCGCTTCCCATAAAAGCAGTTTTTCTCCTTGCAATTTCAAGAATAGTCAGCCAATGACGCTTGTTGGGACACCTTTCAACAGAGGTGTTTCTATCTCCAGTTTCCTGTGTTTACGTCTGGCCAGAGCTGAGATTCCAAGTAGGCTTTGCTAGCCAGATTCACTGAAGAGAAGCCCTTCAACTCCGCCTCCCTTCTTCCTTGTAACAGCTGACAGGGAGGACAATGTCTGTTTCCCTCTCTGTTGGCTACAGTGAGTCAAGTGTTTTATCCAGGCTTAATATATTGCAGGGGGTGGGGGGAGCCCTTCCTGCCCACTTGGTGGTTTGGTAACTCACATTTGTTGTTTCAGGTTCTTCATCTCTCTGCCCCTCGCCCTCCTGGGAGTTGTGTAGCCCTGTCCTGTTGTGCTGACCCCCAAAGCACATCCCTTGCCCAACTTTGGTCCTTTCTTCATTGTTTTTGTGAGAGAGTTGAGCCCTGTTTGCCTTCTCCCCTGCCATCTTCCTGGAACTTCAGTATTGGGTTTTGAGAGGTTTGTGTGTGTGTGTGTGTGTGTGTTCCTTTCTTTTTCTTTATTAGAGAAGTTGTGGGTTAACAGAACAATTATGCACAAAGTACAGGATTCTCTTATACCAGCTTATTAACACTTTGTATTGGTGTGGAACTTTTGTTACAGTTGCTGAAAGCACCTTTTTTATAATCGTGCCCTTTGTGTGTGTTTTTAACACCATATAAGATGCATAATTGTACTCTTCTCTATCTTGCTTTTTAACTCAATATTATGTTTTTCAAGTTCTTTGCATTTCTATGTACATGTATGACTTATTCCTTTTAACTGCCATACACCATCCCACTTTATGAAGGTGGCACATTTTATTTATCTTCTCCACTATTGCTTGTCATTAATACTGCATCATTCTTTTCCCTGCTGTAAAACCAATCCTTCAATGAACATTCTTGTCCCTGTCTCCTGGTGTTCAGCTGAAATAGTTTAATTGGAGACAAATTAAAGAAGAGGTCACACTGGTGGTGTGCTCAGGGCTTGTGTTCCCGGCAGATTCCTTCTGACTCTTTGCACAAACAGATGGTATGATAGGCTAACTAATGGCTCCCCAGAGATGTCTACTTCCTAATCCCTGGAGCCTAGGAGTATTACCTTGTATGGCCACATGGACATTGCAGATGTGAAGAAATTAAAGACTTTGAGATGGGAGGTCATCTGGCTTCTCCAGGTGGACCCAGTGTCATCACAAAGCTCTTCATCAGAGGAATGAAAAGGGTCAGAGCAATTGGTAGAAGATGTGACAATGAAGCAGGAGGTTCTAGTGAAGAGAGGAAGAGACATCAAGGGACACCAAGAATTGCAGGTGCCCACTAGAAGCTGAAAAGTGCAAGGAAATGGATTCTCCTCTCAGAGCCTACAAGAAGATTCAGCCCCAAGGAAACCAGTTTTGGGTTTCTGACCTCCAGAACAGTAGAAGAATAAATGTGTGTTGTCTTAATCACAAATTAATTTGTGGTATTTGTTACAAGAACCAAGGGAAGCTAATATATAAAATGGGAAAGGGGAGTCCAAGTTGCTTACACACCAATCTTTAGAAATTTGCCTCACAATTACGAGGTCATATTTCATTTCCCTAGTGAGTTCCCCTCACAACTCGAAGGAAAATTTGTTCCCTGGGTAAAATTTTGAAAAACTTTTAAAATTGTCCCTGGCTTCTCTTAACAAACACATACAAACACACACACACACAGAGTCTATCTCACTCAAACACACAAAGTGGCTCCGGGGTCTTGACTCCTGTGGGTTTCCTCTCTTCAGAGTCCCCGAGGGGCCACTGCGTACTGAGCAGACCCAAACAATGGTGTTGGGGCTTGGGTATCAGACCACAGGGCACTTGTCCTGTGGCTTAGCTTTTCTCTGTGAGCTGTTCTGTTGACCACTGGGGATATGTGCCATCATTTCTTAGCTGCTTCCAATCCAGGATAGATTTTGCTGCTGTTGCTCTGATATCTATTTTCTGTCAGTGGTAACTTAAAAACATTGTTCTTTGTTGGAGAAGGAGGGGTTGTTATGAAGTATGTATGGCTTTCCTGAGGCAAAACTGCTTCTGAGAGGAATTTGTGGCCTCATTTTTCAGTTGCTTATCTTAACATGACCTTGCTCTATTGTTTACAGGACTGCTTTGAAGGTGACTCATTAAACATGATATCAATTTCACTGAATTGCTTTTTGAATTTCACTTATTTTTAGGAAAACAATTTGAAATTGTTCATATAATATTTTGTTATTAATCTTTTGAAAAATTGGCTACTGGTATCTCTCTGGGTAGAGGCCAGCAAAAATACATGTGTACAATGAGAGAGCAAGACAAAGAGGGAGAGAGGAAGAAAGAGAGTACTATCACCACCTAGGATACAGTCTTCCTGAGAAAATCAAACCTGAATCCACTCTAGCCCACATACTCTATTGCCTAATTATAAGGAATACATAAGACAGAGGAACATATTAATGATACTCAGAATAAGCAGCAAAACTGAGACTCAGGGAAACCCTATAGGATGAAAAGTTTCATCAACAAATAAATGTCAAGAGAATAAAGAAGGGAAGCAGATGTGGCTCAGGTGACTGGGATCCCACCTACCACATGGGAGGTCACTGGTTCGGATCCCAGTGCCTCCTAAAGAAGATGGCGAGCTGGTGCAATGTGCAGGCATGGCAAGCTGACACAACAAGAGACACAAGAACAAAAAACATAAAAAGAGACACAACAAAGCAGGGAGCAGAGGTTTCCAGTGCCTCCTAAAGAAGACAGCAAGCTGACACAACAGGCACATGCAGCAAGCAGACACTACATAATGCTGCAACAAGAGACACAGGGAGGGAAAAATAAAAGAGAGATACAACAAAGCAGGAAGCGAAGCAGAGGTAGCTCAAGCAATTAGGCACCTCCCTCCCACATCAGAGGCCCCGGGCTCAGCTCCCAGTGCCCCCTAAAGAAACAAGGAAGATGCACAGACACAGCAAGTGCAAACAACAAGGGAGTGGAGACAAATAAAAATAAATCTTAAAAAAAGAGAGAGAAAAAAGAAAGTAAAGCAGGAAGTGGGAAGCTATTGTTCCTAATCAGAAGTCAATCCAAGTGATACTTTTTCTGATATTTTTTCCTCCACCCCTTTGGTAGCTTTTAATATTACTTCTTTATACTTTAAGTTATAAATTTTACTAGGAATATCTAAGTAAGGGTCTTTTCTATTTTTATTCGTTTATCTTTTTCAATACTAAGTTGATCATTTCCATGTGAAAATTTTACTTGATTTTTTTTTTATGGTTAATCATTCTCAATATTTTTCTTTGATGTTTTCCTTCCTTTAATTTCTCCCTCCAGAAAACCTATTATAAGCACTGGGATTCCTGGATGAGAATATCCATGCTGCCAAACTTTTCTCTTTTATCGTTTCATTCTTCCTTTTTTCTTCAGTCCCTATGAAGAGTTTCTGAACATATTCCAGTTCATTGATTCCATCTTCAGCTGTTTCTTTGAAATCATTCAACCCTTTTACTGATATTCTCAAGTTGGCAGCATTTGAATTTCCAAAAATACTTGTCTGTTCTCCTTTTGTGTCCTTCGCATTGCAGCCTTTCCTTATTTTAGCAATATGAGGCCTCTCAAATCTTTCTGAAGATACTGACTGAAATTAGTTAAATATTTTTTTCATTTTCCCTGGATCATTTATTTCTTCCATCACCTTTTGATTTGTTTTTGATTTTTTTAAATTCAATATAGTCCTTCTCTT
The DNA here is from genome assembly GCF_030445035.2 of Dasypus novemcinctus. Lineage (NCBI taxonomy): Eukaryota > Metazoa > Chordata > Mammalia > Cingulata > Dasypodidae > Dasypus > Dasypus novemcinctus. The sequence goes on along the minus strand of NC_080680.1, from coordinate 9,075,492 downwards.
TCCATAAATGTCCGGTGATTCTTGGTTCATGTCTATGAATGAAAAGCTATTTTGATTGTTATATTTTTTCATTCATTGAGTCTCCTTTTCTAATAGGCTTTTCTATTATGAATATTTTTGTAATCTTTTCCTATTATAAATCTAAGAAATGAAACAATTTCTATTGCATGTCCCAATGCTCATCATCAAATCTTTATATTTCTATTATTTTTGATTTCTCTATTAGCATTAACGTTTTACTGACCAGCAGAGTACTAACTGGAACATATTAGTTTGTGGTATAATTAATGAAACTTATATGACTGAGGATGGTTTTTATATTTATTTTTTCCTATCCTATTTCCTTATCCAATCCTATACTGTTCCATTTCCTAGGTCAGCATTCTTCTAGAATAAAAACCCAAGACAAACATAATTTCTGTTTCTTCATAGACCACATTTTCTGGTTTATGCATTCTTTTTTTTTTTCTTTTGAAGTGCCAGGGGCTGGGGATTGAACCTGAGACCTTATATGTGGCAAAGTGGCACGCAACCACTAAGCCACATCAGCTTCCATGAGTTGGTTTTATCGTTTGCTTTGCTTGTTGTTTGTTTTTGCTTTTTCAAGAGGCACTGGGAACAGAACCTGGGACCTCCCATGTGGGAGGCAGGCACTCAACAGCTTGAACCACATCTGCCTCCTTATGTACGCTTTTATTCTTGAAAAAGCCCATCAGAAATTTCTCATGCTCATTTACTTTTTATTAATTTCACATAGACTTTAACAGACTTGCCAATTATTAATTTTAGTATCATTTTTGCTACCAGTATTCTGTTGTCTCCCTCTGGGATTCATATTACATCATAGACTGGTACCACTTATCTTTCCCTTTTTCTCCTTTACCCTTCTCTACCTTCTCCTACCCTTCCGCTTCCTCCTCTTCTTTCCCCTTCTCCTTCTTCTCCTATTTTCTTTTTTTTTTTTTCTTTTTCTTTGGAATTTTCAACTCTGTCTTTTTTCCCATAGTTCCTGGAAGAATTTCTTCAGTTTCATTTATTAAGTTCATCATATTTTGTTTAGGTGGCCTCAATTTTAAGCCTTTGTATTTAAACTAGCTGGGTAACAGGTTGCTACTTTTTACTGATATGCAAAATTTGACTATACTGGTCCTCTTGTACCCAAAAAGCAGAGAAGATCATCCTCTTGAGTGCACACATAGGAAGCCCTCCATTGAAGAGAAAAGTCGCACACATCCACTGTGGCCTGGGGCCCTCATCCCAGCACTTTGGCTCTGGGCTGGCAGAAGGCAGATGGCAGGAAGTGAGAAGAAGAATTTAGAACTTAATTTCCCAGCCTCCTCTACTTTTCCAAGGCTTCACAAGAAAGACTGACAGGATCTGCTTTCTCTGCTTTCTTCAACTCATCTCCATCTCTACCAGCTGGGGGATGGCACCCTCATCTGCCCCAGGCTGATGAATAGGTAACATAGCAGGGAGGGGAGTGGTGGAGAGACAGAAGGATGTCAGGCCTCTCTTGTTGTACAGATCTCACCTGATGGTATGTTCTTCCTTGAATTATTATAAAAACTGTGCAAGGTTTATCTTTTCTACTGCACAGAAAGTTCATTGGCAGATGAGTCATTTGCTACTTCTGCTTTATCCATGGCCTCTGCACTCTGCCTTGCCCAGAGGAGCTCAGAGATTGTTGACGGAGGAAGGCAGAGAGGGAATGTACACTGGCTGGAATTTCTCACTCTGTTTTGGATTTGCCCATATTTCCCTTGGCCAAGGCTGTCATTTGAGTCCATCAGTCTCTAAGAGTTGAGTCTGTGTCCTGCTGAGATTTTTAAAAATAGACAAATGTGCATTTTTCCTAAATCCAAACTCTCAAGGATTTCCAAGGGGTCTGTGTTCTACTTAATTCTAAAACTCCTTTTCATGAGAGGAACAGGAATAAGAGAATATGGGTTGCATATACGGAAAAGTGGAATGTTTCTGGGTGTGGCACCCAAAGTGAGAAACAAGTGAAATAGCAGTTTTTGTTTAGGCTTCACTCTCACTAAGATATTTGGGGGCACAGGGGTGATCATTTGTGCTTTCATACTTCCTTGGGTCAACACAGGTCTTGTGAAAGACCCCTCTACTTTACAGATATTTTTAAAATTTCACAACATCATGTCCTGTTTTCTCACATTTTAAGGTCCAGGAAGTTGGTGATAATTTTCACTTCAGTAAAAATTTATAAAATAAGCGTAGCTCGAGCACATAGATCTAACTAATTTAAATATAATGTGCAAAGAATTTAACTCCCTCTTGGTCTCTGACTCCCTGGGTAACTGAAGACACTTCACCACGTTTGATACCCAAATTCTCTAGACATGAATCTCAATCCAACTGCTTATTAGATACTAAACACCAAATGAAAACACAGGAGCCAAAAAAAAAAAAAGGAGTCAACAATAGAGACACTATGCCATAAAATAAAAATAAGAAAAAGTCTATGAGGATTAGGGCAGGTTAGTGGAGAGGAGAGTGAAGCTAAGCACAGGAAATGCAGAAGCTCTGCGGATGTTTATGATAGTTAAGGATAATTCGGACACTGGAAGCAAAAACTGGTGGAACCAAAATCTGTGCCCATCGAAAATCCCTGGATCGTATTGAGTTACACTGACCTGAGGATTGCACCAAACAACCAAATACTGTTAAAAAGTATGCATTTCAATGAAAGCTATAAATGTTTTGAAATTAACACAAACCTTACCCTATTATAATTACTCTACACCTTTTTTGATTCTGTGTTCTTTAACTTGAAATAAGAGATTTTGTGTAAAAACCTTATATTTTAATAGAAATACTACAGGGGTATGAGATTACAGCCGGTGGGTGGGTTATGGATTCTCACCTCTGTTCAGATATGGCAAGTATGCAGTAGTAAGATGTCCCTGTCCTAATGTCCTTGATGTATAATTATACTTTATTTAGAACATAACTTTTTATACTCCCTGGAGAAACATACACTCGGCAGGAACCAATTTGACTAGTAAGTAATAAAGTTGTAATTAAATTGATAGTTGGTGATATTCCACTGAGAGCATTGGACATGATGCTTAGGTTTTTTGCAATATTTGCTCTAGAGCCCTCATGGGATAGATTAGGTATTATGCTTATACAAGGCAGTTATTTTCATTTAAGAGTTTTAGAACATTCTCAAATCATGCAGCTCTTTCTTTGTAATTGGATTTTTACTGTAGATAGCAATTGGTTTTTTCCAAGGGAAAAGCTTACCCAGCAGTGCTCAACTGATTAAAGAAGTCAGTCAAGATTCCCAGATTCAAGATCAGAAGAACCTTGAAAAGTCATCTTGCCCAGATACATGGTTGGGTTTGAGCCACCTGAATAATGTCATTGCCAAACTCAACAGGACAGACCTGGTCCAAATTTGAAGATGAACCCATTTTCTTTAGGGCCCATTTCCTTTTCTCAACTTACCCCCTCCTACATTCACTTCTTCATATAGCTGCCTCTTTTTCTAGAATTTAGAGTATTCATGTAGTATCTTTCTACCAAAGTCAGACCCACAGAAGTTTCCATTATTAATCATCGTAGCTTGGAGTAATATAATTTCCTAGCACAGGGATATCAATTTCAGGCACCATTTTCCTGCTTCTTGTGTAACTATCAGGCAGAACCTCACTACATCAAACTTGACTAGGACAAACAGAACTAAAAGTTCTCAAAACTGTTGAGGTAAATTAAAAAAAAACTGTTGAGGTAAATTAACCATTCCAAGGTTAATAAGTACATAGTCCACAACTCTGTTAGTGAAGTGCGAAGAGATATTTTTGGATTTATACCCATTTCCACACATTAAAAATATTAAGCAACACCCAAATAAGACTTCTGTTTTTCAGACAAAAAGAAAAAAGTATTGTTTGGAGAAAATACGTATGAACGAAAGACAGATCTACACATTGTAGAATATATAATCAATTAACAATTACCTACTATTAGTTATCTATTGCTGTGTAACGAATTACCCAAAAACTTAGTGGTTTAAAACAACATCATTTAGTACCCCACAGTTTCTGTGGATCAGGAACCCAACTATGACTGAGCTCTAGCTCAGGTTCCTTACAAAGCTGCAGTCAATATGCTGGCCAGGACTCGATCAACCCAGGCTCAACGCGGGAGGTTCTGTTTCTAAACTCAACCTCGTGGTTGCTGGCAGGATTCAGGCCTTCAGAGGAGCTGGATGGACCCACAGACTTAAGCAAAGTTCACCAGTTGCTCTGCAATGGGATGTTTACAAGAGTGCACTGAGACACACCACGAATCATTCCAGGAATATGAGCGCCATGTTTCCCAGACTTTAGGTCTACAGAAGCCCATTCTCTTAGAGAATTAATCTGGGACCCCAGGGAACTCAAAATGGAAAGTGCAACCATAGTCAGTGCTCACAAGAGATTTATGCAAAAGGATTGTCTTAGCTCCTCTCCACAATTCATAGTATCCATTTTCATGGAATATTTTTTTCTTTTCCTAGTCCAAGCAGCAAGTTCCTACTGTGAAGTCCTATTCACTTGAAGCTTTTACAAGGCCATGCAAATGGCCACATGAAACAACAAAGCAACAGCACAGATGGGAAAGGGATGGGGAAGCCATTGAGATCAATGTCCCTGTTGAGCCTCACTGGTGGCCCTACCAGCCAGCCTGTGCTTTGGCCCAGCACTAACACATTCCTGACAGATGTTTAGGTGTACCTCTCAGCAGGAGGAAAGAACATCAGTAGCGTCCTATCACTGTCAGGTTTTAGGTGCCCACAAATGCCCAGAACATCCTCATACTAATTCATGATCCAGGGAGTAGCTTATAAGTACTAAAACCAACAAACTTTCTTGTTCTTGTCCCTATACAATTTGGGGCCAAACACATTTCCTGTCCTTGTGCTAAAGATTTCTAAGGGGAAGGATATTTCTCATTTTTGTGAAAAATAATACAGGGATCAGGCAAAAAAAGCATACCTACTTGCTCCAGAAAATATTAATACTTGCTTGGAAGAGAAGACCAAACCAGCTATTAAAAATAGCCTACGGTTTATAGGATCAGGACCCCCACATTTTTGGCCCATCATCCCAAGTTATTTGTCGTAAACTCTGCCCAACTCCAACCAGGTCCCTTTTGGAAGACTGCCTTAAGAGCACCCAGCCCTGTCCCCAAAATCCTGCAAATGTTTTGCCCTGGCTTTGTCCTTCTGAGTTACCATGACTATCAAGGTAGTGTTCTCCCATACTGCATTAAATTAATAAAACTGGCTTTGCTTGGTCAACAGGAATCTTGACCATGCTCTTTTTGGAGGCACTGATAACTGATATTTGGGATGATCCCTTAGGATGTCCTTATCTTTTGAAAATGATATCATGCAAATATGTGAACATGCACTTTGGTTTCATGGACTGACATATTAAAATGATTTTGAAATGGGACTTTAACCCAACTTTAGAATGGCCACATATCCTATAATTCCTAGGTTCTTCAAGGTCCTCATAAGACATGGTAGACTTAACCCCAATCTCAGCAAGATATAGGAAAGATTGAGTCTTTCAGGTACACTGCCCTCTAGAAGGTATGCAAATAAGGGAGACATGAATCACTACCTATCCCACCCTAGCTGATCCTTACAGAGCGTTTTGCATTCTTTGTACACCAGATTCAGGAACAGTGATGATGGGCAGGACGCACTCCTAGTAGGTTTAATTGAGGAGTTTTTGAAACAGCATCTTGTACAGGGAAAAACAAAAAGCAATTTCTGGTAACCTTTATTAAGCTGTGAGCGTTTGCTTGTATTTGGTGGTTGGTATTTCTATGTGCACAAAAATAAAAGTCAGCAATATCAGCTCATGAAAATTTACTGAAGTTATCAAAGTAGAGAAGTGACTATTTAATAAAGGGATAAATTGCAGTCATTACAGCAAAATTATGTCTTGCTTTGACCAGAGTATTATTTGCTTTATTGCAACTATAAATTTGTTGCTCTTTATCACACAATGCAACACAAATGTACACATTTAGAGAGACTTCTAATGATGTGAAAGAGACAGACTTAAAGCAGCCATGATTTACTGATGGTCTGCTATGTGCCAAGGAATATGCAAATACTAGCTTAAGTCCCTATTCAAGGTTGCTAAAGCTGCTCAAGCAGATACTATAAAATGGGTTGGCTTGTAACAGTGGGAATTTATTAGCTAGCAAGCGTATAGTATCAAGGTTGAGAAAAATTTCCAAATCAAAGCGTCATCAGGCAATGCTTTCTTCCTGAAGAATGGCTGCTGGCAATCCTGGTCTCCTCTGTCACATGACGAGGCACATATCGGCATCTGCTGGTCTTTCCCTTCTCTTCTGGGTTTCATTAATTTCGGCTTCTTGCTTCCATGGCTTTCTCTCTGTCTGAATTTCATTCTCTTATAAAAGAATCCAATAAGAAGATTAAGACCCGCCATGAATGAGGTGGGCCACCTCTTAACATAAAATGTTACTCACCAAAAGATCCTACTTAAAATGGGTCCCACCCGCAGGAATGGGTTAACTTTAAGAGCCTACTTTTCCGGGATACATACAGCTTCAAACCAGCAAATGCCTTAAACCAGTGCTTCTCCACCTTGAATGTACATGCACATCACCTGGGGACCTTGTTAATGTGCAAATTCAGATTCAGAAGAACAGGGTTGGGAAAGGAATAGTTTTTTTGGTGGGGGAAAGGAATAGTTCTGCATCCTGATTGTGGTGGTGGTTATTTGCATCCATACATGTGTTAAAATTCATAGAACTGTACTACACATGATCAATTTTACTGCATAAAACTTTTAAAAATAAAATTTAAAGTCAATGCATGCACAAAAATAAATCTGTATCATGCCTTCTGATGTGAGACCCTGGAAATGATACAATATCACTGTGTGATACTTCTTCCAAAAGTATTTTCCCTGAATCTAGGCATGAGAAAACAATGCAATTATTCCAAATTGAGAGGCATTCCTCAAAAATGTTACAGTTCCATCCCAATAGTCAAAAACATAAAAGGAATGAAACAAAAACCCTGGAAACTACTCTAGATGTAGGGAGATTTAACATGGCAACTAACTGCAATGTGGGAACCTTAACTGGATATTGTATTAGGAAAAAAAAAATTACAAAATAAATGACAATATTAGGATAACTGGAAAAATTAGGATGTGAAGCACAGATTAGATGAAAGTATTGTTATCTGAATATGACAACATCATTGTTTACTTATGAGAATGTCCTCATTCTGCAATTTATTCTGAAATATTTTGGCACAACATGCCATGATGTCTACAAATCACATTCAAATCGTTCAGCAAAAAGCAAGTATTACAGGGGAAGCAAATATGACAAAGGGCATATTAGTGTACCATTCTTGCCACTAGTCAGAAGGCTTGGAGTTTTCCAAAGGAAAAAGTTGTTATATTTGTTTCCTATTATTGCTATAACAAATTGCCACAAATTTCATGTTAAAAACAACAAAAATGTATTATCTCACAGTTCTGGAAGCCAGAAGTCTGACACGGGATGTTTGGGCTAAAATTAAGGTGTCAGCAGAGCTGCAATCCTTCTAGAGGCCCTAAGGGAGAATCCATTTCTTTTCCTTTCCAGCTTCTAGGGACTACCTGCATTCCGTTGCTAGTGATGCATCTTCAAAGAGCATGACTGCAAACTTGGCTTTCATTATCACATCTCTTCTCTACTTCTGAATCTCCTGTCTCCCTCTTATAGGATTCTTTTGATTACATTCAGCCTTTCTGGATATTTCAGGATAATATCCAACTTCAAGATCCTTAACTTAATCACATCTGCAAAGTTCCTTTTTCCAAGTAAGAGAATATTCACAACTTCCGGGGATTAAGACACGGACATCTTTGGGTTCCTTATTCAGCCAACCACAATTGACAAATGAGCTACCCAAGCCATATGAAAAATCATATTTTAAAGAATATTTTTAAACAGAATGAAAGTGTCAATACAGCAGATGAAAATTTATGGGCTACAGCAAGAGCTGTGCTTAGAGTCTACTTTATAGCATTGAATATGTTAATAGTCTCAAATCAATAATCTAAGCTTCCACCTTAAGAAACTAGAAAAGGAAGAACAAAATGAACCGAAATGAAGCAGAAGGAAGGAAATAATAAAGAGCAAACATCAAAAAATTTAAAAACAGAAAATAGGGAAAATTAATTAATCCAAATACCGGTCTTTGAAAAGATGATGGTGGAGACCCCTGTATGATGTTATGCATGTTTGTTTTGTAAGTTCACAACTTTCACTATATACTTATTGTTTATGTATGTTCATGTATGAATGACATACTTCAATAAATTTTTTTTGAAAATTGGTAGCTCCCTGGAATGTTGATTAAAAATAAAAAAGAGAGAATATACAAATTACCAGTATAAAAATGAAAGTGTGCCTATCACTACAGACCCCACCTACACGAAGAGAATAAGGGAATACTATCAACAACTCTACAGATATAAATTCAACTTAGATGAAGTGGAACAATTCCTCAGAAAACCTCAGCTACCAAAACTCACCCAAAATGAAATAAAAGTTTAGTCTAGCTGTAGTGTGAACAGTATGCTAGAAAAAGGAAAATCTTGGTACAGAGGGGCTCCTCCAGTTAGAGAATAACTATGTGGCAAGAGGTTGAATTACAGTGAGCGGGGAAAGAACAGACTGCAGTGCATATTGTTGCACATCAAGAAATCAATCATGTATTTATGAACATGTATTCCAAGCATGTTCCTAAGACAAAAAGGAGAAAATTCTTAACCAATCCAACAAAATTGGGTTTTGTGCCTTTTGCTGCGTTTTTAACTGACTATATCATGCTAGGAGTCTTGTAAAAATCAAAGACACAAATATCCATGCCATTTGAAAGAATGATTCCTAATTTAATGAACTCCACCATTGTGGAAAGTGACATCTTGTATCCTAAAATAGAGTAGGTCATTGTAGTAGCAGTCAGGAACTAAGGCAGTCATTTAGGACTCCATTTAGAATACACAAATTTTATTTATATCTGAGACAGTACGTATCAATAAATTTTGTTATAATGCAAATTAGTAAAATATATTAATTTTTAAGAAGGACAAATAGCAAGAATATAGAGTATGGATTTGCCATTGCCAAAATCAAAATTATTTTGGTTTATTCTCCCTTCTGTTAATGGAACATTAATGGAGAACAAGTAATGTTTCATTTTTGTAGGAATAAGAATTTTATTCTCATTTCTCCTTAGTATCTAGGAGATATGGTGGCTCTTGGAAAATTTTGCTTCTTTTTCTATCTCTGTTTCCAGGCTACTATGACAAATAACACATTTTGGGTTGGCTTAAACAATGGGAATTTATTGTCTCATGGGTGCCAATTCTGGAAGGCTCACTTCCTCCTGGCATCAGTAGCATATTCTGGCTTGCCAGCAATTTCTGAGTTCCTTAGCTTTTCCATCACATGGTGATGCCCTCTCCTTTCTCTTCCAGGTTCCTACTGACTTCCAGCTTCCAGCTGCTTCCCATGGCTTTCTTTTTATAAGACCACCAGTAATAGGATTTAGCACTCATCCTGATTCAGTTGGCCATACCTCAACTGAGAACAATATCTTGAAAAGGTCCTTTTTTACAATTGGTTCATACCCACAGGAATGGATTAAGGTTATGAACATGTTTTTATTCCCCTTGGGGAACATAGCTCAATCTCTTACAATTTCTAACAGACTTTAAAAGTTATTTACTTCATTCACTCTGTCTTTAGCCAGATTGACACCCAGAATATTTCATGGAGGTATGCTCTCTTCTGCTATTGAGTGAAATGGCTCAATGTCCTTGGGAAATCCTTATATTGGAAACAGCTCTCTCTCCCTTGAACTAGAACTTGATACCAACTCACCATTTGCTGTCAGCTTCACCAAGTAACATGGCTGTCATTCTATGCACACAGCATCGAAGAACAGAGGTTTGAAATATTTCAGAAGATTGCACAACACACCACATCACGTCCTACTGAATCATAGATGTTATTGTGTACACTTGTTACTAACAGGAGCTATTTTCATTCCATTTTGAATCAGAGTATCTTGGATAAGAGTAATTGGATCCTCAATAGTATCACTAAGAGTGATTGGATAGCACTGAACACTGGCTGAATTTTCTATTTTGTTTTTTTAATGTGATGTATACATGATAGCATTCAACGCATGTGCTCTTAAGTATTATCCATTTTAATGTCTTAAAAGAACACCAATTTGACACCATAATGGACCAAAAATAGCACAAATTAAGCAGCAGCAATTGGATTATTTAGCTACACATTGCTTTTGTTTTAACATTTTTATTCTGGAAATAATTATAGGTTCATGGGAATTTGCAAAGTAATGTACTGGGAAGTCCCATTCTCTCTTCACCCAGCCTCCCCCAGTGTGAACATCTTACACAAATATAGTCCAATATTGAAACCGGAACATCAGTACACTCCTTAGAGCTTATTCAGATTTCACAATTTTTACAATTTTACATGTGTATGTATGCAATATTTTCACAGGTGTACATTTCATGTGAAAACAAGCAAGATGCTTAACTCTACCATCAACATAAGATTCTTTCACCCTACTCCTTTATAGCCATATCTACTCTTCTTCCCCTATTCCTATACCCTGGCAACCACTGATCAGTTCTCCATTTCTATTATTATGTCATTTTATAGATGTAATATAAAAGAATCACCTAATACATATCCATCTAAAATTGGCTTATTTTGGCTCAGCATAATTTCCTTGAGGTTAAGCTGTTGTATTTATCAATAGTCTATTCCTTTTATTGCTGAATAGTATTCATGTACGGAGGTACCACAGTTTGTTTTACCATTAACCATTTACCAAGGAGGGCGTCTGGGTAATTTCCATATTGGGGCTGTTACAAATAAAGTTGCTATGGACATTCATTTTCAAGTTTCTGCATGAAAATAAGTTTTCATTTCTCTGGAATAAATGTCCAAGAGTACAATTTTTGGATGATATGGTAAACCCAATTCATATCGCTTTGTGTGCAGTACAAAGTGCTGGCACCAGGTCTTCCCAAAGAAATTTCAGTATAGCCATGCAAAGTCAAAAAGGTGTCAACCATGAGCTTCGATTAGCGCTCACGCTGGCACCCGTGCATGAAGTTGTAGCCTATGTCCTCCTCTCTCCTGAGAGGGTTCTCCCCTCCATTTTAACAAGCTCTCATGTTGGAGGGCAAATAAGAAAGAGGCAAAGACAAAACAGACTTCTCCTTAGAGAAGTCTTGTTGAGAAGGTCTTTCAGAATCAAGGTACCCAGACAGGTTGGCATGAGTAAAACCTTCTCGGCCAAGTACACCTTTCCATCAGGTAGACCACAGATCTGTATCAGAGCCCCCACCCCAATTCAAAGGACCCTGCCTTCAAAAGCAGGTCTAGTATGGTGAAATTTCAACTTGGGGAATGAAAGCACATCACTATTTGTTTCTATTTTTTTAAATAGCTGGAAACATATCTTTAGGTCCCATTTCTCTTTTTAAGCTGGGCCTCTTTTGCATACTTGGTGAGCACCATGCTTGTGGGTGCTGGTAGCCAGAAACTACAGGGAATTTCTTAGACTTTAGTCCCCAGCTATGCCTCAAAATAAGGTTCAGCTTGCTTTTCACATTTGCAGCCATATACCATGAATTATCAACTATATAATGACTTATAACTACCATTTGTATTGCATATATCATATTTCTTAAGGAACTAATTAATTCCTAATACAGGCAAGTTCATGGTTATATCAATTCATCTGGTTGTCTTCTAAACTGGGCAAATTATTTTGATATTTTGGTGTACTTACTTACTTGTCCTTTCAATGAAAGAACCATTTATGTAAATGAAGAAACATTAGCACTATTTCCATGATTAATTTACTCTCAGGACTTACAGAGAAAGTCAGTATGCAAATACAATGCATACCCAGTACAATTCAGTGTTTTAATCAAAATTTTATTTCTCTGTAGTTTATATCTGACCAGTTCCTGTTTCCAGGCAGAAATACAAATATTGTCAGATTTTGCCAATGTTTCCAAGGTTGCCAAATTCATTTATGTTTTTCTCTTGATGCTGCATAATAAAGGAGATATTATGTAAATAATTTAAAATGCTATCTAAAAATGATGGTTCCCTGTAGATTTAGACACCTGGAGGTCTAAGTATGCCTCTTTTCCTTCAGATGAGCTAGAATCACTCTTATTTTCAAAACGTCCCATATTCCTCCCAGTAATTGCCATTGCAACAACTTCCAATATCCAGAATTCATTCTCAACTGGGAGTGAGAACCCTGCATTGGTTGCTTCCTGTGGCTTTATTACAACCACCGACCTCTTTTATCTTACTAACAGGGAATTGAAATATCTTTCCTCTATATAACTAAGAGGGATAGTCCTACCTTCAAAGTGTGCCCAGCAGGACCTCCTTCGGTCTCTCTGCTGAGACTTTGCCTAAATCTACAGCCAGTTGGATATTGCACCCAACTGAAAATACTTGAATAACATAACTAGTCAATGTAGACCAAAATGGTAGAGGTGAGTGGCTGGGCAGATACAATCCTCCACACAGAGTACACGGTCTCATTCTCCACTCTCAATATGTAGATATTTGCATCCTCCTTTTTTTTTTTAAGGGATTAAACATTTATTTGGAATAATATCTTTAACAGGACTATGTGAAGAGGAGAGAAGTCAAGGAACTCCTCTTTCTTGCACTCTCCAAATAGAATAATAAAGAACGAGTTACCTACTGAGGAAAGGCTGAAGGTACCAACTCACTCCTCCTAAACTGGGGAAGGCCCTGGGCTTAGCCTCAAGCAGAGCTACCGTGGGCAACTAGGCGGGATATTGGTCATTATTTCACCTGCATACCATAGCGCTCAAAGCACCTCCTGGGAAATACCTAGTCCATGCTCGAGGTCAGCCTTCTGGAAGCGTGAAGTGTATCCCGGCTGCATCCTCCTTTGAAACTGCATATTGTCTGCCCTCCTGTAAAAACCGCAATTTCCTCTAAGGATAAACTCAACAAACAGAAGTATCAATTCCAGTTTCCCTGTGTAGTTTCACGGTTTTTTAGTAGAAATCCTCAGCCTAGCTAGAATGTTGGTTTAATGTGTGCTCACTTGTGCTATTTCACAGGTATTTCCTTCCTCACTGGGTATCTCCCTCTCAGAAAACAGTAGAACCATATTTCCTGGCGCTCTGTTGGTTGAGTGAAAACATGCTATTAATTCTGGATTTTGAGTTCTGGGCAGATATAACATGTTTCACATTCATTCCATCGCTTCTAATCACCTGTCTTAAATCCTCCAGAGCTCTCTTTCCCTCGGCCACAGAAATTGCACAATTTACTTTATGGCTGCATTAACAATTTAGATCCATCCCATTGGAAAGAGTGCCCCAGCTAAGGTACAGAGGACACGCAACAGGGCAAGAAATAAATCTCTGAGGTTTTAAGGCACTGGGATTCTGGGACTGTTTGTTATCACTGTGCAAAATAGCCCATTCTGACCGATACAGTTGGGAAATTCAATTCTCCAGATTATGAATTATTCTCTAATACTAGTTGAGGAGTTTGTTCATTTTGCTCAAAAGGCCAATAATGGGCCAAACGAGGGAATTCATCCAAGACATATTCAATGGCAACACCTCATTCACAGGTCAATGAAGTGGGCTCCTTGGGACCTAGAACACTAATGTTTTGTGGGCTCGAGAACAATTGTGGATCCAGTGACCTTCAGCCAGGGGCCCATTTCTTCCTGGGGAATGAGAAGAAATGTCCTCTCAGAATCAGAGGGAACTTTGCAATTTAACTGGGAAAAAAAAGAAAAAAACAAAAAACAAATACAAGTGATCCTCAAATTTCACCTACAACATCTCTGTTTCTCCCTATTGCTTATTTAGTACAGCGCCTCAACACAGCAAGAATACCAAGATGGTGTGTGGCCCTTAATTTCTCAGGGATGGGGAGCAGATTTGGCTCAACTGATAAAGCATCCGCCTACCACACGGGAGGTCCAGGGTTCAAACCCCGAGCCTCCTGGTCCATGTGATGAGCTGGCCTACCCACAGTGCTGGTGCTCGCAAGGAGCACCGTGCCACACAGGGGTGTCCCCCGCATAGGGGAGCCCCAAGCACAAGGAGTGCACCCCTCAAGGAAAGCCACCCAGTGTGAAAAAAGTGCAGCCTGCCCAGGAGTGGTGCTGCACACACAGAGAGCTGACACAGCAAGATGACACAACAAAAAAAGAGACACAGATTCCCCGTACCATTGACAAGAATGCAAGCGGACAAAAGAACACACAGCGAATGGACACAGAGAGTAGACAATAGTGGGGGAAAGGGAGAGAAAATTTTTTTAATTAAAAAAAAACATTTCTCAGGGAATTTGAGTCAATAAATTCTAGTTTTAAATTCTATAGCAAAATAATAAAAATGTTCTTCTATCAAGAGACTGGTAAACACGTTACTGCCTTACATTTGGTCTGGGATTGCCCACATACTAAACTCTCATTATTCTTTGCAAGAAAAAGACATTTTCCTTTACCCTACCTCATTTGTTACAATGCTCCATGTGTACATTCACACTCAGTAATGGTGATAGATGAAATCCCAGGACCAAACACACTGAGAGCCCTCCCTGAGCTATTTTATTCCCCTAAAAGAGGAGAGACATGTGTCTGCTACTGAAAGAACCCATGTTCCCCTTCATCTAATTTATGCCCATTTATGGTGGAGAGCAGGACTTGCCTAAGATTCTAATCAAGTCTTACTAAGCAACAGTTTCAAGTTTTCCTGGTTTTCATGTATCTGGGAAGTTTCTTATTTCAAGTAGTAATGAAGAACAAAATTTAGTGTGGGGAGATGAAGGGGTAAATTGAAGGAGTTAAGCTTAGTTGGAAGCAACTAGAAGATCATCTGATATGACATCCTGTCTTGAAAATTCATTTGACTCTATGATACTCTTGATGCCAAGGAAAATTAACTTTATTTATCATTAGTGAGAGAAGGACGGAGGCCAAATGGCATCTGGTACACTGTGAAATAATGATATTTGCAATGGCTCAAAAAGAGAAATATGATGGGAATACTGGGCCATCACAGAGCACAATCAACCACAGGCACTCCACAATTGCCAACCTGGAATGGAAATCATTGGTACCACACTCAACTGAAAACAGCCAGTGAGGAAAAAAAAACTGTTCCATGTTAAATTAATTATCATAATTTTATTTTTAATTGACTCTCTAGTTCTGCTTGAAATTACTGTGTAACTGTTCCTGTTTTAAAGTTGCATAAAATCTGTAAGCTTTAGACATTCAACCAACTTCTTTTTTTTTTGAAGACTTATTTATTTCTCCCCCTTCCCCTCCTCCTGCCCTGCTGTTTTTGCTGTCTGTGTTGTCTTCTCTTCTCATTTTCTCTCCTCTAGGATTCAATCCTGGAGTCCTCTGATGGGGAGAGCGGTTCCCTGTCAATTGCCCCACCTCAGTTCCTGGTTTCTGCTGTGCTTCACCTTGACTCTCCCCTTGTCTCTCTCTTGATGCATCTTCATCTTGCTGTGCGACTCACTTGCACAGGACACTGGCTCGCTGCACGGGCACTGGCTCACCATGCAGGCATGCTTTCTCTTCTTTTTCACCAGAAGGCCCCAGGGATCAAACCTAAGTCCTCCCATATGGTAGGCGGAAGCTCTATCACTTGAGCCACATCTGCTTCCCCAACCAACTTCTTCATTTGTACATATTTAAGTGTGATTAAAATAAAAAATAATATAGAGTGTCCAGATGTTCAAAAATCTCCTTCCTTTCAAAGTTATCCATTCATTACTCAAGTGCTGTATTTGAGGTGGAAATTGATACTGTGGGTAACTGCTGAAGGTAATAGGGTAAGAGGGTGAAGTTCAGCAGTAAAACCCCTTTTATGGGTATTGGGGGGTGAGGGGTGCTTCCTTGAAGAGCTGGTAGAGATCAGCATGGGTGGTGATTGCAAACAGGAGACATTCTGACAAACAGGGAGTGATGGCTAATTTCAAGTGTCATCTTGGCTAGGGTACAGTTTCCAGCTGTTTGGTCAAGCAAGCACTGGCCTGATTGTTATTGTGATGGTATTTTGTAGATGGATTTACATCATTAGTCAGTTGATTGCATCTACAATCAACAAAGGAGATGGGGAGTCTCCTCATCCAATCAGGTGGAGGCCTTAAAGTTCTAAGAACTAAAGATTTCAGAAGGCAGGAAGAATTTCTATCTCTACTTCTGTCAGCCATGTTCTCCTGGAGAACTCAACATCAATTTCATCAGAGTTCCCAATTTGTGCCCTGCCTTATGGAATCTAGGCTTGCTGATTCCCATAGCCATGTGGCCAATTCCTGTAATAAAATTCCTAGTATGTGTATTTATCCATCTATCTATCTATCTATCTATCTATCTATCTATCTATCTATTTATCATCTATCTATTCTATCTAGACAACCCTGATAATACAGAGGACAACAAAGCCAAGCTAGGAAATGAGGACAGTTTCTATGATGTAATCACTAACCAGTAATATCTGATAGATGCACATGGCTGTGCAGGGTAATAATGTAGATAATAAAGGAAAAAGGCAGAGATTCCCTTCTCCTTTACTCCCAGAATATCAATTTCCTTGTCAGTGGCAATAAGCCCCATTATACAAATAAGGGTCTCATTTCCCTTGTGGATAAAGGTGGCCAAGGAACACAATGCTGGCAAAAGAAACATGAATGTAGGTCATTAGATAGGGCTTCCAGAAAGTTCCTTCAAAGAAGGGCTGACTCTGTTGGGTTGGTCTCTTTCCCCTTGGCCTTGCCACCTGCTTGCCACCTGAACTCTGGACACAGTCATCGGGGTTACAGAAATACCTTGGGCCTCGCCACGATGGAGAAGCCAAGAGCGATCCTGAAGATGCCTGGGATGCTTCCCTTTAGACTCGGGTGGCCCGAGAGGAAATTCTTGTTCTAGCCCCTGTCAGTGGGGCCTTGCGCTCCATGCATCTGAACACAGGCCTTCAGGAGACGTGCCCCGCTCCCACCACTGTCCTCTGCTGACACTGCACGGGAAGGGCAGCCCCTTGTTCTCCAGACCCCGACGCGTGGCAAGACGGGCACCAGCCAAGGCCAGCCTAGGCAGCTGGGGAGGAGTCCCCCAACACCAAGCAGGGGCCACCAGTGGTCTGCTTCAGAAAGAAAGACCCTCATCTCAAAGAATTGAAAGTCGAGGGACCTTCGAAGGGAAGGATAAGCAAGGCTATTTTGAATTACCTATATTTAGCACTTCCTGAAAGCAGCTATTTTGAGCCGTGTGTGAAGAAAAGCAACCACGTTGTGAAAGAGAGGAAGGAGAGTGTGGATGGAAGCAGCAACAATATAACCTAGGAGAAAAGAATGAGAGCCAGCTAATTCAGACCACCGCACATTGGAGTTCAACTCTAGTTGATTCCTAGAAAACGCTGCCTTGCAGTTAGAAAAAGAAATAAAGAACCATCAGACCCACAACTGACGCCAGATGGGTTAGTCCATGGTTCATTCCCCAGTCTTGAGGATTTGGGGATGTAGACTTATTACTACTCTATTATAGACATTATTACTCCAGCAATGGAAGAACTTGTGTCATTGTTATAAAGGCAGTGGCCACCAGAGGCTCTGAGGGGAGGAGAGGGAAGAAGAGGTGTAACATGGGGGCATTTCTGGAACATTGGAATTGTCCTGCGTGACATTGCAATGGTGGATTCAGGCCATTGTATATTTTGTCATAACCTACAAAATTGTGTGGGACAGAGTGTAAACTAAAATGTAAACTATAGTCCGTGGTTAGTAGCTATGCTCCAATATGTGTTCATCAATTGTAACAAATGTACCACACCAATGAAGGATGTTGTCAATGGTGGAAATTGTGGGAGGGAGAGGGAGTGGGGCATATGGGAATACCCTATATTTTTTATGCAACATTTATGAAATCTAAAGCTTCTTTAAAAATAAAAATTAAAAATTAAAAAAAAAAAAAAAGAAAGAAATCAGATGGGTTGAATCCGAACTCTCGAGCTCTGCTGGCAATGGCGCTCACCAGCTGAACACAACTTCCCATGACTGTTTGCTCTGTGACCGTCGTGGTGCTGTCTCTTTAATCGATGTGGTCCCTTTCACCTTCACTTGAGTCCTAACAGACATTATCATCGTTTCCAATTACAGCTGAGGAAACCAGGGTATGAACAGGAGATGTCTATGTGCCCCAATGGGTGCACAAAGTGAATCCCTTGCCCACTCCTCGCCTGCATGCTGGGCAGCTTCGGCTTCCTTGTTTCCCATCGCCCTAACGAAGCTGTGGAAGGATAGCAACAGCTTGACTCTAAAGGCATCACAAAGCTTTTAGTTTTCAATGTTATTCTAAAATCTCCATTAAGAGGAATCGTCAAGTAATCGAGTGTTTGGGGTAATTTCATTTCCTGGCTTAATTGAGCACTAACCAAAAAACTTTTCCATTAAAAAAAAAAGGCTTGCCCAAAGTATATAAAACACACTTGCCTGACTTAGTGAACCTGATTTAAATTTTCTTTGATAGTTAAGTACCTGGCAGCACCTCAGGGACACTGTTCTGAAAATCACTTCCTACCAGCCAATAGCACTGAGGCTGCTTAATGTTGTAGCAGACATTTAGGTTGTTTTCGCATCCTTAAGGCTGCAAAGGGCATCTCTGGGCATAAGATTATTTCTTTCATACTCCAAATTAGAGTAGGTTCATAGATGTCTAAAGTGGAATGTGAGGTTAACTGGGCTGTAAAATATTTTATAACTTCCAAAAATATCTCCAAAGTGCTGCACTAGTTTTTACCACACTGCTGACAACAAGCAATATTACAGCTTAAAAAAAAAAAGAATCTTGGGGTCAAAAGGATGAAATTAACACCAAACTGGTAACTGAGAAGAGGGGAGCCCACTGAAGAAGGTTCTGGGGGTAGGGAGGAAAAGGTGGGTAACGACTGATTAGGAAAAGAACGGTACACTGGAGGAACAGTCTCGGAGGGGAAAAGAAAAAAAAAAAAAAAGATTCCATTACATGCAGTAGTGTGGTGGTAAATGCTTAACAACAGGCTCTCCAGAAAAAGAAAAAGAAAAAAAAAAGCCCACCCATGGGAATTTATGGTCTCACAGGTTCAGGGGCTCCCAGAGGAAGGCTGGCTTCCTCCCAGGGTCGGTAGCATTCTGTCCACCTGCAGCCCTTGGGTTCCGTGGCTTGGGTTCCTTCCTATGGCAAGGTCCTCTCCTTCCTCTTCCAGATGCCATTGACTTTCAGCTTCTGACCCTTCTTTCTCTCACCATTTATTAATTTGTTGTGCTTATAAAGGACTCCAGGAAACTGAATTAAGACCCAACCTCATTCAGGTTAAACTAAACCTTAACTAAGAATTACGTCTTCCAGAGATCCTATTTAGATGGGTTCGCAGTCATAGAATAAGATTAGGAATAATCCTAATCCTCTGTGCTTCTTTTGTAAGGGAGTACAAAAGAAGCAGTGCTTTTTCCTGGAGTACATAATTCAACTTACCACACTGACTAAACAACACATACCTGGAACTGTGCATGAGATTTCTTTGCATAATTGGCATCTTTTATTCATCATCTATTTCTGCCAAATTGGAAAAGTCTAACTCAAAATAGCAATAGCTCATTGTAAATGATAGTAAGCGGTTGATTGCTCTGGAAGATAGCTTTGAGTCGAAATTGGATCCAGAAATAGAGGTGAGGAAATTTCTCAGGGGACTCTACTTTCATTGCTTTATCTGGTATTGATCAAGGAACACGTGGAACTCAGAAGTCAGGAGGTTAAAAGTTTCAACTGTGAGATCACAGCAAATGGATTTTTAATCTAGTGTTTAGTGTCATTTGACTTAAGAAAGTATTTCTTTACGTACTTTGATCAGCATATGCATGTAGTTTCAAATTATTCATAGTATACCCTTGCTTTGTTTCTTTAGCAAATTTAGAAAAATCACCAAATATTGGGGGAAAAATCAAATGATTGGCAATTGAGCCATTTTAGCTTCTCATGACATCTTGATATCCTATCCATAATATAGATTGCCAGTTGCCTCTCAATACCCATTTTTTCTTCTTCATAACAGACCCCAATTTCTAGCTAAGCACATGGACTCTCAGATAAAACATGTTTTAAAAATTACATTTCTAAGCCTCCTCAGCCACTAAAAGTAGCCAGATGAATAAGCTCTGCCCAATGAGGGATCCACAGGAAGGTTGTAGAGTGTATATCTTTTCCATGTCCATCCTTTTGTTGCCTGTCTGCAGAGAAGATTTGATGGCCGGAGTTCTAGCAGCCTTATTGGGACATTAGGATCTGGCCCCCCTAGAGAAGAGGGAACTGAATCATCTAATGAATCAGGATCCCTCATATGACTTCATAAAGCCCCTGGACTCCTTTTATGTGATAAAGACTAAATACCTATTTTATTTAAATCACTCTTATTTGGAAGTTTCTGTTATATTCAGCCAAATCTAATCCTAAATGATGCCTTACCCTAAGTATAAAAAAAGCACAATATACTGACTTGAAGTGGTTAGTCCAAGCTTGTCAAGGTGCTCGATAGGGCCCCAAAAGATGTCACGTGATATGCTACTGACATTGTCAGCACCACAAAGAAACTCATTTTAACTTATCTTTAATTTCAAAAACTTCCTCAGTGCCTTTCCCTCTGACGGTCAACATACTGAGTACTGAAAAGGAGAGTGCTAATTGTCCTACCTCTTGCTTTTAAAAGTTAGCTGGCTGGAGAGCTATGGTGCCATAATTTGATCATATTTACAATTTTCACTCTTCCCTTGAACAATAAATCAAGAGCAGGAACCAAATCATTAACCACCAACTGTTTTGGAGAATTGGAGAATAAAGCAGTGTGTGGTTTGGCATTCAACTGAAACCTTTCCCTTTTTCCTACCGATCATAGCTAATCTCTCACTGCTACTAATCCCCGTATACTCTCTGCAGTTATATAGCCCCTTACAAAATAACCACTAACACAACAAATAACAACAGGTTGTCTCCTCCTAGAGCATGGGTTCTCCATCTACTCTTCATATGTTCCACCAGAATATCATGAACTGATTCAACTGTGAAACACAATCTGCTAAGAAACCAGTGTCTTGGTAATTACACTTCCACATTGTATGCCAAGGCAATTACGTGACATCTAACAAAGAAATTTTAACTAAAAACCAGTTGTGCGTTCTCTCTGAAAACATTTGCTATAACCTTTCAATTGGGTTTTAGAGGCCTCTCTGATAGCATGACATGTATCTTTTTCTGCTATAAAAAGTATGATTTTTGGTTTCTTCTCTTCCCTTAACAACTCACTAATTTAACACTTGTAGGCATGATTTTGCGTTTAGTCTGTTTAAAAAATAAAATCTTGTCTGGGATACCAGTGATGGTGGGAGTTTGATGAATTGATAAATTTCCATAGAAACAATTTCAATCGAGGGTCTTGGTTACTTAATAGCAAATCTTCGGCAGTTTTGCTTAGCTGCTAAACACCCTTTGTTGAGGGGGAGGGGTGAGCCGGTGCTGCTTGTCTCAGGAAATTATCCTACTCAAAGACTGACGGGTTCATTGTATACATAGAGAGAGTCACAGCGCCTTATGATAGTATAAATTTCAATATTTTGTTATTAATTTATCTCTATGTTCCACTGAGCCACAAGTTAGACATATAATGGAATAAAAACATAATTTAACAAACATAAGAAACGTCATGGAACAAACAATTCTCTAGCCAAAGATGAAATGTACAACATTATGAGACTGTTAGCCAAGATGATGTGACAAAAGTCCCAGGGCCTCAGGAACAGCTGTCGAGCACACAATGACAATTAGGAACCCAATGGGATCTCTGAGAAAGTCCATTAGTTTTATATTTCACATTTGTAAGATTCATGGTGAAAAAAGCCGGTCTCACTGCCTCTGCCTTGGAAACTACAAAACTGCCTAAGACTACTCAGTTGGTCAACACCTTGGCCCACACTAACTTAAGGGACATAGACAAAAAACCCAGAATGCCTGAATAGTTTTTCACCCAGGTGACTAACTGTGGCTTACTTTCTGTGGTCTTATCATTTTTAGTCGACACTTGTCAGCCTCAATTTGAGAGAGGTTTTCTTTCCTCTTGAATTAGCCGTCAAAGAGCATAAAAAACACTTGACAAGTCTGACTCTGGCATGTTCTTAAGAACTTCCTCCTGCAAAGCACTGTATTTTATTTATTTGTTCAACTTGTTATTTTAATTTTTAAAATGCTGACAAAAAGTAAATGCTCATCTCTGAGATGATAAACTGGGGGGAATGGATCAGTCAATGTAGGTTATGGTGCAGTAACGAGCAGCCTCCAGGATTCTCACTAGATTAAAGCAGCAAAGGCTTCTTTCTCTCTCATGCTACATATCCATCGCAGGTCACGGGAGCTTGGCTCCCCTCACACCACTGCCCTCACTCTGAGATTTGGGAGAACAGACCTTCCCTCTCCGAAACACTGTCAGTTCCTGTCGGAAAGGGAAAGAGAACTCTGAGGGTTTCTTGCTGCCCACGAGAAGCCCCGGAAAGAGCTGTTGTCTCCTCCACTCACAACTCATTGACCAGAAATGCGCAGATCCCACCCACAACCAACAGCTGGGAAATGCACTCCTTCTCTGTGCCCAAAAGGGTAAAGAAAGAGAATATTAGGAGAACAGCACAGATTTATACAGGAGAGATTCAATGGGTTTTGCTGGTCACTCTAACAAATATTTATGGAGCACGTGGTGATCCAAAGCACAGTTCAGGTTGTTGAGAGAGTTCAACAATGAATTCAGGTTAAATAGTGTAGAATAAAGCAGGACTTATACAAATATAATGTCAGTACAGAGAAACATGTGATCAGGTTACTGGATATTGTCTAGTTCTTGGCTATGCTGCAGAAATGAATTTCAAGAGCACTCCGGGTGAGTTAGACCAGTAATTTATTCAGGCAGGGAGGGAAGAGAAATGGGAAAAAATAACAGTTCAGGAGTCCTAGGTAGAAAGGAAAGGGCTGACAGTGATAAAGGGGGCTGATTCACAGACTACAATTTCCCATTATAGATTATAAATCCCCAGGTTTTACTTGCGAGGCGACCATGGCAGAGGAAAAAATGGCAAGAGAGGGTGCAGAAGGCAAGAACAGGCACCCGGACGGGCACCGGGACAGGCACTGGGACAGGGTGAAGGCAAGAGGGCAAAAGAGCTTGGTGCTTGCTTTTTGAACCATTAATTATCCCGCCCCTTTGCTAATGGCAGGGGAGGAGTTCCAGCTGTTCACCGCTTTGATTTCTTATTTCTCCCATCAGTCCCCCAGGAGGGCCCCATGATAAAATCCTTGAGGACTATCTGGGCTTCTCCTGGCTTCTGGAGGAAATCTTGTTCTGAATGGCAGAATCTTGTGTGTGTGGGGGGGGGGGGGGAGGGAGTCTTCCAGCAGCCGTCTTGGGGTTTTTGATGTCCATGTGGACTCTCTGCCAGGTTCAAGATTCATCTGTGGATTCCCTATCTTACTAGCCAGCTTCCATAAGAGCCATGAAGCCCAGAAAAACAAGAACCAGCAGGTATTCCAAAGAGGAAGAGGGCTCTTCTGATTAAAATGGCAGGGGAAGGCTTCAGTGGGGAGGTCACCTGAGGGCAGGCTTGATGGAGAAAAGATTCTCAGAAGCAGGGATGGGGCAGAGGGGCAGAAAGAAAGGATTTCTGAGCAAAGGAAATAGCATGACCAAGGGAGACAGTTTGACACAGCCACTTTATGATTGGATGCAGTTGGGTTTACAGTGACAGTGACCTCTTAAACAAAGCCCGTTTCCCAGCGCTCCTCTGAGTTCCTGATACTCACCCTCAGTTGGGAGATGAGGGATTCCTTGTATTTGGAACACTTTGGGGCTGTTTTATCACTATTGTTGTATGTGTGTGTGCGTGTGTGCGTTGAGTGCTAATAAACACTTAGAGATGGACTCCTTCAAAGCTAACATGTACTTGTTGCACACCACACAGAATATAAATTTGACTTTTGGCAAGGGAGAAAAAGATATTTCACATCTACTTTATATCTCTTTGTTGCCCCTACAAAAGAAACCACATAACTTTCATCTTACGTTCATTGTGAATGCCTCTATTTCCATTTAATTTTTTTCCTGACCTCTTTTTTCAGCTCTCCCAAAAAACATTCAGCTGGAATGTAGGGATTCTCTCTTTTTGCCTGCATTTAGTCACATCCCTTCCATGTTACTGGAGCCAAAGGGATTGTGAGGAATTATAAGAAAAAGCCAGAAATAGTGACAGTAATAATAATAGCTATTATCATGATTATCATCACTGTAACAACAGAAGGTATACCAAAATCCCTGAGACAGATGATTGCCTCTTTTGACCCACTAAAGATGTGAGATACTAGGATGGAAAGAGACAGTTTTTTGACAAGAAAATGGAAAATAAATAGGAACAATCCAGAAATATGAAAATTTCTAGGCAAGATCTTGTCCAAGTCTAAAGCAGGAACGGTGGCAGGGCAAAGCGACTCTTGGCTCAACAGAGCACGGGAACACCGCTGCTAGCCACTGAGGCGGTCAACTGAGAAGAGGTGCTTGTTGATTCACCTGCACCTTTACAGTGTCTGGAGCAACAGAAAGTCTGCAGAGCACGGGCCTCGACTGAGAGGGGCCATCGGGATTCACGGGCTCAGAAGGAACTGCAGCGGCTGTCAGGTGTGAGGCGGGGGTCACACTGGGATTAGACTAGGTGAGGACTGGTGGGGCTCGGACCCAAACCTACTGCTGCGCCCTTCCCCTTAGCCCCACTGGGACTCCCCCAGGTGCTGTCAGGTGGACGGAAGCTGTGTGGCTCATGCTCGGAGATGCATACGCAAGGAGGTCAAGAGGCTCACCATGGTACCACGGCTTTGTTGGCTGAAAATACTGGTGAAGAAGGAACTGAATTTAACAAGCACCCAGCCCCCAAACCCCAGAGATTCAAGGAGCTGTCAATCACTCACAAGGAAACGTAGCTAATAGCTGTGGTTCTCAGATTGGATTCCAAATTATAATTAGCTCAGATCTTTTAGATATTGTGAAGCCAAAGTCATGTTCCAGCCCTACCAAATCATTGTTTCTGGGGTGGGACCTAGGTGTCAATATTTTTCAATTCCAATATGCAGTGAAATTGGAGAACAACTAGCTGATAGCCTTGCTGCCCAAGGTGTGGCCGGCGGACTGTCACAGCCACGTATCCTGGGAGCCTGTTGGAAGTGCAGACCCTCAGGTCCCCCAGGCCTGCTGACTTGGAGGGTGGAATCCCAGCATCCTCAAGGGCTTCATTTGCACATTAACCTTTCAGAAGCACCAGGTACAGGATGCCTTTTAATGGGGCCTAATGGGGCTGGCTAATAGTAAATATCTCCACAAATGGGGTGATTCCGAATAACATAATCAATAGTGACTGGAAGTGGGTGGGGAGAGTGACATGCAGAGCTTTTAACCAAGGCTTAAAGAAACTGAGCTTTTCGGGTTGACTGGTGTATTTGCAGAAGTTAATTCTCACACGGGAAAAGACCTTCCCAACAAAATCCAACACAGCCAGGAGGCTTTTGGTTTGTATCTTACTTGAAACTCAAGATGTGGCAGGAAGGCATTCAGGGCCTTCTTTGAGGTTGTCATCAGTTTAGTCCTCAGGTCACCCCCACAGTCCAGGTGTGACCAGTTCCCATGTTGTGACCATAGGGAGAGTGTTGGGGACCCACCCGCTGTCCACCCAGCCAGCGAGCGGCAACGTGAGGATTTTATTTTGTTTTTAATTTTTGTTTTGTTTTCTTGGTCATTACCCAAATTCATCTTTATTTTAGAGTAAGTGTTGAGAAGTAGGGTAGGAACCTAGGGTGTCAAAGAGCAACCGGCCGGGGCGTAGGGCGAAGGGCTTTCTCTCTCAACGCCATTGTACGTGTGGATTCCACGGTGAACCTTGGCGAACAGGCCAAGGTGGGAGTGGGCTGGAGCAGAACCAGGCATGGAAGAAGAGAAGGGAGCTCAGCTCTACACCCATTTCCCTATTTCCAGCCAAGGAGGTCCCTGCCCCCATTCCTTACCCTGCCCAGAACTCTGCTGCGTCTCAGCGCTAAGACTCGGGACTCCTGGAAACATTCCACAGGACACAAGGGGCCAAGACTGTGCAGAGCTGATAGCACCTTATGCTGCCAGGGAGCCCAGAAACACGGCGAGACAAGGCAGAGAGGCCGTCAGGGCCACCAAACCCTCAGCGACACACATCACCGTCTCCCAGCCAGCTTGCCGTAACTGAAGCTTTATTGCAATGTTTCATTATAGTCAGAACATCACGGGCAACTAGAAACTTCTATGCAAGGGTGATTTCTACAGCTGCAGAGTAAATAAAATATAATAATGAAATTATAACAATAAATACACCTTAAATATAAATATTCACATTGCTATCCCACACGTATAAAAGTCATGCTCTGTAAATACTTTGTCCACATACGGTCCTTGTACGATATTGAACTCTGGGATGTATCGTAGAGAGTTTACATATGTTCCATTACTTGTGGATATGTTCAAAGAGCTTATGTAGGAGCAACACATTACAAATTTTGAAAAACGGTTTATCACAGAGCGATAGTTTAAATGTTTAATACATGTTTGGTTCTACAAAGAATGGGCATTTCTTAAATATTACAAACAGTGGAACAAATATACTTGCTTACAGATATGTACAATTTGCTACTTTATACCTCAAAAATGCAAGAATTTAAATTATATATATAATATATATATAATTTGAGATCATGAACAATTCAATATTGCTCTTGTGTAGGTCTTGCTGCATTGCATGCATGCCCATGGCTTGTCTCTGGATGGAGGAGCCAGCTAGGGACAGAAGGGAACTAGAACCTGTGCTTGTTCCCAGACTGCCAACTTCAAAGCAATATTTTGAGTTTTATAACTTAGGGTGGCTGGGTGAAATTTTTCTGTGCTCATAGAGTGTGAGATGTGTTCTCGAGAACCAAAACTACCCTTCGGGGACGGGGCCATCTGCACACTGACAGCCTACGATTCCGTGGTATGAACGCCTCACGCCCTGAGTCAGCTGGTGGGCCTCTAAAGAAATTAGTGCGAAACAGCCATCGATTTGGTTCATAGAAAATGATCTCAGGATGAAGGCCAGAGGTTGAGGTTGCGATAGCTTTCCTGTAAAACTCACAGGTGAAATGTGATTCGATTTTCAGTCATCTCAAGCTTCTCAGACTGATGAAGCTCTAAACACTTAAAAATGTAGATACTGACTTGAAAGGGCTGAAAGAAATTCCGCTTAGTGGAAACGGGACAGTTCACAGGACTAGTTCACATGAGCACCCCAGGATCAGCGGCAGGTGTGACGTTTTACTGCTGGCAAAGAACCAGCACCAAGTCTATCCATCCCATTTGGTCTATGAAGTTCGCTTTCTTCTTCCACTTTACCCATACCCAAATTACAAGTCTATACTATCTCTCTGAGAGTAGAAATGGAAAAAAAGTAGGAACGAATTGAAACCAATTTTATAGAAAATCCACAAACTGGATTTCACCGTGAGTGCCCCCTTGGCACAGAGCCTGGAGGCATGCCCACTAGGAGTTGGAAGCGGCCTCACAATGGCCCAAACTGCTCTGAACTCCACCCCACTGGCTCCCAGGCCACTTCCACGGCCTTCCTCAGTGTGACCGCTCCCCCTGCGTCAAGTCAGAGAGGTCTTACCCTAGGCGGTCTCTGCTGATGAGAAGGCGCTAGGACCCTGGAACCCTGTCGTTCTCAGAGACGCCTTCCATGAGCTAATTACGTCATCGGTAGAGCGGAGAGGAGGACAGGGCAAGGGACTGTCACCAGAAAGGGCCCAAGAGAAACAAGAGTATGCTGAGAGCATCACTGAACTTGGGGGGACTGGGGTACCTCAAGTTGCTGCTGCGGGAGGGGCAGTAAGAAGACAGGACGGGGCTGAAGAAGGGAGAAGGCCCGAAAGAGAGTACGTGCTGGAGACAAACATCCTGAACTTGCGAGCACTGGCTGGGGCTGGCGCTGCCGCACAGCAGCCACGGAGCTCCCGTGGGCAAGCGCAGGATTCCAGCTTCTGCCTGCCAGAGGGAACAGAACGGACTTCCAGGAGGCAGCTTCTGCAGCTGGGGCCAGTGCGCACAGGGCTGACTAAAGCACGCAGGAGTGCTAGGAGGGTCCATCAATGGGAATTTTCAGAAAGCAGAGCCAAGCCAGGCTCTAGCATGGCCAAGCCATTAGAGCCGAGTGCACTGGCCAGCCTCGGGGCTGGCTTCCCCGCCAGCACGGGGGACCCGGCCATGGCTGCAATTTGGTTTGAAGGGTCAGAGATGCACAAAAAATCATCAGGAGCAGGAGATAACTGTTCCTAGAGCGATCAGTGCATTGAACAGCTCTCAGAAGCCATTCATAATGGAACATGTAAGATCACTCGCTGTCACTTGCGTGTATATTCCAGGACTACACTTCTGATATAGATGAGCGTCAAAAACCGCAGTGAACCCCTTCTGTGTCAAAGTATTTCATTAAGGTGCAAAGTGTGGCATATACAGGTTTGTATTTAGAAAAATGAATGTGCTTCTGGTCGTTGGTGGTCTTTGTTGGCTGTCATCCAGCAGAATACAGAGCAAGTCATTTAAAAGAAGAAAACTGTCTTGAAGGACCAAAAAAAAATATCTAAAAATAGCTACTTTATTTGGCTTTATTTAAAATCTGAGGGCTGGAAGAAATGATACCCCTCGTCAGGCAAGGGAAGGGACATTCACATTTCTAAAACCCTTGAAGTGTGTAACACAGGAACATTATTGCGATGTGTTAGTAATGTCACGATATTTTCACTTGACAATTGAAGGATTTCGGACAGAGCCCCACACAATCAGTGAACTCATCATGGTGTGTGAAAATAAACACTCTCAAAGATTAAAACAATACTGGCTAATCAGACCTGTGTGATGACAGGTGATATCTCCCCTCAGGCTCCTAGCAGGAGAGGGGATGGGGAAGGGAAGCCCTTCGGGAGAGGCTGCACTCTCGCCTTTTACATGCCGTTTAAAAAGCCATGGAGTGACACCGTTCTGGCCTGCCCCCTTCCCTTCCTCCTGCCCACCCCCTCCCCACTTTAAGGTGTGTTTTTGGATTCTGAGCAGAAGACAATGCCTGGCGCTGAGGCGGCCCCGCGGCTGTGCCGACATGCCCCCGCATGCGTATTTATTTGCTGTTTAGTCCTTCCCCGTGGACCAGCCCTGCCGTCGCCTGATGGAGAATGACGCCTGCAGAAATTTCTGGCATCTCCTCGGCCCCTTGCCACCCCGAGCCTCTAGGTTTCCCTCGGAACAGTCTGGCAGACCGGGAAGGGGATGGCTGTTGGTGGTGGTGTGACATGACCTCTCGAAGGGCGACAGGGCACGTCTCTGTCCAAACGCGGTATTTTGAATAGGTGGGCATCTGACATGCTACCCAGACGACGGTGGGTTTCACAGGGGAGTGGGGAAAGGCGGCCGCCCAGCGGGCAGCGGCTCCTCCCGCAGGGGGCCCTCACATGACCACGCATTTGCCTTTGAGCTTCTCTTTCCTCTTCTGCTGCTTGCTCTTCTTCCCGTCGATCTGGAGGCTCACGGTCCTGCGCTTCTCCAGGTTGAGCAGCTCCTGGAAGAGCTCCTTGACGTTGTGGTTGAGCTTGGCCGAGGTCTCCATGAAGGCGCACTTCCACTTGCGGGCCAGGGCCTCGGCCTCGCCGCTCTCCACCTCGCGGCTCGGGCTCTCGTCGCACTTGTTGCCCACCAGCATGATGGGGATGCTCTCCACGTCCCCCTTGATCTCGCAGATCTGCTCGTAGATGGGCTTGAGCTCCTCCAGGGACTGCCGGCTGGTGATGGAGTACACCAGGATGAAGGCGTGGCCCTTGGAGATGGACAGCCGCTGCATGGCCGGGAACTGGTGGCTGCCGGTGGTGTCGGTGATCTGCAGCGTGCAGATGCTCTTATCGCAGCTGATCACCTGCCGGTAGGTGTCCTCCACCGTTGGGATGTAGCTCTCCCGGAACGTGCCCTTCACGAACCTCAGCACCAGCGAGCTCTTGCCCACGCCGCCCGCCCCGAACACGGCCACGCGGTAATCGTTGCTCTGTTCCGGCATGGTGCTGGAGGGTCCGCCGCTCAGCCTGGAACCACCTGGCAGGGGAAGCAGAGGAGGGAGAGAGTTACTAAAAACCTCTCCGAGAAGGAGCTCTCCGCCCTCTTTTGGCAGCCCCTGGAAAACCGGCCGATAAAGTTTGTTTCTACTCTCCCAACCTCGGAATGACATAGATTTCACTGAGAAGATTCCATCATTCTTAAAGACCATAAATGCAGTCAAGCAATTTCCAAAAGGGCAGCTGATCTAGGCAGTGGTTAACTGCAGCCAGCCTGGGTTCCCCCTGCTTCTGACCACCATCTTTTTCCCTCCTGATTGGATGATGCCATTAACCATTGCAGCACGTCATTAACCACACGTGTGGGAAGAAGATACCAAGCCCCACCTCCCACCCTCCCCAAGGGAGGCAGAGCCAAGGAAGGGCTGTGGGGAGATGAGGAAATTAATTCCCCCTAACTCCCACCCCAGCCCCAACACCGAAATCATGGCCTATCTTTATTGTTTTACTTGAAGTACTGTGAATACCCGACATACTTACTGGTCATCACAGAATGTGGTTTTTACAACTACAGGGAGGCAGTAAAGGAAAGGGGGGATACAGTTAATACGTGTTCATTCTTGATATTAACTCGTGAACTCCTCACCACCGTGCAGAAGCTGGTGTCATCATCCCCCCTTGGTGATGGAGAAATTGGACATCTGAGGAAGAACTGGTTCACACAGCCAGTAAGGGGCAAGGCTGGCAGGCAAACCAAAGTAACGCTGATGCCAGGGCCATTCTGGGTAGACTGGATCATGCCTCCCACGAAGGCATGTTCGCGACCTACCCCCTGGTCCTGTGACGCAAAGCCATTTGTAACCAGGAACTTCCCAGGTCCTATCTGGAGGAGGCCAAAGTGAATCCGCCTGGGTCTTAAACCAACATGGCTGAAGTCATCCTAAGCAGAGGAAATTTGAGCGCAGGCAGTGGAAAGGAGAGGAGAAGCCAGAGAAGGAGGCAGGTCAGCAGAGCCGAATCGAGCCAGCACCGGAATGCTACGAGCTCTAGGAGAAAGCATGGCCTGGTAATGCCTGGACAGTGGACCTCTAGCCCCAAAGCTGCAAGACCATCAATTCCAGTGGTTGAGGCCAACCCACGCGGTGGTGTCAGCCGCAGTGGTTTTGGCACTACTCGGGTCATGGTGTGGCTTCTGCCCATTAAACAAGAAGACTGGCAGCTAGGTGAGAAACTTGGAGTCATTTCAGCCATTAGAATTAAAATGATTACGTGCCCTTTATTTTTAAGAATCATAAGTAGTCCAGTATTATCAAGGTGGTAACGCAGTAATATGAACTACTTACTAATGGTCACCAGAAGTAGAAAGGGGTTTCCCTTCATCACAAGCATCACTCTTAGTCAAGGATATAAATGTGTTTTACAGACAGATGATAGATATATTGAGAGAGACATAGAGGAAACAAGATTATCAAATATCTTTCATCCTGTCCCTTCCTTGATAAGAAAGGTGCTGAGGACTGAATCATGTCCCCCACAAAAAGGCACGTGCGGATCCCAAGCCCTGGCCCTGCGGCTGTGAATTCATTTGTAAGCAGGACCTTGGACGATGCTATTAGTTAAGGTGCCCAAACCAAATGAGGGAATGTGGGAGATGTCCTTATAAACAAAAGAAACCAGACCCAGAAAAGAGCAAGCCACAGGGAACAGCCGGAAACTGGAAGCCAACAGAGCACAGAAGAGAACAGAGAAGACACTGCTGCCTGCCTTGCCCTGCGATAAAAAGGCCAAGGAATCCCAAGGACCACCAGCCATCCAGAAGCCTTTTAGCCTCTGAAACCACGAGCCAACAGACTCCTGCCGTTAAGCCACCCCATTCCATGGCATTTGTTCCAGAGGATGGGAAACTAAATCAGAAGGACATACAATACACACACACAAACAGTAGTCAGTTTAACATCCATTTAACTCAATGGAGATGTAATACGGTCAAGCAAAGCAGGAATCTGCTCTTTCCTCTAGATAAACATAGTGTTGACGTTCCACTTTTCTATTCTTAGAGGAACTGTGGAACGATAACAAAAAAGCACTGCTCAGTAAAGTCATTTTTGAGAGCAGTAAAAATTATTCAATATAATTAACCATGGAAGGAAATGAGTGTACAACGAATGTATCTACTGCAAATGGAACACAAGATCAAAGTCCAGGACTGTGTCATCCCACCATCTGATTTCACCATGTGCATTTGCCTTCAGATATGCTTAATTAAATACTAGTTGTTCTTGTGTGCATTTTAGAATCCCAGCCTACCAAGAAACTGAAGTATCATCAATGCTAAAATCTGCTAAAGGAGAATGTATAAAGATGTCAGGAAGTTCATTTAAAACAAAAGACTGCAGGAGGGCATGCTTAGGGATTTGATTAAGTCTATTAAAGACTCATGATATCACTGTGATCAATTCAAGAGTGTAGCATTGTGATAAACTGTTCTACCTTTTAAAAGAAAAAAATTTAGTAGCATATGGAATCTGATCTGAGCTCTCCCTCTGCATCCTCCAAGTGAGGCTCCCATTTTGCTTGGAAGGCAATGTCCTCACTTAGCCTTGTCTTATGTTATGGCTAGTTAGCTCCACACTAGAGTATAAACATTTAGATGGAAGAGAGCATGTCTTAACAATCTCCTTAGCCCTCAAATCTCTAAAAGAGCGCTTTGCCCACAACATACACACATTCCATGTTTTCTCAAAAGGTTATTGCTATGATCAGGTGTTTCCATTATTAAACTGTCAAACCAAATAAGTGGGCATCTGCAGGAATGTAGAAAGTCAGCACAGCATAAAAAGGAAGAATTGATGCTTACTGTTATTGATTTCACAAGAAATATCTATTGGCCTTCTACTAAAGGCTGGGCTGTAGACAAGGAGCCAAGAGATGAGTGAGGAGGAGATCCCTGAGGCTGGGTCCCTACTCTCAAAGAGTGCAGAGGCAGTTGGAGCAAGCAGGTATCAGATAACCACAAATATTTAATAAATTGCGTCATGGTATCAGTTGCAATAGGAAGGGCTGAAGGAACCTAGTCAAATCTGGGATATCAGGAACCACTTCTCTAAGATAATGTGGAAATTACAATCAGAAAGGTGGACCGGAGACAGGCAGGTGAAGGGGAGGAAGATTTAGTGTGTATTTATGAGACAGTTCTGGGGCAATTGCTCTACACTGATCCTAAACTCTAACAAACTTTCCCCACACTGTAAACTATATTCCTCCATCTCAGGACCATTCATTTATTCCACAGGCCTCTGTGAAAACAACGTCTAGCTACTTGGTGCTTACCCAGGAGAAATTCACTTTCTGATTTTAGGAGATGTGATACCCTGTTGAATTTCAACAAGAACGCTAACTGAAATGCGTTGCTGTTTTCTTCTCAGTTATCTGCCAACTCTCTGGTCTTTTTGTTCGTGGTGGTCCTTCTCTTTCATGCTGTTGACATCCCTAAAAATCTGCTGGCTGAGCACTGCTCGGTGAAGCATTATGTCAGCTGGGAGGGGCAGCTCAATTGGGTTCTCTTGACGAGGCACTGGCCTGCGCAACAAGAGACCGTCCCCCGAATAAGATGGCTGCGCAGTGTCACTTCCAGCACACCTCCTTTCAGTTTCCTCTCCTTGGGCTTGGACTGAGCTGTCCCTGGACTCCCTTAAGCTTCTGAAAGCAGACAAGGAGAGGGACCAGGGAAGGGAATAAACCCCAACATGCCATAAACTACAAAACTTGGGGTCAATAAAGAGTGCAAAATGAGACTTTTTTAATACGGAAAGGCAGGTAAGAGGCTACGCTAGGCCTACAGGGTCTAAGTGTAGGAGACTCTGGGAAAAACAAGCTTTGATTCGCTGAGTCACAAAGGTCTCCTATTCCAGCATCTTTTGGGAGAAATTCTAGATTCGTACAATAGAAGGAACATCTCAGGTAAAAACAACAATCTCTATTCGTATTGTACCCTCGATACAGTCTGCTTCAAAAGATAGTTTACAGATTGAGAAATTTTACAGATTGGAAGAATTCATTTCATTAAGAGTGATCATTTGGAAAGTCTGACAACTGAGGTGTTCTTTCCTGCCCGAAACTCCATCTCCAGTCTGAGCTCAAAGTTACATGCATTTCTTGAAGTCTGGATGGGGTCTCTCTGCTCAGTTTTTGCCTTGGACTTTCACAATGTTTTCTCCTCAAATAGATCTATCTTTACTTTAACACTTAAAATTGATTAATTTGGGAGCAGATGTGACTCAAGCAGGTGAGCGCCTGCTTCCCACATGGGAGGTCCTGGGCTTAGTTCCTGGTGCCTCCTAAAGGCAACCAAAAAAAAGCAAACAAACGAAAAAACCAACTCAGGGGAGCCGATGTGGCTCAGTGGTTGAGCACCAGCTTCCCACACACAAAGTCCTGGGTTCAATCTCTGGCCCTGGTACCTCAAAAAAAAAGAAGAGATTAACTTAATAAAAGCTCCATATTTAAAGTTGGAACTTGAGAACCCATATTTAAAACCAGAAATGATCCAGTGTAAATGGGTCATTTAAATAAAAATATATGCTATTACTGTTACGGCATAAATAAGAATATCTTAAAAACGAAAACAAGGAAATGTTGAACAGAGCATAAATTCGTTAGGTTAGAGAGTACATCTTAAAATATTTTTAGAAACTCAATTTAATTAAAGGTTCATTTATTATACCATCTCAGCTGACCCTAAAGAATGAGAGGGTTTTTGTAAGTGGGAAATCTCTGATCGTAAGGAAAGGCCCAGCACCCGTGACTCGGGCTCCCCCAGGCCATCGGAACCCTCCGCCTGGAAGCTGTTGTAGGATGCTGTGCGGGTCCCTCCGGGGCAGTGCTGGGCAGCTCTGGAAGTGCCACACACCTGGGGCAGATCCTGGAGCCAGGAGCCCGGGCTCACCCCACCCAGGGAGCAGGTCCCCTGGCACTTACCCCGATACTCACAGAGTCTATGAAAATAAAATCACAGAGGAAAACGGGGCACTTGTTGGAATAGGGTGGGTGGAAGAAACTATGTTTAAAAGGTTTCATTACTGAGAAGCAAGTAAAGCTAACAGCTTAAGCAAATACATAATATTTCCTGGTGTTTGTCTGAAACAATTTCATTTGTGGAGAGTAGGAGGACCAGGAATCCCAAAGAACCAAATAAAAGGCACTTGGGGACACCTTTCCGACGGCCAAGCGTCTGACTACATTTTCACCATATTCTGACTGGCCCCTTTTCTTTCTAAACAGCAAGAGAAATGAACAGGAAAGCCCCATGAATAAAAAATAATTGTGTGCTCCTGGTCAAAGATCAAGCCTATCGGCCCCGTGGAACATCTAACTCGTGCAAGTAGATGTTAGGATAAAGGATAGAGGCGGGGAAGCAGACTTGGCCCAGTGGTTGGGGCATCTGCCTACCACATGGGAGGTGCGCGGTTCAAACCCTGGCCCTCCTTGACCCGCGTGGAGCTGGCCCATGCACAGTGCTAATGCGCGCAAGGAGTGCCCTGCCATGCAGGGGTGTCCCCCGCGTAGGGGAGCCCCACGCACAAGGAGTGTGCCCCATAAGGAGAGCCGCCCAGTGCGAAAAAAATGGGACCTGCCCAGGAGTGGCGCCGCACACACGGAGAGCTGACACAGCAAGATGATGCAACAAAAAGAGGCACAGATTGCTGGTGCCCTTGATAAGGATAAAAGCGGTCACAAAATAACACACAGCAAATGGACACGGAGAGCAGACAACGGGGGGGTGGGGAGGTGGACAGATAGAGGCGGCTGGAGCATGGAAAGGGAGGGGGCTCAGTGCATTATGACAATGTCATGTGATCCCAGTGGAGTGGGGTCTCTGGGCAATGTCGGCACACTGGGACAGTTCTCTTCATGTATCCTCAGTTAGGGGATTTCTACTTTTAGCCAAGTAAAAGCTTGCAATTGGTAAGAGGCTAAAAAAAGGTCCCTCCAAAAAGTCAAGAATTGATAGCCCAAGGCACTGAAAGCAGGGACTGAAATGGATAGTTGTACACCAGTGTTCATAGCGGCTCTTTTCACAACAGCCAGAGGGTGGAACATCACGTGCCCAGACAGACAAGTGGATAAACAAAAGATTGTCTATCTAGACAAAAGAATAGTATTCAGGGTGGCAGACTTGGCCCAGCGGTTAGGGCATCCATCTACCACATGGGAGGTCCGCGGTTCAAACCCCGGGCCTCCTGACCGGTGTGCAGCTGGCCCATGCGCAGTGCTGATGCATGCAAGGGGTGCCATGCCACGCAGGGGTGTCCCTGCGTAGGGGAGCCCCACGCACGAGGAGTGCACCCCCTAAAGAGAGCCACCCAGTGCAAAAGAAAGTACAGCCTGCCCAGGAATGGCGCCGCACACATGGAGAGCTGACACAGCAAGATGACGCAACAAAAAGAAACACAGATTCCTGTGCCTCTGTCAACAACAGAAGCAAAGAAGACACAGCAAAAACAGACACAGAAGCGGTGGACTTGGCCCAGTGGTTAGGGCGTCTGTCTACCATATGGGAGGTCCGTGGTTCAAACTCTGGGCCTCCTTGACCTGTGTGAAGCTGGCCCATGCGCAGTGCTGATGTGTGCAAGGAGTGCCGTGCCACGCAGAGGTGTCCCACGCACAAGGAGAGCCGCCCGGTGCGAAAGCACAGCCTGCCCAAGAATGGCGCCGCACACACAGAGAGCTGACACAACAAGATGACGCAACAAAAAAAAGAAATACAGATTCCCGTGCCGCTGACAACAGAAGTGGACAAAGAAGATGCAGCAAATAGACACAGAGAATAGACAACCAGGGTGGGGGGGGAGGGGGGAAGGGGAGAGAAATAAATGAATAAAATTTTTAAAAAAATAGACACAGAGAACAGACAACCGGGGTGGGGGTGGGGGGGAAGGGGAGAGAAATAAATGAATAAAATTTTTTAAAAAATAGACACAGAGAACAGACAACCGGGGTGGGGGTGGGGGGGAAGGGAAGAGAAATAAATGAATAAAATTTAAAAAAAAATAGACACAGAGAACAGACAACGGGGGGGGGGAGAGAAATAAATAAATGAAATTTTAAAAAAATAGTATTCAGCCATAAAAACGGCATGAACTACTGATAGATGCTACAACTTGGCGGACCTTGAAAACGTTATTTTGAGTGAAAAAAAGGCAGACACACAAGGACAAATATTTTAAGATCTGACTTATAGAAAATACCTAAAATAAGCCAATTCTTAGAGCAGAACGTAGATTATAAATGAGCAGAGGCAAGGTGGGGAGGTGGAGGGAATGGGGAGTTATTGCTTAATGGGTACAGTTTTTTTGGGGTGATAAAAAGTTTTAGAAGTGCATGGTGGTGATGGCTGTACAACATGGTAAACAGAATCAATGCCTTTGAGTTGTAAACTTAAAATGGTGAAATGGCAAATTTTGCATTTTATATATATTAATACATATATATATATCTACAATAATTCTTTTAAAGAATATACAATCTTTTTTGAAAAGTCACGAATTAAAGATAGCACTCATTGGGCTCAATTAGCATCTTTCTCAGAGGCTGACAGTTCCTATCCTTTGTCAAACACATTATACAGTAAAAACAAAGATCTAATCTGATCTGACAAGGCAAAAATAAATAAATCTAATTTATCAAGGAGACCAACTGAAATTTATACTTAGACTGGGGCCTGAACTTTAGATTGTCCTAATGGTAGTGTCACACCTTCACTGTTGGCCATGGCCTTGAAAAGTAAGCATCTAGACCACGTGTCCAGGACGGTAGCCGCTAGCCAGCCGAAAAGCATCTTGACAAATTATGACGTGCAACCCTAGACCTTGAAAATCTACCATGAGAAAAAGAATATTAAATATCCTATTCATGGCTTGGATATTGATTACAAGTTGAAGTGATAATATTTCATAAAGATAGGTCTAAATAAAATATGTTATTTGAGTTCATTTCACCTGCTGCTACATTGTTACTGTGATTACTAGAAAACGCCAAATTCCATATGTGGCTCGCATTGCATTTCTAATGGCCTGCACTGCTCTAGAACATGCAAACAAGCCTCTGCACTTCAAGGGAAATTAAAACCCGTGAAAGGATATGGGATACCCTATAGAAACAGAACCAGGTGAATCTCTTTCCCACATCACTCATAAATGCATTGTTGCAGCAAGAAAGTTGAAGCCAAAAGTAGCTGAGAGCTACCAGACATCATCCATCAGCATATTATTTTTTTTTCATGGATAAAAATAAGACCTTTAAGCTATAGTAACGTCTTTTCAATATTTTATATGGAGATGGGAAGCAACCATATTTTCTACCACACAATGGTTCACTAGTTACCTTGTGGCAAAGAAATTTCAAGAGTTGCAGGACTTAAAGGCAAGTCACACATTTTTCTTTTATACAAAAAAAGCAGTTGTTCTAAACTCATTACCACTTTCTGAGTGCCTTTCAGTAGTACGCCTTCAAACAGGTACTTTCTAAAACTAAGCACATTTCCTGCCTCTCTGTAATATTGAACTACCACAGTATCTGCTTTTGGAAGTAATCGTCTGATGGAGAGAACATTTTGTAAAGAAAGGCATAGAGATGTTTCCACCATTACGTAATTTTGTGAGAAACTATGTAAATGTGTCCCCTCTAAAAACTATCCAATCTGCAGAATTAAAAACTCAAAAACCATATTTCTAATCAGTTTAAAGATCTTCCAAAGGAAGAGTTTCCATGACTTTAGATCCATTTGAAAAAAACACCTAAGTGCAATGTCTTTCAGTTACATTTTCAAGAATATGTCATGGACATCACAGGTGAATGAGGCCAGGGGTGGACTCCCCAAAAAGCTGACATTTGAGCAAAGATTTAAGAGAGGTAGTGATGTGCTCCATCTGGACCGCTGAGAAGGAGCTTCCCCTGCAGACAGAACAGCCAGGGCTTAACCCGGGAGCTGCCTGACAGGTTCACAGCACAAGAAGACGTCCTAGGAGAAGGGAGAAGAGCTGATGAGGGTGGGGACAGGAGGGTGGTGTAAAGATTTTAGCTTTTACTCTGAGAAGGATGGGAAGCCACCCAAGGGTTTTGAGCAGAAGCAGGGCAGGATTTGACATGAGCTATCAAAGGACCTCTCGATGGACTCTGTCGGGAATAGACAGTGGAGGCCAGGAGTGGAGGCAGGAGACAGGAGGCTCCCGCAAACAACCTGGTGTGGACTGGACCACGGAGGTAGCAGGCAGGTGGACCAGTGCCGTCATCACTTCTAATTAGCTCACCCAATAAGAGGACCTCCCACCTCAGTCCAAGCTACTCTCCCCATCTCTACCATGCTCCCTGACCCAATGGTAGCATCTACTTCCATGGTTTAGAATATCACCCATATGCCAGCAACTCCCAACTGCAGGCCAGGACCTTGTCCCTAAACTGCAAATCCTAGGGCCCTCTGTCTCCTCAACTCCTCCACTTGGATGTCTTGGAGACAACCCAAATGTAACATGTGCAAAACCCAACTCCCAATACTGCTCCTAAGCTGCTCTCCCTACAGCTTTCTCTATCTCAGTCGGTGGCCCCTTTCATCCATTCCAGTTGCCCAGACCAAAAATCTTGGAGTCCTACTTACTCCTCACTTCCAAACCACTGGCAAAATCTGTGGGTGAGATTTTCAAAACATTACCATCCTTAAAAATGCTACTGAAATCCAAGTTCTACTGTGGGTTTACAAGGTCTTTCCAGGACAGGGTTCCTGCTACTTTCCCAACGTGAAATCTAACCACTCTTCCTTCTAACTCTGCCCCCCACTCCTATCTGCCCAATATACTCTTGTGTCATGAATTCTCTTACCTCTTGGCTATTTTAATACTGCTCTCTCTGCTTGGAACATTCACCATCCCATTGATCATCCCTCAGCTTTTCAACTTATATGTCACGGTATGAATGCCCCTCCACCAACGTCTCGATTACATTTCTTTTCTAGCTATTACAATAACACATGTACGTCATCATAGTGCTTCTCATTTCACAATTCTTAAATTCATATCCAGATACAGGCACAAATCACCTTCACCATTGCTCTCATGCTTTCTAAGCAACTATCACCTCTTACCTGGATTGATACAGCAGCCTCCTAACTGGTCGGTTTGCTTCAGACCTTGAGCCACTCCAATCAACTCTTCACCCAGCGGCCAGTTCATGTCACTCCTATGCACAAAACCCTTCACCGACTGCCCTGTTCCCCCTTGAGGAACAGCTAACAGGCTCTGGTCTCCCCCACCCTCATTTCCTACCATTTTCCCTCTTGCTCACTTCTTTCCATTCACACTGGTCTCCTGGTTGCTCCATAGATACACCTGGCATGCTTTTGCCTCAGGACCTTTGCACATGCTCCTCCCTCTACCCGGACCACCCCTAACCCAGATATCCACAGACCTCACCTCCTCAACCCTCAGGTCTACGTTGGAATGTCACACTCTCAATGAGAATTTCCCTGACCACCCTATTTCAACTACAAACCCCAGCTTCGACCCTGGCAGCCTCTAGCCTCAGATGCTTTATTTTTCTCCAAAGTATTTGTCACTTTCTGACATACAATGTAATTTATTTCTTAAAAGAATTTATTTACTCCCACTGTTTTATAAGCTCCACAAGGACTTTTCATAAGGTTTTGTTCCCTACTGTCTCCCCAGTACCTAGAACACAGGCTGGCACATAGCAAGTGTGCGATAAGAAATGTTCCCATGTCCCAGTCGATCTGTATTCTACCTCTGAAGAACAAATAGGGGAGCCAGGCTAAGCACCTTGCCTCAGGCCATCATAACAGAAGCAGAGTTCTTGGGCTTCATCTCCGTTTTGCAATCACCTGCCGTGGTTACCCATCCCTTTGCCCTCCCCGCCATGGTTGCCCATCACTTCGCCGTCCCCTGATGTGGTTGCCCATCACTTCGCCATCCCCCGCCATGGTTGTCCATCACTTCGCCGTCCCCTGATGTGGTTGCCCATCACTTCGCCATCCCCCGCCATGGTTGTCCATCACTTCGCCATCCCCCGCCATGGCTGCCCATCCCTTCACCTGCCATGGTTGTCCATCACTTCGCCATCCCCTGCCATGGTTGCCCATCCCTTCACCTGCCATGGTTGTCCATCACTTCGCCATCCCCTGCCATGGTTGCCCATCCCTTCACCTGCCATGGTTGCCCATCCCTTCACCTGCCATGGTTGTCCATCACTTCGCCGTCCCCTGCCATGGTTGCCCATCCCTTCACCTGCCATGGTTGCCCTTCACTTTGCCTTCCCCTGCTGTGGTTACCCATCACTTCGTCACCTGCTGTTGCTGCCCATCACTTTGCCATCACCTGCCAAGGCTACCTATGTCTTGGTGTCAGTCCTGGTTTCCAGGCTACAGTAGCGGAGTTCTAGTGCTGACAATGTCACTCCTTCAGTGAGAAGGCAAGGCTGCTGCTGACTCCATGGTTCTCTGGTGAAGAAAGAACATTAACAAAGCCAGACCAAGACTGTGGGCTCCGCCCTAGGGAGGGAGACAGCTTAGAACATCCAGAGACTGGAAGAGTAATGTGACGACCACACTAAGGAATGGGCAGCACAGTGTGAGAGGAGGCTGGAAAGGGAGATACAGCTCAGGCCATAAGGGGATGCCCAAGGGAATGGGTGGTCATTAAAGAGGCTGGAATTAGAAGGGCATTCTGAGCATATTGCTCTGGCTTCAATATAGAGTGGATAAGAAATCTATTATAATAAACCAGGACAAAAACAAGGGCAGCCGAGTCTAAGGTAATAGCAGGTAACGGGAAACAGTTCATGTGACATCAACAGAACCTAGTGATGAAAAGAGGAGAAGGACCTAAGATGCGGAATGAAAGAGAAAGAGGTGTCAAGGAAGTTTCCTCAGGTTTCCAATTTATAGAACTGGATAGATGGGATGAAAGCATTTGCTGAGAGAATGCTGGGAGAAGAGCAGATTTAGGGTAGAGGTCATAAGTCTGAATTCACCATATTGAGTCCAGTGCCCCTGAGACAGTCAAGGGCTCATCTCTGACTCACAGGTTGACACACCTGTCTAGCACCAGGTATGGAGTCTGGGAAAAGGACTCACATGTGGGAGTCATATGCGTGGAGGCTTGCTTATAAAGAACAAAGAGGAAAGTAGAAAACTTTGGACACAGGCTCAAGAGACTCCAAAGATGAATGGATCTGCAAAAACTTGAAAGAAGGACTGAAGAAAGTGTTCAAAGCAACTCCACTAAAGGCCATGCCACAGAAGCCAAGGAAAGCAAGGACTTGAAAAGGGGAGGGTTCAACTGCATGACCTGGTAGTAAGAAGTGAAGTCAAACGAGAACAGAAAGTACCCACTGGTTGGGAAGCAATGAAAGTTACTGGTGAACAGAGCAAGACACATTTTGACAGCACCACAGGGATAGAAGCCAGATGCAGTAGTCTGGGGAGTGGGTATGAAGTATAGAAATTGAGACTGGCAGCTTAGCTACCTTTTCTAAGATATTATTTGAGATTTGAAAGAAAAAGAATGGTGGCTAAGTGGTCACAGTTTTGGGAAAAAAAGTTTTTCAACTTAACTCTGAATTTTTTTTTTTGAAAGCCGTGGAATTCATGGGAATACAGAGATTGAGTATATTAGGAAGATAAAATGCAAGTTCCTGGTGAGGTTCAATCGAGGTTCAATGGGAAGCTGAGAAAGAGCTGCAAAGAGAGGATGCCGTGGTCAGAGAGAAGGCTCCCAGTGTTCCTCTGGAGATTTGTGAGCATGGAAGGGGAACTTAGGGGGCATGGTGGAAAGAAGCTGGAAGCAAAGCTCCAATGGATGAAGAGGCTCTGGATGTTGAAGGGTGACTTTGGACAAGGGATGAAGAGAAGACTGTGACCCAGGGACAAACACCCTTGATAAGCAAAGAAGAATTTCCAGAAGGTTAGAAGCCAGTGGATGAGAGAAGACAGGGGCCTACAGTCAGGTGTTCTGAAGCCGTAAGCTAAAAGAGAAAAATGCCGAGCCAGGGAAGAGCATGAATTCAGAGTCAAGACTGCATGTGAAGGAAAGGGAAGCAGATGTGGCTCAAGTGATTGGGTTCCCGCCTACCACAGGGGAGGTCCGTGGTTCAGTTCCCAGGGTCTCCTAAAAAAGACAGTGAGCTGGTGCAATGGGCAGGTGCAGCAAGCTGATACAACAAGAGACACAAGAAAAACGCACCAAGAGACACAACAAAGCAGGGAGCACAGGTGGCTTAAGCAATTAGGAGCCTCTCTCCCATATCGGAGGTCCTAGGTTCAGCTCATAGTACCTCCTAAAGAAACAAAGAAGACGAAAAGACAAAGCAAGTGCAAAGAATGAGGGGTTG
Source organism: Dasypus novemcinctus (assembly GCF_030445035.2). Lineage (NCBI taxonomy): Eukaryota > Metazoa > Chordata > Mammalia > Cingulata > Dasypodidae > Dasypus > Dasypus novemcinctus. The sequence continues at coordinate 9,031,769 of NC_080680.1, read as the reverse complement.
GGAAAAGATAAATAAATAAATCTTAAAAAAAAAATAAAAAGACTACATGTGAAAAGATGAGCTGAGGTCAAGGAACCAAAAATAGAATGTTGGGGGGAAAAAAAAAAAGGAACAAAGATTTAAGCAGGTACAAAATGGGGAGCCTGAGTAGGTCCCTGTTCTAAGAGAAAGATATAAGGAAAAAAGCAATATTTTAAGATTCATTAAGGCAGAGTGCTACCAGTGATAAGGCAGTATTTGCATTTACTTTGAGTTGCTTGGAAATCCATTTTGGAGGATGGACTTTGTTTATACAGAATAGAGTTACGAGGAGGAAACTGAGCAAGGGTAGGGTAAATGTACTAGGTAAATTAGAAAGGACCTAAAGCTGAAGAGCCAGAATTCCATCCGCAAGTAAAGAACAACTCTAAGACAATGGGATTCATGACCAAGAACCAAGCTGTCAAGAATGACCCAGCGAAGGAGAAGAAGAAATGAGACAATGCAAAAGAGGAGCCCTTAGGGTACTGATGGGATAGCAACCACCCAAATAGCCAGGAACTCATACCATCTAGCAAGTATTGAGAAGGTGCCTAGAAAAGTTTGCTCTTAGATGATCTTCAAAATGCCTTTTAACTTCAATATTAGCAATCCCATTTTACAGATGAGAAGACCAAGGCTCTAAGTGGTTATAGTAATAAGCCCATTGTTGCAAATGGTAGAGCCTGCATTTCACCTCAGGTGTAGCTGCGTCCAAACATGCATGGGGAAGAGGGGGTGAAGAAAGATGCAGTAGCCTAGAGGACCAGAAATACAGATCAGGCTTTGATTCATCAAGGAAGCTCTGGAGGAATGGTACGTGCCATGCAGGTTTCTGCAACAGAATCTCCAATAACTTATCACACCTAGGCAGAGAGTACTAGCAAATCTCAAAAGGCATTCAAGTCAATTCTAATTAGTAGCGATTGAACAAGGAGCTCTGGATTCTAAAATGTGTTGAAAGGAAGGTTCTTTCTTTTTTTTTTTTTTTTTTTCATAAACCTGCAGCTTTCAGACCATATCATATTCATTTTAAAAATGCAATGATGATGTTAGTCTATTTATATTAGAAGTGCATGTTTTCTGATGTATCAGAAAGTTACAGAAGTGACATAAAAGGTCCCTGCCCAAAGCTTGACTCTAAGCAACTACACCACATTGCTAAGATAGTGTGGAAGTATGGAGGTGTGGAGAAAAACAAGTATCTAGGGATACTTAAATCATTGTTTTAATCTAGGTCTAATGCCAGACGCAGAAGTGGTCAGATAGGGCTGGCCAGGAGACTCAGGTCACAGGAGGAGATTAAGAATTTGATCCCTGATTTTGCTGATCTATGCAAGTCTTAGGAGAACGTAATGAGATGACCTGAGGATGTTTAGGATTTTCATGCCTTACAATGCTGGGATCAACTCTTCCATAAAAGACTCCCAATTCCTAAGTAGTCAGCTCCTATGATTAAGAGGTCTGGGTCACATTGGCGACACAGAGTTCACAGAGTAGGTCCCTATGCCACAGATGCGACTGGAGTTTACAGAATGGAAGCACAACAGCTTCTGCGTAGTCTGAATCATTCTAAAGGACAGAGAGGGAAGATCTCCTAAGGAAAGTTCTCAGATTGTCAGTATAAAGAACAAAAATAGCTCAAGAAATGATAGCAGTGCAAAACTCAGCACTAGCTCACATTCAGAAAAGCAAAAGAAAAAAGCTTATATTTTTCCAACGTTTTAAGTAATGGCACTAGTTCCACACTGATCACTGTGACAATGTACTCAACATTATTTTTGTCTCATTCACCAGAAACAGCCTCTTGCCAAGAAGAGAAAGCAGAGGGGGAAAGGATGATCAGTAGTAAAGCATTGAGCGTGTGAGTGGCTGCTTGAGTGGTCGGTGGTGAGGAACCTGCATGTGATATGTATTAACAAGGTGGTTTATAGTCAAGCCCCTGTTTTTGATTCACTGGGCTATATATCTAGAAGTGGGACTGCCAGGTCACATGATAATTCTATGTTTAACTTTCTGAGGAACCACCAAACTGTTTTTCCACAACAGTTGCATCATTTTACATTCCCATCGGTAACGTACAAGGGTTCCTATTTCTCTGCATCCTCCCCAACACTTATTTTCTGTTTGTTTGTTTGTTTTGTTTTAAATAATACCATGCTAGTGGGTAGGAAGTCATGGTAGCATTATTCACACTAGACAAAAGGTGGAAGAAACCCAAGTGTCCACCAACAAATGAATGGGTAAACAAAATGTGGTCTACACATACAATGGGCTAGTGTTCAGCTGGAGAAAGGAAGTCCTAATATACACTATGACAAGGATGAACCTTGAAGACATCATGTTGAGTGATGGAAGCCAGACACAAAAGGACAAATACTCAGCGGCAGACTTGGCCCAGTGGTTAGGGCGTCCATCTACCACATGGGAGGTCCGCGGTTCAAACCCCGGGCCTCCTTGACCCGTGTGCAGCTGGCCCATGCACAGTGCTGATGTGGGCAAGGAGTGCCGTGCCATGCAGGGGTATTCCCTGTGCCACGTAGAAGGAGAGCCGCCCAGTGTGAAAAAAAGTGCAGCCTGCCCAAGAATGGCACTGCACACACAGAGAGCTGACACACAAGATGATGCAACAAAAAGAAACAGATTCCCATGCCGCTGACAACAACAGAAGCAGACAAAGAAGACGCAGCAAATAGACACAGAGAACAGACAACCAGGGGGAGGCGAGAGAAATAAATAAACAAAATCTTTAAAAACAAAAACAGAAACAAATACTGTATGATCCCACTTACATGAAATATCTAGAATATGTGAATTAATAGAAACAAAGCATATCACAAGTTACCAGGAGCCAGGGAATAAGGGGACTGGGAGAGTTATTGTTTAATTGGTACAGTTTCAGTTTGAGGTGGTGGAAAAGTTTTAGTTAATGGATGGTAGCGATGGTAGCACTACATTGTGAATGTAATTATTACTACTGAATTGAATGCCTGAAAGTGGTTAGAAGGGGAAATCGTAAGTTGAATATATGTTACTAGGATAAAAAGTTTTAAATATGTATATAGTCAAAGAGAGATAGATATCAAATTGATAGATAATTGGTGAGAGAGAGAAAGATGAATGGCACTGTAGAAGCCACAGGTTTTCCTGTAGGTCTGTCCATATCAGCACATATAGAGCCACGTCAGGCTCTTTAGCAGTTGCACAGAACTCCACTGAGAGGTGTTTCATTTACATAATCAATGATTTGCCATTACAGACTATGCTCCATGGACAGCCTTATCCATAGGTAACTCATCTATTCCCGTCTACCTGTAGACTGCTGGGACAAAGGAGATGTGCATTTTAATCTTGGGAGATATTGCCAGTTGCCCTCTAAAGTTACCACTGATTTCTCTCCCCCCTACCCCCTGAGAGAGTATGAGAGGACTGTTTTCTCACAGTAAGCATAGCACAAGGTGCTATCAAACTGCTATACTTTCCATCCTTTCCAATGAAACAAGAAAGGTTTCTCATTATTTATTTAACTGCCTTTATTGGATTTGAGCATCTTTTGACATGTTAAAACTACTTTGCCTTTGTATCATTGAGACCTGTGTATTCATCTGTCAATCTAGCTGGGATAATAAAACATAGATATTTCATGATATAAGGGCCCTGGGACACTTGATTTCTTTTCAAAGTCAAGCTTACCCCACCACTGCTATGATTCAGTAGATCCAACCTCCTCTTCACTTGCAAACATTTACCTAGACCTTAATAAAACAATAGTCAGGTTTACCCTTTGTAGACCCATCCCATTCATTCTGGGACCAAGAACCAGATGAAGTCTGAAGTGGCCCCAAATGGCAGCGCGCATTAAAGACAAGGAAGCAAAAGGCTTCACAAATTCTTCTTTAAATATCAGAGGATTATTCCATAGGTATCTCTCTTTAAATGCCAGGGAACTATCTCAGGGAATCTGCCCCTCCACTGAACTCGCGCATGAGTCTAGAGGAAGTCAAGATACAGCTGGGCAGTAAGGTTGGGAGAAGAGACCAAATTTACACAAAAAGGAAAATGCCATTGAGCTGGATTTTTAATGTGGAATGAGATAGAGAACCGAGTGAACTCCTTGCTTGGCTCTGGATCCAGAGAGCTAGATTCTATTCTTGTTTCCCCTTTGCTCAGTATTATCTGCAGATGAACCCCAAACTCAAAAATCATGGAGGTGCTCCAATTCAACAGTCAAAATGTAGCGGGTGACAGAGGAAGGACACCGTTGTCCCAACTAATGACTGCTGATGAGGATTTGGACTTTTCTGGAGTCTAGTTTCAGAAGTTATAGAAGGAAGTATATCCGTGTGTGTATGTGCTCGTGTGTGTGTTATGGGAAGCTCCTGTTTTCTCCTATTGCATCAGAAAGAATAATTACTTTTCAGACATTAACTAGCTTTAGAAAAATATTCCATGAACTTATTTTCATTCCTAACACTGCTGTCTTTAAAACTTCTCTTATAAAAGCCATGTGCTAGATATGGCCATTCCACCATTCACTGATCACTGCCATCTATCCAATGGCCAGGTGAAGAAACTAACATGCTTTCATTAAGGCCGTTAATTTCTTCATTTCAAAAGTCAATATGCATGAGCCAAACAATTATAAGGCATTTCGTTTCACCCAGACTTTAGTTGAATGGTGTTGGAATAAATAGATGCATACACACACAGAAAATATTCGTACCACTTCAGGATAATAATAACAGATCTCTGAAATACATTCAATCAAAAAGTAAATACAAGTCCACTAACATTTATTGGTTTTACAATGGACTCTTTACTACTTGCGCAATAAAGGAATTTAAATGTGAGGATGGAATGATCCCGAATGGGACACAGAGACTCAGTCACTGATCTCTGTAATTAGGGATTGGGCTGACGCAAACCTGGGGAGCAGTACTTCTTGGGATAAGGGTCAGTACTGATGCAAAATGGTGCTTTGATGCCTGCTGCGCATGTCTGTTTCCTTTGCATTTAAAAATAGACTTTTAGAGAAGCGGACTTGGCCCAGTGGTTAGGGCATCTGTCTACCACATGGGAGATCCAGGGTTCAAACCCCGGGCCTCCTTGACCCGTGTGGAGCTGGCCCACATGCAGTGCTCATGCGCGCAAGGAGTGCCGTGCCACACAGGAGTGTCCCCCGCGTAGGGGAGCCCCACGCACAAGGAGTGCGCCCCATAAGAAGAGCCGCCCAGCGCGAAAGAAAGTGCAGCCTGCCCAGAAATGGCACCGCACACACGGAGAACTGACACAACAGGATGACACAACAAAAAGAAACACAGATTCCCGTGCCGCTGACAACAACAGAAGCAGACAAAGAAGACGACGTAGCAAATGGACACAGAGAACAGACAACCAGAGTTGGGGGTGGGGAGCCATGGAGAAATAAATAAATAAATAAATCTTTAAAAAATAAATAAAAATAGACTTTTACACCACACTTGGGTTGAACCCAATATTCTAACCACTTATTTTTCATAAAATCACCAAAAGTATTTGACTCAATCCTCTTGTTGTACTGATAAATAAGTAATATGCTTAAGACTGCACAACTAGTTAAGGGATAGGAAACACGCCATAACAACTTGAGGCCATTTGTTTATTTTGGATAGTGTTTAATTGGCAGTGGTTCCTAACATTTTAGATTCAAAATCACTGGCGGAAATTTAATGATCTATAGCTGTGCCGGCCATTTAGCCCTTCACTAGCCACATGGACTGTTGAGCACTTGAAAAGTAGCTAAGCTGAACTGAGATGGATGCTCTCAAGACACTGCAGGGAAAAAAAATGTAAAGAGTAACACAACTAGTTGTTGATAATTTTTAAGATACTGGGCTAAATAAAAGATATTATTAAAATTAATTCTCCATTTCTTTTTTTTTCCTTGATTATTCAAACATTTTAACTTATGCATGTGGCTCATACGTCTTGTTTTATTTGTATTGGGCAGTGCTGATTTATAGGAAAACACTTACCTGCACTAAGGAGCCATCAATAAGGAATCTCTCTTTCCTGAATTGGCCAGGGGCAAGATCAAAGGCGCAGGGAATGAGAGCAGCGCGTTTGTTGGAGTACTGGAAATAGTGCTTACCCAGCAAAGGAAGAGAGACTTGCTGCCCACATAACAAAAGTACTTTGAAATCAATGAAATGTTTTTAAGTCAATGCTTCAATGTGCTTGCATGTGTCAGTAAATTTAACTTTGAGGACATCAGCAATTGTGACAACCTGACAACCCATCACCTTGCCTTTTGATTAAGGGCAGCTGTTTTCCCGGCAAAATCAGAACCAAAACCAATTAATGTCATAGAAATCAGTTCTGCTTTGAAAGAGACATCTGTCCACTGTCCCTAACCATACCAGATAGCTAGATAGAGGAGACACAGCAGAGAGGGAGCTGGACCCGACCCACAAGATGAGTGAGAATGGGGAACGATGGGTATCTGAATTGAAAATTATGGGTCAGCGCAAGGCCCTTTCGTATCCAAACAACCTCTTCTCTCCAGGCAACCAAATGCTTTTCCTAGGAACAAAGAAATCCTTTGGCGTAAAAATTTACTGTGTTTTTCTAAGGGGAAAATGATGGTTTTCCTAAATCAATAGGTTCATTTTCAATATACCATTATATCAGCTATGGTCACAAAATTAGACAAATACACCCTTTTTTGGTTAAAAGAACCCCAGTTCTTTTCCAAATATTTTAATTTTTCAGTAAGAAATGGAGGATCAGAGGGAAGACAGTATTTTCCCTGAAATCATGCCTTTCAAAAATAGAACAAAAGTCAGGTGTGGTTCATAGGCTAGGAACCACATGAAATTAATTAAAAGGTCTTCGCTCTTCCGATGTGAAATGGCTTTGCTTAGAATGCTGGACTGCTAGACACAGGCTGAAAAGTGACTTCCACAACTTGGAATTCAATGGGTGTTTTCCGAGTCTCTTCTTGGGAACAACTCTATTAGAGCTGTAGCAAAAGATTCTGGAGGTTTCTATGTTAACCATCATCTATACATAAAATTGCCATCCGCATGGCTAAGTGAGGAGAAAGCAGCAATTCTTGTCGTAGCATGGGCAGAATCACTCTCTCCTTCCTCTCCTTTCACCCGTGTTCACGGGGGACTATTGCCCCTAGGACAAAATCCAGTACCATGTGTTAAATGGGATGAAAATGCTTCCTTGCCATTGTCTCCTGTATTTCTATAAAATGAGCTGTACCTCTTCATGAGCTCTAGACCATAGCACCTCCTGAATTTCCAGAGAGCAGAATTACCGACCATTTGCAATTTCAAGCAAACAACCAAAAAATAGCATTATTCACCAAATTCGTTAAATTTATTCTAATTTTATCCTCCCTTTTCTCTGCCTCCTACTCCACCTCTTCAAAGCCAAATGTCACTGGAAAAGAAACACATTTGGACCAATTTGGAATGTAAAATGCTCAGGTTTGATTTTTTTTACTTTTACCTAGGAAATCTTCCTTAAAACATATTTTTAAAGTTTTAAGTGGCAAGCAAAAACAAAACAAAAACATTCTGCTATGCTAAACTAGCTTCTCACATGCACGGCAGTCGTTCAAAAGAGAAAAAGTGCAAATATGTAAAATAAATTCCGAGGGAGAGAAAGCTGTGTCACGGAATTCCACCACAATGCTGTTTCCCCATTCAATAGAGGTAACTGATGATTCACTGACCTTCTAGTTTAAAAGTCTCCGGAGCCTCCATAAAATATGAATTGGAGTTTTAAAGAGGGAAATAAACAGCATTGTTAGGAGCAGGAAAAGGGAGAGCAGCTCAGGCGGGTCCCGACCGTGTGAAGCCAGGCCAGTGCCGTGCAGGCTGGGAACTGGCAGCAGTCATTTTCGTCGGATGGGAAGCCACACGCACACCACGCGCGACGTGATGCGGCGCCTTTCCCACCGTCCGCATGCACGACAAGGAACCAGAAAGGGACACATGTGGACATCACAAAACAGACTCTTTAAAAAGAGACGTCAAATACTGAGCCAAGTCTCGGCCGAGCGCCGAGGCGAGGCGGTCCGGGGTGCAAGCACGCTGCACAAAACAGCAGCCCCCGCGCGCCCTGCGTGGCTCCGTGGACCACCTCTTTCACGACTTCCAGAAAGCCAACTTCCACCGCAACAGAAGCACCTGCACGGGAGGATTTTCCAAAACGCCCACTCCTGCTCGGGAAGGCAGGAATCCCGGGCACTGGGCAAGGCGCAGGTTTTTCAAGAAGGAAATAAATGCTTTAGACGAGGGAGCCGCGCTGCTCCCTCTTCCTGACAAGGACACAGAAATACAGCTGACACACACACACGCGCGCGCACAGCCGCCCCTCGCCAACTCCAGCATCTACACGGCGGACTCGCCCTCCCGGAGAGCCGTCATCCCCTTGCACCGACCCGCAAGCAGGAATGCAGAAGCCGTCGGGGCCCGGGTGGGGCGCCGCGCAGGCACCGCGGCGGAGCGCGAGCTCGGGTACCTGGAGAAGCGCACACCTCCGCTCGGGGCTGCCTCGGCGCTCTCCTCGCGCGGTGCGGGCGGCTCCCGGCGCGCGGCGCGGGCTCCTCCCCGGGCGAGGCGGGGCGCCCCGCACCCCCGCCCCGTGACGCCGCCGTCAGCTGCTCGGCGGCCGCGCGCCCTGCGCCTGCTCGCCGGCGCCGCGCCCTGGCCCGCCCGCCTGGCCCGCGCACCTGCGCTGGCTGGGCTGGTGCCGGGCTGGTGCAGGGCGGTGCGCGGCCCCGGCCCGCCGAGTGCTCCCCCGGGCTTGCCGTCCAGCTGCCTTCCTCTTTCTCCTCCTCTTTCCACCTCCCACTTCAGAGATGTGCCACCTCCATCGGCTGCTGCTGCAGCTGTTAGCAATGCTTAAATGGCGCCTGCTCGCCTCCAAGGAGCTTTTAGGTGCCACCTACTGCATGCTCCTGGAATATATTGCGAGGGCTGGAATTGTCTCTGATAATTTAATGAATTAAAATAATTTCATTGAAAGGACACAAGCGTCCTTTGTTTTAAATTGTCCACCTCGCCAGTTACCATTACCACTAACCACATAAGCCTTTCTTTCAGTCTCCAGATAACCAAACTAAAAGCCTACTCTTTTAGAAGGCGGAGGAGATAACATGCCCAACAACCATACGGTGTAAATTAATACATTCTGATTTAATAGGATCGAATGACAAAACCGCCATTGGCTAGCTTCCGTTAGAACTGCCTTTTCACTGAGTACTTCCACATTTGTGTTTCAAGGAAATAACTAGGTTTATTTTTTAACACTGATGGACAATTTGTGAAAGAAGGATTTATTGAAAAGCAGGTGAATCAGCAAGAAATAAGACCTGTGCCTTTTTTTTTTAATGCTTGACTATAACATCAACTCATAGTGAATTTCAGGTTTGCTATGAGGAAGACTTCTGATTATAACTCATGCCTTTTAAGATACCAAATGTTCTAAGAGTACTGGGCAATATTATTACTTTCTCATTCTTTAAATTTGATCATTTTGTAAAATCCCACTTACATGCTGGAATAGCCTTTTGGTTTTCTGTATAATTTCAAACAGCATTATCCATTTAAGTTCATTTCCAAGGTTAATTTCTGCTCTGTTTTTCACAGGAAATGTGTTTTTCAAATCTTACTTAAGAGTTATGATTCTTACAAGTAATACTCAGTAGATTTTATTTTGCTCACCAGATCACTGTGATTCTGGCCTTGATGCTATAGCCTTTGGAAGATGAAGAAAAAATATATATCAATTTTTCCAGAGTCATTTAAGGTGACCGTCAACAAACCTGCTTCTACTTTAATGATGCCAGGAAAGCAGTGTCATTCCATTCCCAGCCTCCTCATCATTGCAAAGGAATATGCCAACCAATAGAACAAGCATCACAGAGGAGGGTCTGGATACACTGAGAACAGTTATGGGCAATGCCTGCTCTTTCTGGAATCTGAAAGGACCATCCAGTCTAACAAGTCACAGACTTGGTTTCCATAAAAACCTAAGAGGTAGCTTATCAGGTTAAATGATGAAACCGAATTTGAAGACTAAATAAGAAAAGGATGCAAATATTAAGACATGAAAACTTTGAAGGCAATAGAATGGCTAAAACCCAAAACATTAACAACACCACATGCTGGAGACGATGTGGTAAGAATGCAAAATGGTACCATCATGTTGGGAGATGGTTTGGTGGTTTCTTACCAAGAGCATAGACTTACCATATTACCTGGCAATCACACTCCTAGACATTTACCCAGTTGAGCTGAAATCTGGTGTCCATGCAAAACGCAGCACACAAATGGTTAGAGCAGCTTTCTTTAGCATTGCCGAAAATTGGAAGCAACCAAGATGTCCTTCAATAGGTGAATGGATAAACTGTGATGCCTCCAGAGGACTGTGCTTTGATAGAGGTGGCTCTCTGTGCTGAAGGCATTCCCAGGAAGCAGGTGAGTGAGAGAGGCTTTGGCAGCAACACTCCCAGTCACTGGGAAGATGAAGGTTTCGCTCCTGAAGGGTGGGTATGGGTAATGCACCACACATCCACTACAGCAGCCAGACTTGCAGAGAATGGAGTACATTTGGCACAAGTGAACAATCTCAGAGATAGGTCTTTTTGCAAAGAATGAACTTCTGTGTCATTCCCTAATTCTGTTTTTCAATCATTCCTCCAGATTCTACTAGCTGCTTTTAAGTCTAGCAAGGCTCTTATTTTTCTCTTCCTCCTTCCCTTTTTTTCATGTGTACCCCACTGAGGATAAAGTGCCAACTTGTTATCTGTTCTTAATCTTTTCAGCTTACCCAGGCTACACAGATGCCAAGGCTGACATCTCTTCTCATAATCTCCGAGAGTTTTTCATCCCTGATTTACATAAGGTTGACCTAGTTCTCTTGGCCTACTCCATTGAATAGTGCAATACACAGGTGATTTATCTATGAAATGTCCCCTCTGTGTGCTCAGATTGTTCTCTCCATCCCTGGGTCTGACCCCACTTCTTTGCTCCTCCAAAACCTTCTATTGTATCTACAGGAACACTTGTACCGTATTCATCAAATTCCTCGATAATGTCCTTGCAGAAGTCCCACCAATCTTTCACCCTAAATGAAGCTGTCCTTCAGGCCGCTGCTTCCCCCATAGCTATCTCAAGCAGAGGCTGCTTTTCCTCTGGTAGCTCAGCAGTTCCTTGATCCCCATCACCTCCTCTGGGCCATGTTTTCCCCTCCAGCTGCAAAAATCTTGTCTTTTGGACTCTGCCATCCTTTCTCCTGTCATCATCCAGCAAACACTGAGTGAGTGGGCTTTCTCTCTGCCTGGAACCAAGTCTACCTGAAAGACTGACCCCAGTCCCTGGACTCTTATTTTCATGGTCTCATTTGCCCTCCACCATATCCCAGCCATCCACAATGATCCCTGTCATCACAACAGATCGCAGGACAGGAGGTGTTGGTCGCAACCCAATTTCTAGCCACTCTCACACAGCAAGTCCTCCTTTGACAGCTCAGTCTCTCTCTTTGAGCTGGGGGTGGCATTTCCTCTAATGTTTTGACCTAGCAGCTATCTTCTCTCTCTTTGTCCCACCCCATCACTTCTCACTCTCTGTTAAATCTTTTCCATCTGTGTAAAATGTGGCACAGTGAAGTTTCTGTCCCTCTCAACTGTTTGTCTTCTCTAAAGAACTGAAAGGATTAAAATATCAGCAGAGTAATCTTACCTCCTAACTGGTCTTCCCCTCTGCACCTCAATCAGCCAGGAGGTGAGCCAGGAAGCCCTGGAGTGGCATCTTAGAGCTTTTAGAATCCAATATAAACCCTTTGTCTCGGTACACGAGGCTCTCAGGCTCTGACTGCTTGCTACAACTCCAACTTCAGCTCATTCTCCCTTCCCTCTACTCACAGGTTCCAACACAGTTAGTCTTTCTTCAGTTTCCCAAATGTACCAGAACCTTCCTCACATCAGGGCCACTGCACATGCTGTTCCTCATCAATGTGAACTCATCTAGTCATAGCTAATTCCACTGGAGGTTTTGCTTCCAATCTACGTCATTAAATGTGTTGTCCACAGAGAGGTCTTCCTTGACTGCCCTCATAAAAGTTGCATCACACTCCCCCCATCACCTGGCCCCTATTATTCTGCTCCTTTTATAGTTGTATCCCACTTAGTTCTCTATGTATTTGTCATTTATTTATTTATTTATTTTCCTTTTTCCATTAGCCTATAAGCTATATGAAGGCAGATACCCCGGTTGCTTCATTCATCTTTAGAGCCCAATTATGCCATGTTGTAAAAAACTAGGGATGGAGGGGGAGTGAGGCAGTGCATATGACACAACCCTACCCATTCAAGCTCTAAACTAATTAGATAGGCAGGAGTCAAGCAATGAATAAAATTACACCATCATCATTAAAGCCAATTTTGGAGAAAGCTGATGTTGCTGTTACTGAAACCCTGTGTCTAAGCCCTGCCTACTTAAATTTCATTTGAGTAATTGTTCTTTTCCATTCACCTCTTCTTGGAATAACTATTATGCCCATATTGGACTTCCATTTTTTGCTTCCACATTTTATAATTTCCTTCCTATATTTGTGGGCATTCTTTCAGAGGCAAGAAACATAAAAAGCAACAAAAAATGAAGAGTTACAGTAATATAAATGATTGCCTCCAGTAGTTATTGGATTCTTCTGAGTTGCACCCACCATCACTGTGTCATCTCTTCTTCTCTTTTACCTTTCCTCTTACAGTGGCAGGTCCAGTGGCTGCCCAGACCTCTTCTTTCTCCTTTTACCTCATTCTATGTAGCACTAGAAAAGCAGTCAGTAGTGGGAGAAGTTAAATCTAGAAAGTAGAGGGCTAATCCTGCAGAAAGGCTAATCCCTTTCCACTTTTTGCCGTGTGTCCTCCCAGATCCTCAAACTCATTGGAAGTGAGGAAAGAAAGGAAAAGAGATTCTCGATTTTTCTTCCAGGGCCAAAGTCAGGGAAGATGATTCCAACAATTTGATCACTTAATATTTTCCAAGCACCATTCCTCTCCAATCCTGTAATGGAACTCCGAATGCATTATCACTTAGAAACATCTTGCTGTTTATTATAATGGTAGGAAATTATCCCTATGTCTATATCTATCTATATCTATTTCTATGTGTGCAAAACCATTAGGGATATCATTAGGAAGATATTAGCAGGTTGGAAAGGAAGGCTCACCAATTTAGAAATAAACTTTGAAAGTATAGCTCTATCAAAGCTGGATGAAATCTGTATCTCTGGACATTTAGATATCCATGGACATTGATTTCAGCAACTGATATAGGCACTGGAGTCAGTCAACATAAAACTAGTAGTCTAGATTGGCTTCCCCATCTTTCTAAGCATAGTCATAAAGGTCAGCACTTGATTTCTAGGCCTCGTTTAAAAATTTATGCTAAATTTAATGCATTATATATTTTAATGCTATCTTAGTTTGCTAGCTGCTAAAACAAATACCATACAATGGGTTGTCATAAACAATAGGAATTTATTAACTCATGGTTTTGAGACTAACAGAAGTCTAAAATCAAGGCATCAGCAAGGTGATGCTTTCTCCCAGAAGATTATGGTATTATGGGTCTGACTGCAGCAGTCATTGGTCCTTGGTTTTTCTGTCACATGGCAATGTACATGGCTGTTTTCATTTCTTTTTTGCTAAAGCAAATACCATGTGATTCATCGCCTCAACAGTGAGAATATACTGGCTCACTCTTTTGAGGCTAGGCAAAGCCCAAATCAAGATGATGCTTTCTTCCCAAAGACTGGTGTTCAGGGACTGTGTGTCAGCAGTCCTTGATCCTTGCTCCTCTGTCATGTGGCAATGCACATGGCAGCCTCTCCTGGCCTCTCCTGTCTCTTCCAGGTTCCGCCAACTTTCAGCTTCTGGCAACTGCCTCTGGCTTTCTCTCTCTCTGTGACCCTCTCTATAAGACCTTCAGTAATAGACTTAAGACCCATCCCTTAGGACATCACCTGATAGCTTATGCTAATGAGATAGCTCAAGGTGGGGGCCAGCCGTACAGGTAGTCATAGGGTGGGGGTTGGCCACATGGAAAGACCAACCATGTGATTAGAGGGTTGGGGCTCTGAGCCCTGTGCTATCAACTCCCGTGGGCATTGATTCCATCATTCTTGCCTATGTAAGGAGGCCCCAAGAAAACTGACACCAATCCTATATTATCTCCCAGGAGGATGATGCTCTGATTTTACAGAGAGAGGACATGGAAGCTTAGCCTGTGACACTCTCCCACACCTCGCTCTACTTATCTCTTGTTTTGCTTCCTTTTCGTATCCTTTTGGCTTTAATATAATTATAACCATAGATATAGCACTTTCCTGAGTTCTGTGAGTTTTTCTAATAAATTATTGAACCTGAGGGAGTGATGGGAACTCCAAAATTTGTAGCCAGTTGGTCAGAAGTGCTGGTGACCTGGGAACCCTTGAACTTGTGGCTAGTATCTGAAGGGCAATAGTGCAGAGGACTGTGCCCTAAACCTGTGGACTCTGACCTAACTCCAGGGAGTTAGAATCACAGTTGCATTGTGGGTTGATGTCAGAAGTTATTGTACCCAACTTCTGCTGGTTTGTCTGACTGGTGATATTTTTTGTCCTGATTGTTCACTGAGGATGAAAGGGGCTCTGTCTAAATTTTAGTTTTCTCTCTGGAACCCTGATTTCCAAAGTTCTATTATGTCATCATCTCTCGGCCGTCTAGTGAGACCCTTTAGCTCTGGATCTGCCAAAATCTCTCTAAAAACAACTCTTTGAGACATTATGAAGTAATCCAGGATAAAGGAACCTCATCCACCTTTGAGTTTCATGCAGACTGCAGCTCAGGACCCTGTGTATCTGGTATTCAAAGAGTATTTGTTATTCCTTCATCCATTAGAACTAATATTTATTGAGAACTTACTTTGTGCTAGGAGCTACGCTAGAGACTGATGGTGGGGAGAGAATGATTTTCCAGACTCTTGTTGTTTCTTTTCACGTGGGGAACTCTATTGGGGCCACACTCCTGGCCTCTCCGCCCCCTCGCTGGCTTTCTGGGTGTGTGTGTGATAAGGACTGGGCATGTGTGGTTAGTTCCTCCCCAGCTCTTTCTTTGGGAGCTGGCATCCTGCAGGAAGGATGTGTTCTGCTCCGGACCTCCCCAGAGCTCTACAAGGCCAGTCCTTTATGAGAAGAGAGGGGGCATCCAGTATTGATTTGGTGTGGAAGTTTGATATTATTTATGAATTCCAAAAAGAGATATTGATTATGTTTATAAACTGGTCTGTTCCTCTGGGTGTGATACCCTTTGATTGTATTAGACTCAGCTGAGATGACTTTGATTAGATTATGTTAAGATTAAGGCTTTGATTATGTGACATCATTAGGGTGACTCAGTTTGAATCCCCGCATCCTCTGTGGGCTATATAAATAGACAATCAAGGAGGCACAGAGAAGCAGATACACAGGAAGAGAGAGAGCTCCATAGACATGGTGGAGGAGAGAACTTGTCAACTTCGATCCTGTGGCCCCCGAAAGAGAGAGGAGCCTCTTGCCAGATAGTCTACAGCTGACCTTGTGAAGAGCACAATGCAGCTGAACCCAAAAAGGAACGAGCCCTCCAGCCTACAGCTGAAATTGGAAGAAGCCAGGTCCACAAAGCCATAAAGGGAAAGAAGAAGGCTGAACCCTCAGGGATATCAGCAGCCATCTTACTTCAACATGTGGCAACAGACATTTGGTGAGAAAGTACCTCTTCTGGTATCTTGAATTGGACTTTTTAGGGCCTTGTAACTGGAAGCTTCTACCCAAATAAATACCCTTTCTAAAAATCAACAGTTTCTGGTACTTTGCATCAGCACCCCTTTGGCTGACTAATACAATTTGCAATGAAAACAATTTTCTCTGAAACAAATAAAAATCTAAATCTGTACATTTAAAGAACACAACATGTCTGAGGAAAGGTAGGCACAGAATAACTAACCCTGAAAAATAGACTGTTAATAGCCTTTTAAAAATAGAGTCTGATGAGAACCAGTTCTTTCCCCTCCCCACAAAAGAAAATAACCTAGAATGGAGAGAATAGGGGGCCTGAGAATGTTGTCCACGGTAATATCCAATGAATGAAATGGAAACACATTATAGAGAAGTTTCAGGAGAAGAAAAATTTGACCTAGAATATCATGACCAGATTACATGTAATTAACTCACACACACAATGACACAAACAGAATTTTTAAATAGAAAAACTCAAATATTACTTATCTTGAATCCTTCTTGAGGGGAAAATAATGATGAAGTTCTCCAGAAAACCAGGTGAGAAACAGGAAAGCTGTGGTAAAAAGGATTGGGTCAGGAAGCGGACTTGGCTCAAGGGATAGGGAATCCGCCTTCCACATGGGAGGTCCAAGGTTCAAACTCCGGGCCTCCTTAACCCGTGTGGAGCTGGCCCATGCACAGTGCTGATGTGCGCAAGGAGTGTCGTGCCACGCAGGGGTGTCCCCTGCGTAGGGGAGCCCCACGCACAAGGAGTGTGCCCCATAAGGAAAGCCGCCCAGCACCAAAGAAAGTGCAGCCTGCCCAGGAATGGCGCTGCACACACGGAGAGCTGACACAGCACGATGATGCAACAAAAAGAAACACAGATTCCCGGTGGTGCTGATAAGGATAGAAGCAGCCACAGAAGAACACACAGTGAATGGACACAGAGAGCAGACAACTGGGGAGGGGGGAAGGGGAGAGAAATAAATAAAATAAAAAATAAATAAAAATAGAAAAGGACTGGGCAATAGAACTCAAGCTAAAATGCATGGGGACTATGGGGCTTGTAGTTACAGAATGAAACATAAATGTTATAAAACATCATGGTGTAAAAATAATCATGTATTAATGAAAATGCAAAGGTGATGGGGAGAGAAGATGGCAGAGATCCTGAAATCTTTAATCACCCTTCATCAACTCAGGAGACACTGGCAGATATCTGTTGAGGTAAAACTCAAGAAACTGAGGTTTTAATCTATTTTAACAGTTGATCAAGAGAAGAACCAGAGAAGAGGTGGGGCAAGAGGGCTTCTGAGTGAGTGCACCTCACAAACTCTTCTGCAAAGAAGCAGCCAAGTAGGGTTGGAATCTTGCCAGAGTGGACTGTTTCTGGGACTTGCAAGGCAGGAAGTGTATGGACGTCGATTTGGAGAGACAGTGACAGAGACAGTGCTTGCTAAAGGTAGAATTGTGGGTCACAAGCAAAGAAGTCAGAAGCTGTGGGGAGCGGGACCCTTCCCCCTAAGGCTGGCAGCGTTGGTGTTCCCTGAGAACTGTCGGTTGTGTGGCAGCGTTCTCAAGCCCCGTGATCCCCAGATGCGTGGTCCCCAGGTCTGTGTCCCCTAAGCCCCCGTAGCCCATGTTCCACAGACCTACATACCCTGAGTTTGCAATGTCCCAGGCTTACCTTTCCCAAATCCAGCACTCCTGGAGGTCTGGGATTACCCTAGCCCTCTGATTTTGGACTGACTCTGTGAGTGGGAGGGATTCAGGGGGGGTGTAGAGGGGCCAAACAAGTGTGGGTTCAATTTTCTGATCCCCCCTCCCCTTTTTGTCTTTTTTTCTTTTTTTTTTTTTTTTTTTTTTTTGTGCTTGGAGGAGCATACCAGCTGGCTTGGGGAGAGCCTGGGAAGAAAGGAGTGATGAATCTGCTAAGAAAGCCCAATTTACCTACACACTCTGGGATAGAATACTTGGTCTGGAAGAAGGTGGAATCAGAAAATCAACTAGCCCACCTGTAGCACACCTGAGAGGGACTGTAGGATGTGCTTTCCAAGTTTCCAGTAGCATACTATGGGTTCCTGGTGAGGTGTGGGTGCTCTCTCTCTGGAAATTAAGAGCCATTGTTTTCTGTGCTGAGCTGATTCAAGAAGGACCCACTTGAATCTCCTACTGGACCTCTCAGGCAGCTTTCCTGCTGCCCTGGGAGAGAGGGAAGTGAGGAAGGGAAAAAGGGAGAATGTCAGTTTCCTAAGCATTTTAGTTAACTGCAAAGAGTGCAAAGAGGATTCCTTGCTTGAAACTGTGTCTGGTATTTTGTTGGTTTTTCTTCTTGCTTTTCCTTCCTCTTTATCCCCCCAAGGCCCTTTTTTCTCTCTTTTATTTTCTCTTTTTCTTTTTCTTGCTGGCTTACCCCTCCCCCTTTTGTCCCTTTTCTTCTTTCTTTTTACCTCTTCTTTTTATTTTTTTAATATTAGGTGCTACAAGGAGTACTTCACATTTGCTGTATTTCCGCATCCTCAATTTCCTCTTTTCTGTGTGTATTGATTTTGGTCACCAACACTATCCCCTTTCCTCTACATCTTTCTATTCTCCATCATTTATTGTTTCTCTTACATTACACTTCTCTTTGTTTGGCCCCCAATTTTTCTGACTTTTTATTTCTAATACCTTTGTTCTGTTTTATTATATTCACTCTTTATATTATTGTCCTTTCTTTTCTCTTTCCCTCCCTCCTGAACACACTGGCCTTTTATATTCCTCCCCATATTCAGTTTACTGTCTCATTATATGTACTCTACTTTTCTTACTGTTACAACTCTACATAGCTTATATGAGTCTAATATTCGTTCTCCTAGATCTCACATGGTTCCTCTGTTAATATTTACTATCAATACTACTATTATTCATTTTCTTTTCTTGCTCCTTTTGCTTTCTCTGGTCCTAATATTTTCCTTCAGGTGAACTTAGCCAAAAACAAGGAAATGGAATAAGAAGAACAAAGTGACAAAGAGAAGACTTAACATGCACACAAAAACAACAACTAATTAACCCCAAATTAGACAAAGAAGCTAAGCAACTGATTAAACCTGTCAAGATAAAATGGTGACCAGACAGCAACAAAAAACTATAAACCAAACCAATAATCAGGAAGACATGCCCCAATCCAATGAACAAACTAAAAACCAGGAAGAGGAGCAGAACAGCAAACAAGTAATTAAAGCTCTCAAATGTATTAGGGACCAATTTGATGAAGTGAAGGAAGAGATTAATAATATGGAGAAAACACTTGAAGGAAATAGAGAAGAAATTGCAATCATACACAAAAAGATAACGGATAAGATGGTGATGAACAGCACAATTCAAGAAATCAAAAATACACTCTCAGCAAATAACAGCAGACTCGAAGAGGCAGAGGAAAGAATTAGTGATGTGGAAGACAGTACATCTGAAATCAAACAGATAGTAGAACTGATCGATAAAAAGATAGAAAAAAATCCAGCAGGGACTTAGGGACCTGAATGACAATGCAAAATACACAAACATATACATTATAGACATCTCAGAAGGAGAAGAGAAGGGAAAGGGGACAGAAGGGGTGTTGCAGGAAATAATGGCTGAAAACTTCCCAAACCCATCAAGGGAGATGGATGTACATGTCCAGGAAGCACAATGCACACCAAACAGTATAAATCCCAACAGGCCTACCCCGAGACATATACTTGTCAAATTATTCAATGCTCAAGACAAAGAAATAATACTAAAAGCAGCAAGAGAAAGGAGAATCATTACATACAAAGATTAAGTGCTGATTTCTCATGTGAAACTATGAAGGCAAGAAGGTAGTGGTACGACATAATCAAGGTACTAAAAGAAAAAAATTTCCAACCAAGAATATTCTATCCAGCAAAGTTAGCATTCAAAATATGATGGAGAGTTCAAAATATTCACAGATAAACAGAAAATAAGAGAATATGCCAATAAGAATCCTGCCCTTCAAGAAATACTAAAAGGAGTTCTGCAGGAAGAAAGAAAAAAACAAGAGAGAGAGTTGGAGGAGAGTGTAAGAGCAACTAAAAAGATAAAAACAGAAAAAAAAATCAAAATATGACAAACACAAATCCAAAGAAAATACGGCTAATGTGAGTAATTCCTTGAAAGTAGTAACACTGAATGTCAAGGATTAAACTCACCTGTCAAGAGACTCAGACTGGAAGATTGGATAAGGAAATATGACCCATCTATATGCTGTCTACAAGAAACACATCTTAGACCCAGGGATTGAAGGAGATTGTAAGTGAATGGCTGGAAAACAATCTTACAAGCAAACAATAACCAAAAAAGGGCAGGAGTAGCTATATTAATATCAGACAAAATAGACTTTAAATGCAAAACAATTGTGAGAGACAAAGATGGATACTACATATTAGTGGAAAGGATAATCTTTCAAGAAGAAAGAACAATCATAAACGTTTATGCTCCTAACAAGAGTGACTCCAAATACATGAGGCAAACACTGGAAAAACTAAGTGAAGGAATACATGCTTCTACAATTATAGTGGGGGTCTTTAATACACCACTATCAACTTTGGACAGAACATCTCAAAAGAGAACCAATAAAGAAACAAAGACTTTGAACAATGTATTAGAGGAGCTGGGCCTAATAGACATATACAGAACATTACACCCAAATACAGCAGTATATACATTCTTCTCAATTGCACATGGGTCATTCTCCAATTTAGACCACATGCTAGGCCACAGAAAAAACCTCAATGAATTCAGAAAGATCAAAATCACACTAAATAATTTCTCTAACCACAGCGGAATGAAGCTGGAAATCTTCAAGGGCCAGAGATACAGATTTGGCACCAAGATATGGAAGTTAAACAACACACTCCTAGAAAAAAAGTGAATCAAGGAGGAAATCTCAAAAGAAAATAATAACTACCTTGAAACTAATGAAAATGATAACACAACATATCAAAACTTATGGGATGCAGCAAAAGCAGTACTGAGGGGAAATTTATAGCCATAAATTCATACATCAAAAAAGAAGAAAGAGCTAAAATTGAAGAAATAACTACAACTTGGAGGAATTAGTAAAAAAACAACAAACTAAACCCAAAGGAAGAAGAAAGAAAGAAAGAACAAAGATCAGAGCATAACTAAATGAAATAGAAAATAAGAAAACACTTGAAAAAATAAACAAAACCAAGAGCTGGTTCTCTGAGAAGATCAATAAAATTGACAAACCCTTAGCTAGACTCACAAAGAAAAAAAGAGAGACAATGCAAATACACAAAATAAGAAATGAGAAAGGGGATATCACCACTGACCCCACAGAAATAAAGACTATCATAAAGGGATTCTTTGAAAAACTATATGACAACAAGAAGGACAATTTAGAGGAAATGGACAAATTCCTAGAAACACATAAGCAGCCTACATTGACAAAAGAGGAAATGATGATCTCAAAAAAACAATCACAAGTAAAGAGATAGAATCAGTCATTAAAAACCTCCCAACTAAGAAGAGCCCTGGGCCAGATGGCTTCACAGGTGAATTCTATCAAACATTCCAGAAAGAACTAACACCAATCTTGCTTAAACTCTTCCAAAAAATGGAAACAGAAGGAACATTGCCTAACTCATTCTATGATGCCAACATTACTCTAGTAGCAAAGCCAAACAAAGACACTACAAGAAAGGAAAATTAGAGACGAATCTCTCTAATGAACCTAGATGCAAAAATCCCCAAAAAAATACTTGCTAATCATATTCAACAACACATTAAACAAATTATACACTATGACCAAGTGGGATTCATTCCTGATATGCAAGGATGGTTCAACATAAGAAAATCAATTAGCATAATATACCATATAAACAGATTGAAAGAAAAAAATCACATGATCATATCTATAGATGCAGAAAAAGCATTTAACAAAATACAGCACACTTTCTTGATAAAAACAGTGCAAAAGATTGGAATAGAAAGAAACTTTCTGAAGATGATAAAGAGTATATATGAAAAACCCACAGCTAACATCATTTACAATGGTGAAATCCTAAAATCTTTCCCTCTAAGATCAGGAACAAGACAAGGATGCCCACTATCACTCCTTCTATTTAACATAGTCTTAGAGGTACTTGCTTGAGCACTGAGGCAAGAACCTAACATAAAAGGCATGCAAATTGAAATAAGTCAAAATTTCACTATTTGCAGATTGACCCTATACATAGAAAACCCTGAGAAGCCTACAACAAAGTTTCTAGAACTTATAAATGAGTTCAGTAAAGTCACAGGTTACAAGATCAATGTGCAAAAATAGTAGTGTTTCTGTACACCAATAATGAGCAATCTGAGGAGGAAATCAAAAAACAAATTCCATTTATAATTGTAAATTTAAAAAATCAAATACCTAGGAATAAATTTAAAGATGTAAAAGACTTATACACAGAAAACTACACAACACTGTTCAAGGAAATCAAAGAAGACCTAAATAAACAGAAGAATATTCCCTGTTCATGGATAGGAAGACTAAATATTATTAAGATATTTATCCTACCAAAACTGATCTACAGATTCAATGCAATCCCAATAAAAAATCAACACAGCATTCTTTAATGAACTAGAGAAACTAATTATGAAATTTATTTGGAAAGGAAAGAGGCCTCACATAACCAAAGACATATTGAAAAAGAAAAATGAAATTGGAGGAATCATGCTACCTGACTTTAAAACATACTACAAAGCTACAGTAGTGAAAACAGCATGGTATTGGCACAAGGATAGGCACACTGACCAATGGAATCTAATTGAGAGTTCTGATATAGAACCTCATATACATAGCCATATGGTATTTGACAAGGCCACCAAACCCTCTCAACTGGGAGAGAATGGCCTCTTCAACAAACAGTGCCTGGAGAACTGGATATCCATATGTAAAAGAATGAAAGAGGATTACCAACTCACCCCTTATACAAAAACCAACTCAAGATGGATCAAAGACCTAAATATAAGAGCTAAGACCATAAAGACTTTTGAAAGCAGTGTAGGGAAGCATCTACAGGACCTTTAAAAAGAAATGGTTTCATGAACTTCACACCAAAAGCACGAGCAGCAAAAGAACAAATAGATAAATGAGACTTCCTCAAAATTAAAGCCTTCTGCACCTCAAAGGAGTTTGTCAAGAAAGTGAAAAGAGAGTCTACACAATGGGAAAAAATATTTGGTAACCATATATCTGATAGGAGACCTATATCCTGCATATATAAAAGAACTCCTATATCTCAAAAATAAAAAGACACACAGCCCATTTAGAAAAATGGGAAAAAGATTTGAACAGACACTTCTCCAAAGAATATATACAAATGGCTAAAAAGCACATGAAAAAAATGCTCAAAATCAGTAGCTATTAGGGAAATACAAAACAAAACTACAAAGAGATACAATCTTACTCCCATAAGACTGGCAGCTATCAAAAAATCAGAAGAGTACAAGTGCTGGGGAGGCTGTGGAGGAATGGGAACACTCATCCACTGCTGGTGGGAATGCAGAAGGATCCAGCCATTCTGGAGGACAGTTTGGCAGTTTCTCAAAAAACTATTTATAGATTTGCCATATGACCCAGCAATTCCACTGCTGGGTATATACCCAGTAGAACTGAAAACAAGGACATAAACCAATATATGCACACCAATGTTCATAACAGCACTATTCACTATTGCCAAAAGTTGGAATCAACCCAAATGCCCATCAACAGATGAATGGATAAATAAAATGTGGTATATACATACATTGGACTACTACCCAGCTATAAGAATGAATACAGTACAAACACATGTGATAACATGGATGAATCTTGAGAACCTTATGTTATGTGAAGCAAGCCAGGCATTGAGGGACAAATACTGCATGTCCTCTCTGATATGAAATAAGTAAACCAAGCTGTCTCAGAAATCCAAAGACTGGATGATAGTCTTAAAGGAAGTTTGGGGGTAGAGGAAGGTTGCAAGCTGACACCTATATGGGTGAAATCTATGATAAACTGGAAGTAAGTATTTGTATAGGGAAGGGATAAAATGGGGGTGTAGGGATACCTTTGGGTGGGGCTTTGTGGACTTGAGGGGGGCTAGGGATGGGAGGATGGGTCAGATAGCCCAAGAAATTGGAGGGAGGGTGGGGGGAACATTTGAACATAGGAGATTGTCAGGTATGTGATTGAAATTATAATGTAGAGAAAACTCTTTAGAAAATATAATAAAGAAGATTACCTGTTGAAAATGCTTAAGGGGGGGCATGTGACACAGGGCAAGTGTCTAGGGAGTGTGTGGGTGCTCATTTTGTCATAGTGGGTTATATCATTGGGTGGAGACCCATACAATGAGAGTGAAGGTATACCCACATCCTAGGGAGGACTGATGTTCTCAAACACAGGTAATTGTATCTCTCAAGAGAATTGGTGGGTGCCAATGGGTTAGGGCAATCAAGTATGTCAAGCCCTCAACATTGTTGCAAGTATCTCTGAATATGGTCCTTCAAATAATGAAGATTGATTGTCATGGTGGGCCCTGAGGGGAGGGGGAAAGAGGTATTGAATAGATGGAATCAGTGTAACTGTGGGGCAATGGAAGTGTTCCAAAAGACCATGCCATGATGGATATAGGTCATGTTAAATTACACCAAAAATGTATAAAAATCTGTAGGCTAAAATGTAAACGATAATGTAAAACATAAGATAACTAAAAATTTAGATAATTGTATAGTCTAAAATATAAACCATAATGTAAACCAAATGGAACCATGTTTGAAAGCTATTGTTTCAATATCTGTACATCAGCGGCAGCAAATATCATATGAACATGTAAAAAGATCATTGCTGGGGAAGGGACAAAGGGTTTGATATTGGATATGTGGCAGTACCGTGTTTTGTATATGTGCATTACTGTGATCTGAAACTTACGTGAAGACAAACTTATTAGAGAGAGAAAAAAAAAGAAAGGATGTAGACACTGAGAAAGAAATGGAAGAAATTGCCTTGCCACTATACATACAGGGCAACACTGATAGCAGTGATGAAAGACAAAAAGTCAAAAACAAAGCTTTTTCATTTTTTCATTTTTTGATACCCTAATTTATTTTTACTTTATTTAATTTTTCTAAATTAGTATGTATTGTATATCTAACCTTTAAACCCATCACTATACTCCATTTTACTATTAATGGAACCTGGCAATATATTAGGCTTTATTTTCAAAGAAGTTTCGGACTACAGAGAGGTTCAACTATGGCAGGGGAGGAACACTTGTGTGGGGTGTTATTGATGGGGGACACATGGTTGGGAGGGAGTTCTCCAGGGCATTTATACAGGGTACATAAAAATGTTTGGATATTTTCATAGTGGTTTCAGTTAAAAATGACAACTGAGAGAGTGCTGAGTTCCTAGCCAGGGGAGCTCTATCACATTCTCCAATGGAACAGCAACAATCCCCTAAGTGCAATGGCAAAGACCAATAAAGATGAACAGTCCAACAATGAACCCTTGATACTGATGGCTACGATTATGAGCCTGAGCGCCTGAAATATGAACTAGGCCTAGAGATGCAGAGTGCCTAAGAGTTACCTCCTGAAATCCTCCAATTTGCTCAAATGTGGCCACTCTCTAAGCCAAACTCAGCATGACTGAGAAAGTGACCACAGTTGTTGTTGATGGTAAGGAGAGGGACGAAGAAATATGATGTGAGGGCATTTTCAGGACTTGGAGTTGTCCTAGTTGGTACTGCAGGGACAGATGCTGGACATTGTATGTCCTGCCATGGCTCACTGGGTGGACTGGGGGAGAGTGTAAACTACAATGTAAACCACTATCCATGTGGTGCAGCAGTGCTCCAAAATGTATTCACCAAATGCAATGAACATGCCACGATGATGAAAGAGGTTGTTGATGTGGGAGGAGTGAGGCGAGGGGGGTGGGGGTACATGGGGACCTCATATTTTTTTAATGTAACATTTTTCTAAAAACAAAGAAAAAAGAAAAAGAAGAACCAAAGATACACAGACAACTTTTAACTTGAAGGAAGACATCAGACCCTTACAAGCATCCATAAATAAGACAGTTAAAATAACAAAAAGATGAAAAAAAAAAAACCAGAAACCTAAAGACAAAAGCCACATCATAAAATGGTAGAACCAACACTAAACCTACTTGTCATATCAATAAATTCTGGGTTTAAATCTAAAGATAAGTCACTACCCCATGTCCTTTTCGAAATTGCTCAAATTGAATAAAAAGCAAACCCACTGTGTGCCCAAGAAACTAAGGGCACATAAGGCAAAGAGTGTCACAAGAAAGCAGATGTGGATGGAGGTTGGCAGGCAAGGTGACATTGAGGTAGGACAGAAAAGAAGACAAAGAAAGAGAACGTATCTTTCAGGCAATCTTCATGCACAAAACACAGAGTACAAAAGACAGAATTTAACTGCCAAGGCAGAACCTTTAATTCCATCCTGTGGGATCATGAGAAGGCTGAACTTGTCTAGCCAAGTCATAGTGAAGGGAAATCAAACACGTGGACTTGGTGGAACTCGAAGGGTGCTGTGCTGTCAGAGGGAACCCTCCTTTTGTTTTCCTGACTTCTGGGTTCCTTGCATATTCTGCTCGCCTCTTCTGGTGGGCAGAGCTGTACTTTATCATGTAGGAGGTCTTGAAAGCAGTAACTGGGTTTGCCCTTTCAGAGCTTCTCACTCCCAAGCAGAGGCATCTCAGCCATGCAGGAAGCCACGTCTGGGGGGACCTGGAAGTTGACCCAATTTGGGCATGAAGCATCATGGGGTTGGTGACTGCTCATCTAAGCCACATCCAGTGAGCCAGCTTTTTCCAGTCCTAGATCTAATCATCTGTTCTCTGGCCCCTGGGTCTAGCTTTCGATTGGTCTCCCCAAGGAAACAGTCATGGGCGCTCTCACACTTGAGGTGTGGTTCATAGCTGAACACCAGAGAAGAGGTTCAAGGGCAGACGGTTGGGCCTCTCCTTCCAATCTGTAGCCAGAGAACTCTTTAGGCAGAACTTTCAGTGGTCTTATTTGACCCTGATCTAAACATGTGTGGCCCCCAGACTGCATCAGGTTTGGAGGTAGAAACAGTCAGGTAACAGCCTGA
Source organism: Dasypus novemcinctus (assembly GCF_030445035.2). Lineage (NCBI taxonomy): Eukaryota > Metazoa > Chordata > Mammalia > Cingulata > Dasypodidae > Dasypus > Dasypus novemcinctus. The sequence goes on along the minus strand of NC_080680.1, from coordinate 9,004,787 downwards.
GTGCCTACCCCTTTCAGATGAGAAAAGTTTGAGGCCAAGAACAGCTGCCAAGGGCTGAATAGACCTTATGGATTTTAATCTGTTTTCCAGGTTGTCACCTTTTGTCACCTTCACTTCTCACTCTATCTGCTTATAAAAAATCTCCCCAATGGAATTTGGGTTACATTTTATACACACTAGTTTCTACTCTGGGTGGGATGTGCTGACTGAGAGAAAATGCATTCAGGCTAAGTTTTTTCATTTAAAAAAATACTTTATGTTCCCTGGCTGACTTGGGACTCCACGGTTCTCCCCCATGAAGTCTGAGGAATTAGCCTCTCTTTTCACAGGGCTGAGTGGACCAGCAGGGCACAGGTTCTTGGGGCTCAAGAGGGCCTTAGAGTGCAATGGACACAACCAATCCAGTGTCCACATAGAAGAGGTGGCATTGGATTGGGAAAAGTGGACATAATGGACAAAGGGTATGGGGAAAGGCAGGAAGAGATGAGAGGTGGAGGCATCTTCGGGACATGGAGCTGCCCTGGATGGTGCTTCAGAGGTAATCACCGGACATTGTAAATCCTCACAGGGCCTACATGATGGAATAGAGGAGAGTATGGGCCATGATGTGAACCAATGTATATGAGGTGCAGAGGTGCCCAAAGATGTACTTACCAAATCCAATGGATGTGTCATGATGATGGGAACGAGTGTTGTTGGGGGGGGGGAGAGGGGGGGGTGGGGGGGTGGGGTTGAATGGGACCTCACATATATATTTTTAATGTAATATTATTACAAAGTCAATAAAAAATAAAAAAATTTAAAAAATTAAAAAAAAAAAAAAAAAAAAAAAAAGAGGGCCTTAGAATTCATCTAGTTCTTCCTTTACAGATGAGAAAGACGAGGCCAGGAGAAAGGGTTTGCTCAAGGTCGCCTCACCCTTGTGTCCAAGTAGGTGATGGAATCTGCGTTTCCAGTGAGCCACCTGCAGAAAGCTCTGCAGTGAAAGCACAATCACAAGAGGGCATAAGCAGATACATCGCAACTGCCCAAGCCTATAACCACGTGTGCGCACATGTGCAAAATAGATTGCTTTCACCTCATATAATATTTGTGGCCCATGGCCATTTGCTTCATGGGTTTCTTTACAGAGAACACACGCAGCAGTTGTAGGGCTATATGAGCAGATAATGCCACCTCAGAGTTATCCAGCCATTTCCACTGAACAGCTAAAATGAGTCTCAGTAGCATCTTGTTTGCCTCAAGAAATCTCATCTCAGTGGAAAAAGAGTAATCACAGTAATTTCTACCGCTGCTTTAAGATCAAAGGTCTGAAACCAAGGAATGTCAACTGATAGAAGCAAGTGCCACTAGTGGAACAGCTCTTTGTTGGGGAGTGAATCGTGTCCCCATGAAGACACGTTTGGGTCCTAACACCAGGTCCTGTGGGTGTGAGCCCATTTGCCAGTAGGGTCTTTGAGGATGTCAAGGGGGTCAGGGCATAGGTGGGAAGTCATTTGTAAATAGGATCTGGGAAGACGCTATTTAAATGAGGCCCTGCAGGATCAGGTGAGCCTTAATGCATGTGACTGGAATCCTTAGAAAGAGAGGAGATCTAGACAGAGACACACATGACTGAGCAGAAGGAGAATCCAGAGGAGGAGAAACAAGGAGACAGGTTTCCAATGGTGGAGGAGGGTGGGAAAGACATCACCGGAATGTCACAGACCCCAGGATGAAGTGTGGCCTGCAGACACCTTGATGTATGACAATAAACTCCTGCTGCTGAAGCCAGCCCATTCCGTGGGGTTTATCACAGCAGCTCCGGCAAACTAAGACAGTTCTCTTGCCTGCACATGATGTTCCCAGCTCAGCCTGCTCGGCATCACTGTAAACACTCTTGCCCTATATCCCCACACACCCACCCACTGTTTTTTCTGTTTTGTTTTTTTTCATTTTGTCAATGGTTTTGCATAACTAGAGGTTTTAAGAAGGAGCACACCATCCCTGTCCTAATAATAGCCTGGGATTTAATGCCTCTTCAACTCTGCTTTGAAAAACAGGAATTTTCCAAAAGCTGATTAGCATTCCAAATCCACATTAATGGAAATGGCTTGAATTACAGAACCCAACAGCCATCTGATGCTCTTTGGGAGCATATGTTTGTAGGTTGGTTGGTCCCGCAGGAAAAGTGTAGTTGGTCCGTGACAACACTGAGTGGGCCCAGGACCCGGAACGATCACCGAAAGCTGGTTTTCTTTCGTATTTTCACATTTTCATTTTTGTGTGGTTCACTTACGAATACGAGCATTTGGCATTTCCCTGCAGTTCACATTTTACATTTTGAAGCTTTTTATAGCCCAATATGTCACCTTTTTATAGGTGGCCTTGAGAGCAGCAGGTGTCTTAAGTGACTGCAAAACCCATGAGGGGGGATGATGGCTCCGGCAAGTGTTCATTTGAGAGAGCAGCTCTGCAGGAGGCACAGCAAGCTGGCACCTCAGCTGTGCCCCCTTACCCTCACGGGCCCCTGGAGCTGGGCTCCAGCTGCCTTACTGTTGATGCTTTTACAAGTTTTCATACTGAATGCACTGCAAAGGGTCATAAATGAGAAGTCAAGAGGAAGAGCTCACACCAAATGTTCCTGCTTTAGAAAATCCTTCTTGGCCACAGCAGTGGGGCATGAAAAGAGTAACTGCTAATTTTACCAGCACCTGCTTTGCATAAGCAGCATTCTAAGCATTTGTATTATCTCATTTAAACTCTGCATCCACCCTGTGAGGGAGCTCCCAACTATCATGCCCATTTTACTGATGAGGACAGAAGGCACAGAGAGGTTAAGTAATTTGCCCAAAGACAGCCAGCCCACAAGATGTAATGCTTAACCCCTGAACAAAAACACACTTCTCAAACTCCTTTTGATCTTATTTTGGCACAACCTACATTCACAAACATACATTTCTCTGATGCCCTCCACTACCCAAAGAGTCTCAAGCCAGGTGAGCACACCTGGAGGATGTGTGTAGATAAAAAGTTCCAGGGAAGCAGATTTGGCTCAACTGATAGAGCATCCACCTACCACATGGAAGGTCCAGGGTTCAAATCCAGGGCCTCCTAACCCGTGTGGTGAGTTGGCCCATGTGCAGCACTGATATGCACAAGGAGTGCCGTGCCACGCAGGGGTGTCCCCCGTGTTGGGGAGCCCATATGCAAGGAGCACACCCCGTAAGGAGAGCCACCCCACATGAAAAAAGTGCAGCCTGCCCAGGAGTGGCACACATGGAGAGCTGACGCAGCAAGATGATGCAACAAGAGACACAGATTCCTGGTGCCGCTGACAAGAATGCAAGCGGACATAGAAGAGCACACAGTGAATGGACACAGAGAGCAGACAACTGGGGGTGGGGGAAGGGAAGAGAAATAAACAAAAAATAAATCTTTGAAAAAAAAAAGTTCCAGACGCAAAATCAAGGATATTATGGAGGTTTGATAAGACTAAATCATCTAGAATTCAAGGGAAATAGAACCCATGTGTCCAAATTGATGGCTATCTTAATTGCATCACTTCCCCCAGACATGGGTTTCCAGGGAACAGGAGTGACAGTGAAGCAGGCTAGTAAGACAGGGAATTAATGGACAGAACTGGAACCCGGCAGAGAGTCCAGGTGGACATCAGTGACCCCCAAGACGGCTGCTGGGAGACCCCACCCCCAGGATTCTGCTCTCCAGAACAAAGACTTTTTCTGGTTCCAAGGAAAAGCCGGGGATGTTCCCTAGGGACTTTATCATGGGTCCTCACTGGGGAGTGATGGGTGGGGTGATCAATCCAAACAGCAAACAGCTGGAACCCCTCCCCTGCCGTCGGCAAAGGGGTGGAATAATTAATGCTTATAAAAGCAGACCCGCAGGCCTGGGCCGGCTCCCGCCCTGCTCTTCTGCCTCTGGACCCGTCCCTGCCCTCTGTGCGCTGCTCTCACCATTTTTCCTCTGCCATGTGGCCACTCAAGTAACCCTGGGGACTTCCAATCTCCAATGGAGAAGTGTAGTTTGTAAATCAGCCCTCTTTATCCCTTTTCACCCCCTTCCTCTCTACCTGGGCCCCCTGCTCTGTTATTTTCTCCCATTTCTCTTCCCTCCCTGCCTGAATAAATTACTGACCTAACTCACCCGGCGTGCTCCTGAAACTCATTTCTTCAGTGTAACCAAGAACTTAGATAAAATCCGATTACAACAGTATTACAGAACACTGACCTGTGTGAAGGAGAGCTGTTTTTGTTTATTCTTTGGCCTCATTCTTTTCTCTTTAGGAAAAAAGTCTCCCAGACAAAGCATAAATAATTTTACAATGTTCCTAACATGGAGAAGTGCAGGCCATGATTCCCCACTTCTCTTTCCAGAGTTTTGCACGGCAAATCGAGCAGTTAGGAAATAATCAGAACAATTATTATTTTTGCAAATAAAAAGGTATAAAGTTATTTGATGTTAACATGTTTGTTGTTTTCTTAACAGATCAAGAGATTCCAGAATGTGCCTTGTGTCCAAAATGGGGATAGCAATACCTAATCCATGCCTGGGTCTGCACTTCTGCCAAGCCTGCTTCAACTCTGCCCTAGGGACAGAAACAGTCTTTAATTCAAGTTAGAAATGCAAACCCAATGGATGCAAAACACCTCCTGACTTTCCCTGCTCTCCTTAGAAGGAGGAAAATGGCTTAAAACCTTTGTTGGAATGGAGATAGGTTACCCATTTCTGTTTAGGTACGTATCATTCTTAAGCTTTAAATAACAAAGGTAGTTTTTCTGAAATAAAAATAAATATGTTTGGCCTGTTGTAAACCAAGTGTTTCTTTTCCAAACCAAAACTAAGCCTTTGATTTTTGCCAGCTTCCAAACTACCAATAAAACTGACCCTTTTCCTAATGAAACAGGCTAATTTGGTCAAAGTAAAAAATAAATCAAATCAATTAATTTATATAATTGGACTCTTCTCCCAAATTCTCATATGTAAAAATGCTAAAAAATAAAAATAGAGGCACCTAGGGAGTGATTATTTTTGTAGAAGAAATTTATATGTACCCATATGTGTGTGCTTCATTCCTTCAGAATCTTATACACACACACAACCTTTAATGATCTGAGCAGAGAAGCATCTTCTAAAGTTTAGGATGGCACAATTTTCCAGAATAATTAGATGGCCGTCATCAATCAGAGGTAATTTTTGTTAAGAAAGCAAAGCTGTTCAATATATTTAGAACACACTCTCAGGTCAGAAGTTCAGTGACATAAATTAGAAAGTCTGAAGAACTCCCTCTACTCTGAAGACCCATTTACTCTATAATGTAGCACTTAAGTCAAGGGCAGTGAAAAAATTCATAGTTCCTAATCACAAAAGGGTTTCCAAAATTGATAACTAAATATGACTTATATAACTACGTCCATAGAGTTTATATATATATACACACGCATAGGTGCCGTGTTTTTTTTCTTTGCATCTGTAGACCAAGGCAGGTGTGGGTGGAAAGAAAAGGGAAACCAATTTGCGAAGATTTTCCTGCAAGTGAAGCAAAACAAAAAGAAAAACAGGATTCCTGAAAACAAGACCCATGCTAGGATTTCCTATGAATAGTTAATACGTATTGAGTGCCAAGGTTTGTTCTAACACATTCAATTCCCATAGAAAGCCTTGGGGGTCCTTATTATTACCTCCTTTTTACAGAAGAGGAAACAGAGAGGTGAAGTAACACCTCTCTGATCACACAGCTAGTATGTGGCAGAGCTGGGTATCTCTTGGGATCAAATCTTGCTACTTGCCCTTAGCAAGTTCCTGAAACACTCCCTGCCTGGTTCTCATCTATAAAATGGACGTGATCATATTCTGAAATGGATAGGGTTGTTATAAAGATAAAATGAATAAAAGTGAGTTAATATTTGCAAAATACCGTGAACCATGTTGGGCACGTAGAAGGCACATTTTGAGTGATGGGAAATGCATAGCTCAACAGTGGTTGTCCTCTCATCCCAAGAGCAATGCTGCCTCTCAAAAGCAGAGTGTTTTAATTCAGGAATGTTCGAGGTTTCTCCCTTACAGGGTTTATAATGATGAACTCATCACAAGGATTACAAGGGTTCATGGCGGCTTGCTTTCCCATGACACAGAACAGCTCCCATCCAGAGCCTGTTCAGATAGAGTGCATTTCCTCACAAGAATAGACAAAGCAGCCACATGGCCCACCAACCCATCCTGCACCCTGGAATTCACTGCCCCTAGCCCACCGCCCCCTAGCCATCCCTACTGGTCCTCGGTCTTACCCAAGCCCCAGCCCACTCCCACTGACTAAGCATGTTCCCACCTGTAGATGTCCTGTATAAATCCATGACCGCCTCTGCCAGGGGTGGCCTGAACTCTCTCCAAGACTCCCGCCATGCCGGCAAAGAGGGGCTAAAGTCTATTCTTCAGACCCCCTCCGTGGGGAAAGCTTCCCAATAAATGTCCTGCCTGCAGTCAGGCCTGCCTCCATGTCCCAGGGAGCCCCGTTTCTTCTCTACCATTCGGCGCTGAACACCTGGGGCTGGGGTAACGCTGAGACGGACTGATTGGTGAAGAGTCTCTGCCCTGCCACCACCAAGAACCACCCAAGACTGGACACCGCATCGCAGCTGGGAGAGCCGAGGACCTCTCCACCCGAGCATCCTGCTCGCTCTCTCCTTTTTCCACTGCCTAGGACAACCCTGGAAAAAAACTCAGCGCTCGGTCAGTGATCCTCACTGTGCCCGAGGGCCGTGGTGGGCGCGGCACTGCGTCCTCGTGGGAAGCCTCTTGCTGGCAGACGTGTCTGGTCCCAAGTGCGGCTTCCTGTTTCCTTGGAGATTTCTGACTGATTGGTGGATACCTGTGTCACTCAGAGTCTCCCCTGCTCTTTCCTTTCTAGAGATCCTTAGTCTTGCCAAAACCATCTAAAATGGGGAATTCAGTTTTGGCCCCCCCCAAAGCCACACTCATTTTCTATTCAACCTCTGTGTGGCCAAACAATAAAAGCCAATGCCCGGAACACAGCACTTTCAATTTCCAAATTCTCCAAAACTTAGAAAACTACATCCAGTGCAGCAGCCAGTGGTGTGAGGCTCCCTAAGTCCAGCTTTCCTTCTCCTTCGTTTCTGCGGGCATCCCAGTGAGTGAGCTGCCCCTCCTCCTGCCAATCCTGTTCTTCCCACCAAATTCTTCTTGGACCAGAAGCCATCTCAAAAGCTTCCATCTCCCTTTCACCCGTCTCCCAAGTCTCCCGAAAATCTCAACTTGGACCCGGCAGACCAAGCTGCTCTTACACCCCCTGCCTAGGTGCCTCCAGCTTCGGCTCGTCCTCGTCCCCGCCGCCACCCTCCAGCCTCAGCCCTCTGCTGCGCCGTCTCCTGCCCCTCTTCTCTACCCTCCTCACACTCGTCTGTGAAGACTACATCCTCCCGTCCTCCTCTACCTACACAAACACACCTTAACCCCCTCCACCTCTTAATTCCGCACAAACATCATCACCCCTCCTACCGCTCAAAAAATAGCAGAAGCTGAAAGAATAAAGTACACGCTCCCTTCTCACACTCAGATTTAATCAGATTAAAAAAAGGGGGGGGAAGCTTGTTCTCTGAAAATCCTGTCACACACATCAAAGAATTCCAACACCTCGCCCACTCTTATAATCGCACATATCAGAACACATACATTTTCCTTACCTAACTACACCTGAAGAAAAACCGCCCTTGACAGCTGCCAGCGCTTTCACAGATTCCGTGCACACTCAAAACCCCAAAGAACACTCAGCAAGCCCCACCGCAGTTCCAACCGCGAGCCCACCCTGGAGCTATCAGCCAGGGTCCGCTGACCTCCCCACACCGTCCTCCTTTTAACCCGTATAAAAGAAGGCATGAAAAAGGCTGCCCTTAAGGCAGTTAATTATGATAAAATTAAATAGAGTTCACAAACGCTTGATAAAAATCCAGCTGCTTTTATAAGATTAACTGAGTCCCTCCTTAAATACACCAATTTAGATCCTGAGTCAGACTCTAGCCAGCTATAGCTACACACCCGCTTTTGTTTTTATTAAATTGGCTGTCTTATAAGGTACATAGATCACAAAAAATGTTACATTAAAAAATATAAGAGTTCCCACATACCCCACACCCCACCCCACCCCACTCCTCCCACATCAACAACCTTTTTCATCATTGTGGCACGTTCTTTGGATTTGGTGAATACAATTTGGAGCACTGCTGCACTGCATGGATTTTTGTTTACATTGTAGTTTACACTCTTCCCCAGTATATTCAGTGGGTGATGGTAGAATATATAACGTCCAGCATCTGTCCCTGCAATACTATTTAGGACAACTCCAAGTCCCAAAAATGCCCCCACATCTCTTCTCTTCTTCCTTTTCCCTGCCCTCAGCAACTACCATGGCCACTTTCTCCAGATCAATGCTACAGTCTCTTCCATTACTAGTCACAATAGTTCTATAGTAGAATACCAGTAAGTTCACTCTAATCCATATTTTATTCCTCCATCCTGTTGACCCTGGGTTGGTGATGTCCACTTCACCTCTGTATTGAGAGGGGGCTTAAATCCCACATGGTTGATGGATGCAATTCTCCTGCTTGCAGTTGTAGGCACTCTTGGTTCCCAGGTGTGGTGGTTGACCATCTTCACCTCCCTGTTAGCTGACCTGTGCAAGTCCAACAAACTGGAGAGTAGGAGCTGCTACTCTGCTGAGGCTCAGGGCTTAGCCGGCACATGGCCAGTCCAGAGATTGAAATCTCCTGGGTACACACCAACTGCAGTGCCAACCACAAGTTCAGTAAAAGTGACAGAAGACGCATGTGTAGAAAGTTCACATCTGAGTTCAACTCCATCACACTCAGGAACACAAATTCCAAAGTAGGGTCCTCTGACAAGGCACTGAACTCCAGAACCAACTGCCATGATTGTAGAACCTGAGCGTCTCCATAGCCCTCAGGAGCACCAGTTGTATCAACTTTGGCTGTCTCTGGGATCCTGCTGAGTCATACATAAGCATGATCCCTCTGATGACCTCCTGACTCTTTTTTGAAGACTGTTAGCCATATATACTCATTTGACTTTACCATTTCCCCCTTTTATTCAAGGTCTTTTTCTAGTTGCATCACCAGTTAGTGATTGATAGTAATCCCTCAGCACCAAGGAGGCTCATCCCCAGAAGTCATGTCCCACGGTGAGGGGAAGATAATGCATTTACATGCTGAGTTTGGCTTAGAGAGTGGCCACATTTGAGCAACTTGGAGGCTTTCAGGAGGTAACTCTTAGGTACCCTGCAGCTCTAGGCCTAGTTCAAATTTCAGGCACTCAGGCTCATAAGCATACTCATCAGTATCAAAGGCTCAATATTGAAGCATCCTTCTTCAATGGTCTTTGCCCTTGCACTAGGGGGATTGTTGCTGTTCCATTGGGAAATGTGACAAAGCTCCCCTGGCTAGGAACTCAGAACTCTCTCAGTTGTCATTTGTAACTTTAACTACTATGAAAATATCCAACTTATATCCAAAATTATGTACCCTATATACATGCCCTGGAGAACTCCCTCCCAAGCGTGTGTCCCCCATCAAAACACCCCACACCAGTGTTCCTCCCCTGCCATAGTTGAACCCCTCTGTGGTCCAAAACTTCTTAAAAAATGAAGCCTAATATATTGCTAAATTCAATCAATAGGAAAATAAAATCGTAGTGGTAGATTTAAAGATCAGAAATAGAATATACACTAATTTAGAAAAACTAAAATAAAGTAAAAATAAATTGGCATATTAAAAAATGAAAAATATCATAAAACTTTTTTTGACATTTTGCCTTTCATCATTGTAATAGGAATACCGCTTTATCACACAATCTCATCCAGGCATTAGAAAAAGTTACAGAAGTTAGGAGAAAGACCTCAAACCCCTCAGAAAGAGCCAATTAAAGCAGCTTTGAAGGTCTTTAACAATAGAGAAGAGGAAGCCAAATTAGAAAAACACAAGTGAGATCAGGCTAAAGCCTCCCTCTTGGCTGCTGCCCTCAGGTCTGATTCTCAGAAACCTAAACCCCTCCTTCTCTTCAGTCACTGTTTAAAGTGCAGAAAGGAAAGGCACTGGGCATGCTCCTGCCCCAGCCCCAGGCCTCCACATGAGACTGGCCCCGTTTGTCATTGTAAAGGTCACTGGAAGTCTGACTGTCCTGAAAACTTTCCACGGAAGTTCCTCCAGCACAGCCTACCAACCTAGAGCCAGGACCCTCCTTCCCAGACCTCCTCAAATTAACAGTGAACAACTGACAGGCCCTGGTTCAAGACAGCCCCACATCTCCATCAGTAAGTCTGAACCAAGGGTTAGCACCAAGGTTGGAGGAAGGCCAATCTCCTTTTTAATTAACATGGAGGCCACAAACTCCGTCCTCCGAGAGTATTCAGAACGTTTATCTACTTCCTCAATCTTTACTGTTGTTTTTAATATTAACAGAAGTGGACAGGTAAAAGAAAGAAAACAGAAATTGTTAATAACTGTGGGAATCAATCCTGGCTATCATCATTCTTCTCTTATTTTTCTTCACACTTAAGATGAATCCTTTTACCCTTCATAACACCGCTACTGATATTATTGCTTCTTCTTCTCTTTAGTCCTTGTCTCTTACAGCTCCTCATGCAATTCATATGCCAAATCGTACAATCAGCAACTCAAGAATATGTGTACAGTGTCTTTCTGCTGCGCGAACACCAATACCAGCTTCTCCAGAACCAGAAATCAGAACCCACAGGGCAAGATGGAAGGGAATCCCTCACTGCCCATTGATGGCAGAAAGTAGCTAGACAGTCAATGCCCCAAACCCGCTCACCCAAACCCCCTCACCCATCATCCAGCCCAGCACCTTGCACCCCTACTTAGGCCCCTTACCATATATATATATCCAAAGAGTTAGGAATGTTAGAAGTTTCTCCCTTACAAGGTTTATAATGATTAACTGATCATAAGATTTACAATGGTTAACAGTGACTTGCACTCCTGTTACATAGAACAGCCCCCCATACAGAGCCTGTTCAGATACAGTTTATTTACTCACAAGAATAGACAAAGCCACCACATGGCATCACCAACCCCTTCTGTACCCCTAGAATTCACTGCCCCTAGCCCACTGCCCCCTAGCCATCCCTATTGGCCGTTGGGTCTTGCCCAAGCCCCAACTGACTAAGCATGTTCCCACCTATAGATGTACTGTATAAATTCATGATCACCTTTGCCAAGGGTGGGCTGAAGTCTCTCCAGACTCCCACCATGCCGGTAAAGGGGGAACAAAAGTCTATTCTTCAAACCCCCTCTGTTGGGAGAACTTCCCAATAAAGTTCCTGCCTGCAATCATGTCAGCCTCTGTGTCCCAGTGAGTGCCATTTTTTCTCTAACAAGGATAATAGATGGTTAGTAATGAAAGGAAATCAGTTATGTTCTTTGTGCTTCCTAACCCATCCAATTTGCCCAGCAACATCATAAGGAAATCATATATTGATGTTCTATTAAGAGAGAACACAATAAAGCTCTCCCAATTTCCCACAAAGGAGTTCTAGACCTAACAGATTCAGGCTTGTTTGGGCATGCAGTGTTCCCTGCTACCCTCCTCACTCTCCCCTTCTCTATCTCCAAGTCATCTTGGGTTTCCTTGCCTCCATCTTCCTTGGGGTCTCTGCTCCTTCCCAGCTGCACGCCACACAGTGGTTTTCCAACTTCCTACATCAGAATCACCTGGGGACAGGGCTAAAATACAGATGGGGGGGTTCCCACCTCCAGAGTTTCTAATTCCCTGGGTCTAGGGTGTGGCCTGAGCACATGCATTTCTCCCACATCCCCAGGGGAAGCTGCAGCCAGGGATCCAGAAACCACAGCCTGGTCCCAGCCAGGGATTGGGCCAAGAAGACTGAGAACTCAGCCATGTCAGGCACTTCAGGAAAAAAAGCTGCAAATCAATACACCTGCCTCTTGCTAATATTGAGGGGATCCCATAGCAGAACAAGAGTGTGTCATTGGGCCGAAAGACCCCTTCTGGGCACAGTTGAAGGAAACAGGCTCAAGAAGGTAAGGCAGAGAAAAACCCTGTTCTGCCCAGTTGGTTCACAACCTGAGTTGAATTTTCCCACCTAGTTGAATAAACCCAGGAAATTCCTCCAGTGCCTGGTATAGAGCTGATGTCTTTCTAGTTAAAACTTCTCACAGGAAGACAGACTAGGGCTGAGGGCCAAGAGCGTGTTTTGATTCCAAGAGTCCTACCCGGCTGGCAGCATCGAGAACCAGAACTGAGGCATCTGAGTGAGGCTGACATTGCGTTTTGCTTCTTGCCAACTCTCTTGAGAAGCCAAAATACACACAAACCACAGCTTGACAGGAGGTCAGAGGGGGAATGCCCCACACATCGTGGACATCCTGGTGTGGGGAGAACCAAGCTGTCCGGGAGCGAGTTGTCCCATCCCCTGCCTGAGGGCTCCGCATGCATCCGAGTAGCATCCTTGTAGGAACAGGGTCCAACACCCAGCTGAAAATCTGCAGCAGGACCTGTGACAAGTTATGCAACTATTGTAGCCTCAATTTCCTCAGCTGTCAAATAGGATTGACAATGGTGCTTATTGTGGGGATGCAATGAAATAATGCCAAGGACAGACATGCAGACGGCAGACTTGGCCCAGTGGTTAGGGCATCCGTCTACCACATGGGAGGTCCACGGTTCAAACCCCGGGCCTCCTTGACCCGTGTGCAGCTGGCCCATGCCCAGTGCTGATGCGTGCAAGGAGTGAGGTGCCACGCAGCGGTGTCCCCCACGTAGGGGAGCCCCACGCGCAAGGAGTGCACCCGGAAAGGAGAGCCACCCATCATGAAAGAAAGTGCAGCCTGCCTAAGAATGGCACTGCCCACAAGGAGAGCTGACACAACTAGATGATGCAACTAAAAGAAACACAGATTCCTGTGCTGCTGACAACAACAGAAGCGGACAAAGAAGACGCAACAAATAGACACAGAGAACAGACAACCAGGGTGGGGGAAAGGGGAGAGAAATAAATAAATAAATCATAAAAAAAAAAAAAAAGAACAGACACGCAGAGGGGTTTGTACTTCTTGGTGAGCTGCTCTGAGGCACTGTCCCACCCTTGGAGAGTTTGCTGGGTCAGGGGAAGATGGGGGGACCAACAGCTGCAGTTGCTGGTGGAACCCATTTTGTCTAAGCCTCATGTGGTCCTGCCTAGAATTAAGCATTGAGTAATTCACCCTGTTCTTAAAACTCTCTCCTTTTGGCTTTCCTGGAAGCACATCCTCCCTGTTCTACTTACTTTCCTGGTCTCTTTCTGGTGTCAAGGCTTCTGCTTCCACTCATTTATAATTGTTGGGAAGATGTCTTCTCAAAGGTCCTCTTTTGTCTCTACATTTTTTCCAGGGATCTTCCACATTCAAATCTGTGCCAATGCTCTGCAAATGCAGAACTTGTTCCAAGCCATGACTATCACATACTGTGGTAGTTTGAGGTTTTTATGGATCCCAGAAAAATCATCTCCTTAGAACTAGTCCATTCCTGTGGATGTGAACCTGTAGCAGGTAGGACCTTTTGATTAGTTACTTCAGTTAAGGCATGGCCCAGGGTGGTGCTTAATCCTCTTACTGGAGTCCATTATAAATGGGGCGAATATGGAGAGAGAGAAACCCACAGAAGCTCTTAGAGAGAGCTACAGATGGAGCAGCCAGGCACTGAAAGCAAGGAAACCTGGGGGAGAAGGGAGAAATCAGCTGATGACGACATGAACCTTGCCATGTGACAGAGGAGCCCAGGATCGCTGGCAGCTGGACTTCAAGAGGAAAGCGTCACTGATGATGCCTTGATTTGGACATTTGTCTTAGTCTCAAAACCTAATAAGCTTGCAAGCTAATAAATCCCCATATCCCATTCCTGGTATATTGCATTCTGGCAGCCTAGCAGGCTAAAACGCATACCTACAAATTGTGTGACATCTTCAGATGGCCATTCCACAGGCACCTCAGATGCATCCTGTTCCCACCTAAACATTTCTTTCCTCTGCATCTGCTCTCCTCTGATGTCTCCCATTCCACTCTCATCCACCCAGGGACCTCCACAGAA